>NC_137770.1:3842429-3892429 GCF_963455305.1 Plecotus auritus | reverse complement strand
TGTCCCACTGCACGGCTGCCCACTGCCCCACTGACCCACTGCACAGCTGCCCACTGCATGGCTGTCCCACTGCACGGCTGCCCACTGCCCCACTGACCCACTGCACAGCTGCCCACTGCATGGCTGTCCCACTGCACGGCTGCCCACTGCCCCACTGACCCACTGCACAGCTGCCCACTGCATGGCTGTCCCACTGCACGGCTGTCCACTGCACAGCTGCCCACTGCACGGCTGTCCACTGCACGGCTGTCCCACTGCACGGCTGTCCACTGCACAGCTGTCCACTGCACAGCTGCCCACTGCACGGCTGTCCCACTGCACGGCTGTCCCACTGCACGGCTGTCCCACTGCACGGCTGCCCACTGCACGGCTGTCCCACTGCACGGCTGCCCACTGCACGGCTGTCCCACTGCACACTGTACAGCTGCCCACTGACCCACTGACCCACTGCACGGCTGTCCCACTGCACACTGTACAGCTGCCCACTGACCCACTGACCCCCTGCACGGCTGTCCCACTGCACGGCTGTCCCACTGCACAGCTGCCCACTGCCCCACTGCCCACTGCACAGCTGCCCACTGCCCCGCTGCCCACTGCACACCTCCCACTGCACAGCTATTTCCTGCTCTGACTGCTCAGCCTTCGCAGGGACAGGCTGAGGTGCAGGTGGCACTCTGAGGAGCAGCTGTGATCACTGTCCCAGCCCCTGGACAGGGCAGCTTAGATGGAGCCCCCATGAGCGCAAGGCCCGTCGCCCAGCAGTCACTGATCACACGCGTAAGCCTCCCTGCCTCATCCCGCCGACACCCCCCAGGCTCCTGGTTGTGGGGCGCATGGGGCCCCAGCACTGGCGTCCTGACCGGGGGCAAGGGGGCTGGCACCCTGAAGCCCGCTCCCCGATCAGGACACAACTCTGCCCACGGCTGCCTCTGTCTGCCCGTCAGCGCCCGCACATCCCAGGCCTGCGGGACCCCAGGGCTCTGAGGGCGCCAAAGCGGTGGGAAGCTCGTTAAATCGCATGGTGATTACATCCTGGGGTTTTATGGCCCGAAGAGGCAGCGGCCACGCCTCCCGTCCAGCCCCGCAGTATTTCACCCCAAGGACGGCACCCTGGTGTTTGCGGGCAATGAGGCTGCCCACCGCTCGGCGCTCCCATAAATAAAGCGAAAACTGCTGAGTTCCACGCAGTCCCCCTGATTGCCTGGAAGGCGTCGTTATTTTAATAAAAAACTAATCAGCCGGCTCCAGCACGCGGCTCCGCGTTAATTACAGCGAGGCCGCGGGGTGGGGAGAGGCCGCAGGGTGGGGAGAGGCCACGGGGTGCTGGGGAGCCAGGCATCCACGGTCAGGGGCGGGGTGGGGGCAGGGCCTCATTCGTGTTAAAAGCAGAATTTTCAAAAAGCGGAAATTTCTCACCGGAAACATGAAGGGGCTGTGACGGGGTGTCTGCCTGCCAAGGGACAGACCCAGTCGCCTCCCCATTATCCACGCGGCCTGAGTCCTGACCCACAGCCGCCCTCCCGTCCGCAGCGCGCCCTCCTCAGGCCCGATTCTCGGTCCCGGGCAGCTGCCCAGGGCCGCACGGCGCCGGCCGGACAGCACCGTGTGGGTGAAACGCTGCGCCGAGCTTCCCGGAACGTTCTAGAGAAGGGGAGACTCAGTCAGGCTCTGTCCCTCTGTCGCTCTCTGGTCTCCTGTCCGGCCCTGCTCCTGCCTGCGATGCAGATGTGATGCCGGAGGTGCGGCAGCCGTCCTGTGAGTGAATGAGGCCACACGCAGGACAGGAGCAGCAGAAAGGGCCCCGGTCCTGCCAGCACCACCGAGACCCCAACTCCGTAGGGATCTGCCTACTTTGGGGGCTGGGTTATAGGGCCTGGGTTATAGGGGATGGGTTATAGGAGATGGGTATAGGGGCTGCATTATAGGGGATGGGTTATAGGGGACGGGTTATAGGGGATGGGTTATATGGGATGGGTTATAGGGCCTGGGTTATAGGGGATGGGTTATAGGGGATGGGTTATAGGGGCTGCATTATAGGGGATGGGTTATAGGGGACGGGTTATAGGGCCTGGGTTATAGGGGATGGGTTATAGGGGATGGGTTATAGGGGCTGCATTATAGGGGATGGGTTATAGGGGATGGGTTATAGGGGACGGGTTATAGGGGCTGGGTTATAGGGGATGGGTTATAGGGGATGGGTTATAGGGGACGGGTTATAGGGGCTGGGTTATAGGGCCTGGGTTATAGGGGATGGGTTATAGGGGATGGGTTATAGGGGATGGGTTATAGGGGACGGGTTATAGGGGATGGGTTACAGGGGCTGCGTTATAGGAGATGGATTACAGGGGATGGTTATAGGGGATGGATTATAAGGGACGGGTTATAGGGGACGGGTTATAGGGGACGGGTTACAGGGGACGGGTTACAGGGGACGGGTTATAGGGGACGGGTTATAGGGGACGGGTTATAGGGGACAGGTTACAGGGGACGGGTTACAGGGGACGGGTTATAGGGGACGGGTTACAGGGGCTGGGTTATAGGGGACGGGTTACAGGGGACGGGTTACAGGGGACGGGTTACAGGGGCTGGGTTATAGGGGACGGGTTATAGGGGACGGGTTATAAGGCCTGGGTTATAGGGGCTGCATTATAGGGGCTGGGTTATAGGGCCTGGGTTATAGGGGATGGTTATTGGAATGGTTATAAGGATGGGTTATAGGGGACGGGTTATAGGGGATGGGTCAAGCCGCCACCCAAGTTACAGAGCTGGACACTGGCAGACCTCCTGACCAGCCACTGTGGCCCCACCACCCGCCCCCACCCGCCTCAGGGTCCTGCTCCTGCTCCTGCACTGCTGAGGCTGTGTGGGCCACACCCTGGTCCCCCCGCCACCACGGCATCTCCTGTCCCCACAAGACAGGCCGGCAGCACCTGCAGGGGAGAAAGGGAAAGCTGAGCGCCCAGGGCCTGCGGTGCTGCTCCAGCCTCAGGGCGGGAGGAGCGCCTGCCACCTCCGTTCAGGGAGCCAGCGCGTGGGCTGCACACAGGCCGGTGCTGGACAGGGTGACGGTGACGGGGCCACAGGCCGTGCAGCCCGGGCTCCCAGCGCTGCCCTCTGTGCTCAGGGAGAAGGAGGAAGCGGGGAGGGAGCCGCCGCCCAGCTCAGCACCTGGGGCAGGTGGATGGGATCCCTCGTCCGCACCTGGCCCTCCTGAGGCCATCCCGGCCGGAGCGCGAGCCCAGAGGACTGTCCGGCGGGGCGCCGGGGTCCCTCTCCCCGCAGCCGGTCACCGGCCGCACCCACGCCCCGTCCCGCCCCCCTGTCTCCATCCCCACATCCGGCCCCCGTCCCGTCTCCATCCCCACATCTGGCCCCCCCCCCCCCCCGTCCCGTCTCCATCCCCACGCCCCCCCCCCTGTCTCCATCCCCACGCCCCGCCCCCTGTCTCCATCCCCACGCCCCGCCCCCACTCTCCATCCCCACGCCCCGCCCCCACTCTCCATCCCCACGCCCCGCCCCCTGTCCCCATCCCCACGCCCCGCCCCCCGTCTCCATCCCCACCCCCGGCCCCGGACCCACCTGGAGGCCCCTCCCCGCTGTAGCTGGGGCTGGGGGACCATAATGAGCACTGGCCCAGGCAGATCCAGGGGTGACGGCTGTGTGGTGGTTTCACAGCTCCCCGTACACAGCCGCGCGGGGCGGACAGCTGGAGCGAAGCCATTTCAGCGGATAAAATGGGGCATTTATTTTTAATGGAGAGAATCTCAGGACGCGCCCAGCCGTGGCGAGCGCTGCTGGGGGCCTCGCTGGGGGGACAAAGAGGATGCTGGAGCGAGGCCCCTCTGAGGATCCCTGGGGTGGGGGGACCCCTGGGGTGGGGGGAGCCCTGGAGTGGGGGGGAGCCCTGGGGTGGGGGGAGCCCTGGGGTGGGGGGAGCCCTGGAGTGCGGGGACCCCTGGAGTGGGGGGAACCCTGGGGTGGGGGGACCCCTGGAGTGCAGGGAGCCCTGGGGTGGGGGACCCCTGGGGTGGGGGGAGCCCTGGAGTGGGGGGAGCCCTGGGGTGGGGGGAGCCCTGGAGTGGGGGAACCCCTGGAGTGGGGGGAGCCCTGGGGTGGGGGGAGCCCTGGAGTGGGGGAACCCCTGGAGTGGGGGGAGCCCTGGGGTGGGGGGAGCCCTGGGGTGGGGGAACCCCTGGAGTGGGGGGAGCCCTGGGGTGGGGGGAGCCCTGGAGTGCGGGGACCCCTGAGTGGGGGGATCCCTGGGGTGGGGGGAGCCCTGGAGTGGGGGGAGCCCTGGGGTGGGGGGAGCCCTGGGGTGGGGGACCCCTGGGATGGGGGACCCCTGGGGTACGGGGAGCCCTGGAGTGCAGGGAGTCCTGGGGTGGGGGACCCCTGGGGTGGGGGGAGCCCTGGAGTGGGGGGACCCCTGGGGTGGGGGGACCCCTGGGCTGGTCAGGGCTCAGGAGGGAGTCACCAGGCGGAGACCTTCAGCAGAAAACCAGTCACGTGGGTGGCCGGAGAGAGGGAGCTGGGGGGCGTTGAGGGGCAGTTGGGCAGCCAGGCAGGCTCTGCGCCTCGGTTTCCCCGCCTGCGCAGTGAGGGCTGGTGAGCGGGTGCCGTCGGAGCCCGGGAGGGACGACCTGGGAGCCGTGACCCACAGTCCCCTCTGCTCCTTCCTGAGGCGCCAGCGTTCACCGTCCCCCACGTCCCCCCTGAAGCCCCTGCCGTGACTTGGCTCGAACCTCCTGTCTGATCCCGAAAGCCCACGGTCAGTCAAGGTCAGAGCAAGGCTGAGGGCGGGGCCGGCTGCAGCCGGGCACTCAGGGGTCAGCCAGGAGGGGCTCACCCACCATCGGCCGAGGGGGCTCACCCAGCACCGGCCCAGCGCTGAGGACAGGACCCAACTGAGGGGCAGGCGGGGGGCTCCAGGGATGAAGGAATCGCTCCATCGATGGGTCAGTCAGCAAACACGGAGGAGCCGGGAGCCGGTGCCCCGGGACCGAGGCCCACACGGAGCTCCCACTTCCTAAGGCACAGGAATCGCTTTAGAGCCGAGAGCGGCCGCTGACGCGTCGCCGAGCCCTTTGGGGAGAAGTCGATGCACCTGGTTAGCTATGGGGGCGCTTCGTCAGGCGCCCCAACATCCGCTGCTGGGGGCTCACCCTCCGACCTCGGCCCCGTTTGTGTGGGCCCAGCAGGGCCCCCCGCTGTCCGGGACCCGGGGACCACCAGCCTGGGGCCCCGTGCAGGCTGTCCCCTCAGGCCCGGCCGGTGTCACCACCTCCCTGACAGGGACCCAACGTGCCCACCTCACCCACCGGGGCGCCCCCACCCCCTTGCAGAGCCGCCGGGAGCCCCTGGCCTCTCCATCGCCCGAGGCCAGAGCCTGGATCTGGTGCCCACGTCCGTGGCCACGGTCCCCTGGTCATCCAACCCCCGTCACTGTACCTCCCCCCTAACCAGGCTCTGTCTCCCCAAAAGCGGCAGCTCCCCGCCTCCAGCCCACCCTCACCCTGGAATTCGGAGGGGGCACCGCGGAGGGGCCCCGGCCATCGAGCGCCACCTCCTTGGTGAGGGCCGTGCCAGGCTGCCCCGAGGCCACGGCCCCAGCTCCAGGGCCAGCTTCACCCTCAGGGCCCGGCACGTCCCCTGGGCCACACTGGCACCCCTCCCTGTGCAAGAGCGGGGAGCCCTCCAAGCGCCCCCATTCATGCCCGGGGAGGACATAGTGAGAAGCCAGTGAGGTGGGCCCCCCCCTCCTCTCCCCGGATCCCCCGGGGGCTCGGTGTTGCTGCTGACAGTGAGGGTCCGCCCTGCCCGGCCCCCCGCTGCTGCCCAGGCCACCCCCTCCCTCCTGGCACCAGACTCCTTCCTTCACCCACAGTGGGCACAGCCTCTCTGGGCCCCACACAGGGGTCTCTCCACCCCTCAGCCCGCTCTCACGGTGCCAGGCGTGAGGGGGGCACCAGGCCAGACCGGGCATCTGACGTCTTAGAAGGAGCACCCTCCTCTGCCCGGAGGGGTCCCAGGCTGGTGCCCCGGCTCCAGAGACTCAGAATCACCGACCTGCAGCACTGGGTCGCTGCACCCCCTCGATGCCCGCCCGGCCACCCCTGACGGACCGGGAGGCAGAGACCTGGCCAGAGGGACCCCGCCAGGGACCAGCCCAGGGGCCAGGAAGGACAGGCCGCTGCTGTCAGCCGTCCCCTCGCTTCCCGCTGGACTTGGCGAGACACAGGTGGCTCACTCGTGGCCTCAAGCATGCGGCGGGGGGCCTGCTCCCCAGCACCCCTGCACACGAGGTCTACACGCACCATGCACCCACGTGGGCACACGCACATCCATGTACACGCACAGGCAGACGCGCACACGGAGGCCCGCAGCCACGGGAGGCAGTGCCGCCTGCGTCCTCCCCACGGGCCCGCTGGAAGCTGTTGGCCGGCCGGTCCCCTCCTCCTGCCCGAGGCCAGCAGCCTGAGGGAGCCCAGGCGGCCCCTGCAGGACCGGAGCCTCAGGGTCACCCCCGTCCTCTGCTCCCTCCTCCCGCCGTCCCCAGGCACCTCTGCCAGCTCTGTGCAAGCCCTGTGCCCCTGGGGTGGGGGGACCCCCCACACCCTTCCCCCGTGCCCCCCATGCCCTCACCCCCATGCCCCGAGGCCCGCAGCCACCATCCGGGGCAGCCCTGGGGGCCCTGAGACTCCGAGTCAGGCCACCCACGGCTTTCTCCACGTGGACGCGGGATTGTCCCCAGAGAGGCCGGCATGGGGCCGGTGTGGGGCCGGCGTGGGGCCGGCGTGGGGCCGGCGTGGGGCCGGCGTGGGCTGGCCGGGCCGGGAGGTGCCCTCAGAGCTGAGCGGCCCCCGAGCCTTGGCGCTCACTTTGGAAACTGCCGGTTCAGCAGCCTGGCGCTCCCCGCTCACAGCGGCCCTTAAAACTGTCCGCCCTCATAAATCAGCCCCGGATTCAAACAAGCGCTGGTGGCAGCAGGTTTACAGCACCCGCCCCCCCCCCCCCAGCCACTTGCGCAGCCGAGAGGTTGTGCAGATCGTGGGTGGAGTGGAGGGAAATGAATTGAGATGGCCCGGAGCGTGGCGGCAGCCTGTCCCCGGGAAGCTTGACAGGTGCCTGTGCGTGACGGCCACTGGGCCCCAGGCCGGGCCAACCACCCCCCTCCTCTCCTCGCCCAGGTGCCCCCCCACTGGTGCCCACTCCGCTGGTGCCCACCCCACAGGTGCCCACCCCACTGGTGCCCACTCCGCTGGTGCCCACCCCCCACTGGTGCCCACCCCACTGGTGCCCACCCCACTGGTGCCCCACCCCCCACTGGTGCCCACCCCACAGGTGCCCACCCCCTCCACTGGTGCCCACCCCACTGGTGCCCACACCCGCTGGTGCCCACCCCACTGTGCCCACCCCACTGGTGCCCACCTCCCCACTGGTGCCCACCCCACAGGTGCCCACCCCCCACTGGTGCCCACCTCACTGGTTCCCACCCACCCACTGCTGCCCACCCCACTGGTGCCCACACCCCACTGGTGCCCACCTCACTGGTGCCCACCCACCCACTGCTGCCACACCTCACTGGTGCCCACCCACCCACTGCTGCCCACCCCACTGCTGCCCACCCCACTGCTGCCCACCCACCACTGCTGCCCACCCCACTGCTGCCCCACCCCCCACTGGTGCCCGTCCCACAGCCCAGACACCACAGCTGGCAGCCCACCCACAGGGAGCCCGTGCCCGGCCTGGACTGGCGGTGCCCAGCTCCTCCCCCCCGTTGGCGGCAGGAAGGGGCTTGCCCAAGGGGAGGACGTGCTGAGGGGCCAGGCCCTGAGGGGAGATGTGGCCGCGAGCAACCTGTGCCCAGAGCCTCCTGGGCCCCCCTTTTGCCCCACACAAGTCACATGACGTCAGTCCCACAAGCAGGGCCAAGAGGAGCGAGGGAGGTCAGTACCTCCTCGGGACCTTTCCCAACACCAGCCTCCCCCCCAGCAGGTGTGCCCCCCATGCCTGCACCCCCTCGATGCCCACCATCTGCAGACTCAGCCCTGTCCTAGGTCAGAGCCTAGACTCTGGTGGGCTGGGACCCAGGCTCCGTGGGAAATGAGAGCCAGCCTCAGTGTGAAGTGGGAGCCAGGCTCCGTGTGAAGTGGGATCCAGGCTCAGTGTGAAGTGGGAGCCAGGCTCAGTGTGAAGTGGGAGCCAGGCTCCGTGTGAAGTGGGAGCCAGGCTCAGTGTGAAGTGGGATCCAGGCTCAGTGTGAAGTGGGATCCAGGCTCAGTGTGAAGTGGGAGCCAGGCTCAGTGTGAAGCGGGATCCAGGCTCAGTGTGAAGTGGGAGCCAGGCTCCGTGTGAAATGGGAGCCAGCCTCAATGTGAAGCGGGAGCCAGGCTCAGTGTGAAGCGGGAGCCAGGCTCCGTGTGAAGCGGGATCCAGGCTCCGTGTGAAGTGGGATCCAGGCTCCGTGTGAAGTGGGATCCAGGCTCCGTGTGAAGTGGGATCCAGGCTCCGTGTGAAATGGGAGCCAGCCTCAGTGTGAAATGGGAGCCATGCTCAGTGTGAAGCGGGAGCCAGGCTCAGTGTGAAGTGGGATCCAGGCTCAGTGTGAAGTGGGATCCAGGCTCCGTGTGAAGTGGGATCCAGGCTCCGTGTGAAGCGGGATCCAGGCTCAGTGTGAAGCGGGATCCAGGCTCCGTGTGAAGCGGGATCCAGGCTCCGTGTGAAGCGGGATCCAGGCTCAGTGTGAAGTGGGATCCAGGCTCAGTGTGAAGTGGGATCCAGGCTCCGTGTGAAGTGGGAGCCAGGCTCCGTGTGAAGTGGGAGCCAGGCTCAGTGTGAAGCGGGATCCAGGCTCAGTGTGAAGCGGGATCCAGGCTCAGTGTGAAGCGGGATCCAGGCTCAGTGTGAAGTGGGATCCAGGCTCAGTGTGAAGTGGGATCCAGGCTCCGTGTGAAGTGGGAGCCAGGCTCAGTGTGAAGTGGGATCCAGGCTCAGTGTGAAGCGGGATCCAGGCTCAGTGTGAAGCGGGATCCAGGCTCAGTGTGAAGCGGGATCCAGGCTCCGTGTGAAGTGGGATCCAGGCTCCGTGTGAAGTGGGATCCAGGCTCAGTGTGAAGCGGGATCCAGCCTCAGTGTGAAAGGGGATCCAGGCTCAGTGTGAAGCAGAGCCAGGCTCAGTGTGAAGTGGGATCCAGGCTCAGTGTGAAGTGGGAGCCAGGCTCAGTGTGAAGTGGGATCCAGGCTCAGAGATGTGGCTTGACGGCTTGTGGTCGCACAGCTGGTTGTAGATATGTTGGGGAGCCCCGGTCCAGATGACTCGAATCCCACTGCTGGTCCCCTACCTGCTGGGCAGTGGATCTGGTCCGGCGCCTGGTCATCTGAACACTGGTCATCCCATCCCCCTCAGCTCTTTCTTTCTTTCTTTCTTTGTGTTTATTGGTTTTTAGAGAGAGGTAGGAGGGGGGAGAGAGGGACATCGATGAGAGAGGGAGGGGGAGAGAGAGGGAGGAGGGGGGAGAGAGAGGGACATTGATGAGAGAGAGAGGGAGGAGAGGGGGAGAGAGAGGGAGGAGGGGGAGAGAGAGGGAGGAGGGGGGAAAGAGAGGGAGGAGGGGGAGAGAGAGGGAGGAGGGGGGAAAGAGAGGGAGGAGGGGGAGAGAGAGGGAGGAGAGGGGGAGAGAGAGGGAGGAGGGAGAGAGAGAGGGAGGAGGGGGAGAGAGAGGGAGGAGGGAGAGAGAGAGGGAGGAGGGGGAGAGAGAGGGAGGAGGGGGGAGAGAGAGGGAGGAGGAGGAGAGAGAGGGAGGAGGTGGGAGAGAGAGGGAGGAGGTGGGAGAGAGAAGGAGGGAGGAGAGGGGGAGAGAGGGGGACAGAGGGAGGAGGTGGGAGAGAGAGGGAGGGAGGAGAGGGGGAGAGAGAGGGACATCGATGAGAGAGGAACATCATTGATTGGCTGCCTCCCGCACGCCCACACTGGCCATGGAGCCTGCAACCCGGGCACCTGCCCTATCTGGGAACAGAACCTTCTGGTTCACAGGTCCATGCTCACCCACGGAGCCACACGGCCGGGCCCATGCAGGTCTCTCTGAGACGACAGACCACGAGGAAGGCAGAAGAACGCTCCCCCGGCAGCCCCGGCCCGGCCAGGGGTCCCGAGAAGCCCCCTGGACACTGGCCAACGGCGGGGTCAGCCGGAGCTCACTGGGGCCTGGACCGCACCGAACACAGAGGGCTCTAGATGGACCCCAGAGGCTGCAGCAGCCCCCCCAAACCCTCACCCTCCAGGCAGGACCCCCACTCCCCATAGGAGGGCTGTCTCCATGCCCAGGCCAGGCTGCCCCGGGGGGGTGGGGATGGAGGGGGAGGGGGCTCTTAGGAAACCGGCTTCAGCACAGGCTCCAGGCAGCTCCCTGGGCACCCAGACACCTAGTGACACCCCCCCCCCCCGCAGCTCCTGGTGGCCGGGGGGCCCAGCACCCACCATGAGGAGGCCTGGCCCTTTCCCAGGGTCCTAGGTCCTGGCTCAGCAAAGAAATGAGTGTGACCCTGAGGCCAGGGCTCGGCCACCTGGGCCAGCCAGTTCTTACTGGGCACTGCCCACCCATGGCCAGGCCTCCCAGGCTGGCAGCCCCTCCCGTGCCCGTGCGGCTTCCTGTGGGGCCCCTGCCTGCACCCCATGCCCCCCCAGGCCCCAGCCAGTGAGGCTCTTCAGGTGTGAACAGCAGGGTCCCCCCTGAGGAGTCGCACACGCCCTCACAGGCCATGTGTCCCGTCCGGCTGAGCCACACCCTGCGGGTCTGCCTCTGGGACATGCACCGCCCTCTGTGGATAAAGGTGGGCTGGTCGGTGGGTCCTGCAGACTCCCCAGCCCACCCCCTCCCCAGCCCACCCCCAGCCCACCCCCTCCCCACCCCCTCCCCAGCCCACCCCCTCCCCAGCCCACCCCCAGCCCACCCTCTCCCCAGCCCACCCCCAGCCCACCCCCTCCCCAACCCCTCCCCAGCCCAGCCCCTCCCCAGCCCCTCCCCAGCCCACCCCCTCTCCAGCCCAGCCTGCCGTGCCTGGGATCCTGGCCAGTCCTCCGGCGCCCCCTGGTGGCCGCTGAGCATTCCATGACCATCTGCCAGCCTGGCCGCCGACCTCACAGGCTCCTCTGGCTGGGACCAGAGGACTTCACCTTGAGGGACCCCCCGGGGTGTCCTTGGGGGAGGTCCCCAGCCCCCTTCCCATGCCCCGTCATGGCGGGGAGGGCGCAGTCTGGGCGGTTGCTGGAGCGGCTCCTGGTGCCCGTCATGGAGGAGCTGTGCCCGGTTGGGGCGGGGGGGCGGGGGGGCAATAAGGAGCAAGATGCGAGAAAGGAGGGGGCCTCGGGGCCTGGCCGCTCCTCCGACTCCCATCCCTGAAGGTCGTCAACCTCCTGCGCCAGTCACTGTCTGGGAAGAGCTGCTGGCGGCGCACAGAGAACGTGGGGCTCTCATCAGCGGGGTCTGCCCCGGGGGGCGGGGGGGAGGAGGGGTGGTGAGGGGGGCGAGGGCCTGATGCCTCTGGCGCCCCCGCTGCCCGGCTCTGGGCTCAGGCTCCCCTCAAACTGTGGAGGAGGCTGCTCTGTGAACACCCAGCGTGCCCCACAGGACTCTCTGGGGCGCGGGGACGGCCCCTGCAGGGAGGGGGGTGGTGGGGGAGGGGACCCTGGGCCCTGCCATCCCCTGCCCGGCCGGAGCAGCCCTGCATCTCGTCACTTTCTGCGTCTCCCCGGCACCTGGGAACGGTGACAGCAGCGGCCCGGCCGCCTGAGTCCCGGCACAGATCGCCAGGCCGTGCCCTGCGCTTCGGGGCGTGTGACACGGACGCTCCTGGGGCGACCTGCACCGTGCAGGGTGAGGGCACGCCGCGGGCTGTGTGCCCCGGTGCGGGCAGCTGCCTCCTGGGGCCTGCTGGAGACGGTCCCCAAAGAGCTTCCTGACCCCCCACCCAGGACACCCCCTGACCCACCCCTGACCCCCTGTCCGGCACAGGTGTCTGAGGTGGACATGCCCCTGGCCGGGGACAGGACACCCTCTCCTCCCCTCCGACCTGCCTGCCCGTCAGCATAACCTGCACCCCCAGACCTGCCTGCCCGTCAGCATAACCTGCACCCCCAGACCTGCCTGCCCGTCAGCATAACCTGCACCCCCAGACCTGCCTGCCTGTCAGCATAACCTGCACCCCCAGACCTGCCTGCCCGTCAGCATAACCTGCACCCCCAGACCTGCCTGCCAGTCAGCATAACCTGCACCCCCAGACCTGCCTGCCAGTCAGCATAACCTGCACCCCAGACCTGCCTGCCAGTCAGCATAACCTGCACCCCAGACCTGCCTGCCAGTCAGCATAACCTGCACCCCCAGACCTGCCTGCCCGTCAGCATAACCTGCACCCCCAGACCTGCCTGCCCGTCAGCATAACCTGCACCCCCAGACCTGCCTGCCCGTCAGCATAACCTGCACCCCCAGACCTGCCTGCCCGTCAGCATAACCTGCACCCCCAGACCTGCCTGCCAGTCAGCATACCCTGCACCCCCAGACCTGCCTGCCAGTCAGCATAACCTGCACCCCCAGACCTGCCTGCCAGTCAGCATAACCTGCACCCCCAGACCTGCCTGCCCGTCAGCATAACCTCACCCCCAGACCTGCCTGCCAGTCAGCATACCCTGCACCCCCAGACCTGCCTGCCAGTCAGCATACCCTGCACCCCCAGACCTGCCTGCCAGTCAGCATACCCTGCACCCCCAGACCTGCCTGCCAGTCAGCATACCCTGCACCCCCAGACCTGCCTGTCAGTCAGCATAACCTCACCCCCAGACCTGCCTGCCCATCAGCATAACCTGCACCCCCAGACCTGCCTGCCCGTCAGCATAACCTGCACCCCCAGACCTGCCTGCCAGTCTGCATAACCTGCACCCCCAGACCTGCCTGTCAGTCAGCATAACCTGCACCCCCAGATGACAGCGGAAGGGCCCCCGTCCAGAGTGCGTCCCCTGGGAGTCCGAGGCGGCTTGCTGGTGGCGGAAAAGGGGGCGGGTTCCCGGTGGGGCGGGCCGGGCAGCCTCGGGTCAGATGGCCGCCGGTCCGAGGCGTGAGGACCAGGGGGTAGCCCCAGCCCGCCTTTACTTGGGGGTGGTCTCAGCTCTGTGGTGCCCGTTGGGCAGGAGCCCCTTGGAGCGGGGAGGCCGGGGACCCCGATTGTTCGTGGAGACGCAGGGGATGGACGGGGCTGCAGGGCCCCCCCAAGCTGCACACGAAGGTGTCGGTTCGCACAGCCTCTGCCCACAGCCCCCGGCCCTCCTCGGAGCTGGGCTGCTGGGGGGTGCAGCCCCTGCCGAGCGGGACCCGGCAAGGAGGGGCCACCCGAAGGCGGGGCCAGGGCGGGGCCTGAGGCTCCGGTGGAGCAGCTGCAGGCAGGGGCTGGGGTGCTGGGCCTGCAGGTGAAGGGCACCTTGGGGGGTGGGGAGGCCGGAGGTGGGAGGGGCACCAGGCCAGGCATTGGGGAGCCAGCGCCCTGACGCCTAGGTGAGCAACACAGCCCCCCCCCCCCCCGCCCCCAGTGCCGGCTCCGAGTCTCCCCAAGTTGCCTGGAATCCAAATATCCCACCTTCAAGCGCGGGGTGGCGGGGTGGGGGGGAGAGGGGAGGCGCGGGGGGCCGACAGCACCCCTTTGGGGAGAGGAGTGGCTGCAGATCGATCGGGGAGCCACCACGCTGGCTGCTCTCCTCTCGCCGCTGAGCAGAGCTGGCGGTCCCTCGGCTGCAGGGCGGGACCGTAACTCAGCCGGCAGATGTCCGGTAAAGCCGAGAGCTACGGGGCACCGAGGTCTGCGGGCGCTCCTGGCCCTGCAGCAGCCCCGTGGCCCTGGGTGGACACACCCCCCCCCCAGACACACACTGGGGTCCCGTCAGGAGGGAGGCCCCGAGCAGCCCTGGCCAAGGCTTGGGGACCACGGAGCGGTGGCCAGGAGGCCACGGTGAGTCCCCAGGGCCTTCGCCAAACCTGGGGGGGGGTTCCCTTATCTACAGGAGCGGGGGTCGGCCAGGGTCAGGGCTCACCTGTCTTCACCCCACCCAGGGACCCACACGGGGCCCACACGGGGCCCACAGGCCTGGGAGGAGGTGTTGAGGTCACCAGGTCTCTGCCCGCTTGGCTGGGACCTCCAGGCCCCTCCGTGGTTGGTCCTGCGGCACCGGCAGCACCAGGAATGTTCCAGAAATCAGACCCTGGGAGCACCCAGACCTCCGGAATCAGAGTCCTGTTTTCACAAGGTGCCAGCCACGTGGCCATGTGCCCATGTGCCAGTATGTGTGTGTGCATGGGTGCACGGGTGCGTGTGTGTGTGCAAGCGTGCCAGCCACGTCTCCCTGCCTTTGCCCGGTTTCCCGCGTGTGAAACGGGCGCCCTGTCGGGCGGCCACCTTGAGGCGGGTCATCACGGCGGGATGCTCGGGGGCGGCCTCTAGTGGGCGTGAGCGTGGCTGTCACCGTCCGCGCTGGAGGCCACGGCCGGCCTCCCCGTGGGCCTCGGCCCCAGCTCCCGGCCTCGGGAGCCGCCAGGACCCCCGACAGGTCACACCCCTGTGGCCTCCCTCGGCCCCCAGAACCCCAGGTCCCTTGACAACTGTCTCCCGGCCGCCCGCAGCCACAGGGCCCACCTGGACCCAGCTCCCGATTGTGTGGGGTCAGCGCCGCGTACACATGAGTGGACAGGGCTGCGCAGTGGGGGGGCCGAGTGTCCCCGCCGAGGCCAACTTCGCACCCTCCAGCCCTCAGCATCCCCAGCACCTCCAGCAGGAGGTCCTGCCGGTCTCGGGCGCACCCCACACCCACCCCCACACCCACCCCCCCACACCAGCTGGAGCCATATGGGAGCGTCGAGGGTATGGGAGCAGGGGTAGGGGGGGCTGCGGAACCCCTAAATAAGCTCTAACGAGGAGAGCACGGCTTGGCTGGACCCATTCGCCTCCAACGTTGCAGCTCTGAGGGCGCTTTGTCTGGTGACCCCCCTCTTCACTCTGCACAGAGCGCCCTCCACCTCCCGGCCCGCGGCCTGACCACCTGGCGGGCTCGGAGCGTTCACAGCTGCTCAGCGCACCCGCGCTCTGGTGAGACCTTACCGACAGCCCAGGGCTCCGCTTCCCACAAAGTCTGCACGTCCTTAGCCGCCATCAGCGCCTGCGGCGGCCGCAAACAGCCCGTGGCGGGCGCCTCCTCCCCAGACGGGCGCTGGGTGTCTGCCGGCCCGGGGGGGCGGGGGGGTAGGTCAGAGCTCAGGACTGGGGATCCCAGCGGGAACCAAGGCCACCTCCCTCCCGGAGGCCTTTGTTCCAACCACGCCTGAGTACATGCCCGTGTGCCCATGTGCCTGTGTGACCGTGTGCCTGTGTGCCCGAATGCATGTGTGCCTGAGTGCGTGTGTGCCCATGTGTGTGTGTGCCCGAGTGCGTGTGTGCCCGTGTGCGTGTGTGCATGGTGTATGTGCTATGTGCCTGTGTGCCCGTGTGCATGTGTGCCCGAGTGCGTGTGTGCATGGTGTATGTGCTAAGTGCCCATATGCCAGTATGTGTGTGTGCATGGGTGCATGTGTGTGTGCAAGCGTGACCCTCAGGGGTGAGCCAGCAATCTTGGCGATGACAGCCAGGTGGGTGCCCAGGGCACCGCCCAGCTGAACTGGGTGCTTCCCGCCACCGTTGCCCGACCAGGAAGCAAAGGGGCTGTGTGAGCTGTGGGCAAAGTGGGAGGACACGGGGGCGGGGGTCAGTGCCAGCGGGAGGCGGCGTGCTGATGGGGCCAGCACAGAGGAGGAGAGGGCGCCGTCGGGGGACGGGGCGGAGGCCACGGGCCGTGGGGCCGGAGCGAGTCCTAAAGGGAGAGGCCCTGAGGCCGCCGGCCCCGGCCCACAGAAGCAGCTGCCTCTGCTCCACCCGTGGCCCCGGGCGCCTGCCGGGCCTCCTCGGACACGTGTTTTTAATTCTTTTTCCCTGAAACGTGGGCGGCTTCGCGACGTGGAGGAAGAAAACCCGCGAAGCTGGGATGGTGGTGCCTCCAGCACCTCGTCGGTTCCCCGGTTAATGAGCTGGAAATGGGACTCGGCGAGGAAGAGCGGACCCGCCCGGCAGACGTGGCCTCACGACCCCGCTCCAAAGGCCCCCGCGGGCCAGGGCTCCAGGCAGCCCCAGCGGGCAGCACCCAGAGGGCAGCACCCAGCGGGCAGCACCCAGCGGGCAGCACCTTGCTGTCCTGAGTGACCGGGGCCCCTGGGAGCCCGCGGCAGCCCGGCAGGGTGCGGGTTCCCACCACCACGTCAGGGTGCTGGAGGGGCAGCGGCTGGCCCACGCCATGCAGCCAGGGAGCAAGCCTGGCGGCCAGCCGCTGGCTCAGTGCCAGGGTCTCCCCGGGGCTCCGGGCCATGTCCACGCAGCCACATGGCAGCCGGAGCCACCCGCCCAATGCCTGGAGCTCAGGCCACGCTGGGCGCTGCCAGGGAAAGGCCTGTCCTCGCTGGCCAGGGGGCCAACACTGGCCCACCCACTGGGCAGGTGAGGGGGCTGACGGGACAGCTGTGCGAGGGGTCAGTGAACGCATGTCACTTCCGTGGCCCAAGTATGGGCTCACACGTATGTGTGCGCTCCCATGTCAATGCACCGTCTTGGTGAGACAGAACCAACACGGCCAGGTCCCCATCCCGGTCCTCAGGGCCCGAGACCCAGGCTGAGGCGTGAGTCATGTGGCCCTTAAAGCCCGAACGGACTCCAGCAGGTGGGGGGCAGACCTCCCCGTGCGGCGCCCCCCGCCCCCCCGATGCTGCAGAGGCCAGCTGGCCGGCAGCTTCACGGCCCCTGTGGCGCGTGTGGCTCATGCCAGGGCCCCAGGCAGCTGGCTGGAGGGAGGGATGGGCTTTGTAAATAACACTGATCCTTGTCCGTACGGCCTCCGTGGAGAGCCGAGCACGCTCAGCCTGGTGGAGTCACGAATGACTTAGGAGAAGGGAACAGCCGCTCCGCTACCACGCGGTGGCCCAGAGGCCCCGTTAGCCCAGCTGCCGGGACGCCGGGCCACGCCTGGGCCTCCTGCAGGAATGGGCCGGCCGCTCCGTCCAGCGTCGGGGGGGTGGGGGGAGCCACTGCCAGGCACCCTGTCTTCTGAATCAGAGCTCGGGCTGCCCGGCGGAGTGGCCAGGCATGGCCCCAATGCCAAGGACCCGTGCTTCCCCCCGAGGACCAGCCGTGGGCCCTGCACGTCCTGCTGTGACCGGACCCGCCTGTGTCTGAAACCAGACCAGGAGCGCCTGCCCAGTGGCTGCCCGCCAGGAGCTCGGGGGACGCAGAAGCCGACACCGACACCGACACCTCACACGGCAGCGTCCCTCCCTCTGCCCGCCCCACCCCTCATCCCTTGCTTGCCTCCATCGATGGAGGGCTCACCACCTCGCTGTGGCCGTTCCTGCCAGACATGCACACCAGCTCCCCACCCCCCCGGGCACCCCTAAACCTGCTCCCCTGCAGCTTGGGGGAGAGGATAACACCCTCAAAAGTGTCCACGTCTGAACCTCCAGTCGGTGACGCGCCCACGGCTCCCGGCCCTGTGCCCGCCTGCCCCCTGCCAGGCTCTGCAGCCCAACAGGTCCTGGGTCAGAAGAGGGGATGGTGGACTGGTCCTCGGGGCCAGCGCGGGGGTGGTCGGGGTGACACGTGGAGGTGGCCGTCACCCCCCAGCCTGCTGCCTCCTGGAGCAGCCACATTGCTGGGCCCCGGGGCCTCCCCAACCCCTGGAACCAGGCTGCAGGCGTGGGGCGGGGGCAGGCAGGCTCCTCCCACCCGGGGCTCCACTTTGGGGCAGGGTCTAACCACAGGCTGGACTCGCGTCACCCCACCCTCCTACTGCCCGGCCCCACATCGCCCCACTCTCTGCACACACACCCTGCCTCTGGCCCCCACATCACCCCACTTTCTGCACACACCCCACCTGGCCCCCACATCACCCCACTTTCTGCACCCCCTGCCTCTGGCCCCCACATCACCCCACTCTCTGCACACACCCCACCTGGCCCCCACATCACCCCACTTTCTGCACACACCCCACCTGGCCCCCACATCACCCCACTTTCTGCACCCCCTGCCTCTGGCCCCCACATCACCCCACTTTCTGCACCCCCTGCCTCTGGCCCCCACATCACCCCACTCTCTGCACACACCCCACCTGGCCCCCACATCATCCCACTTTCTGCACACCTCCCTGCCTCTGGCCCCCACACCACCCCACTTTCTGCACCCCCTGCCTCTGGCCCCCACATCACCCCACTCTCTGCACCCCCTGCCTCTGGCCCCCACATCACCCCACGCTCTGCACCCCCCACCTCTGGCCCCCACATCACCCCACTCTCTGCACACCCCCCTGCCTCTGGCCCCAGCCCACGGGGTTTTCCCAGAGCTGCAGGGCTGGGAATCGGCCCAGGCGGCCGCCGTGGCCGGAGGACGGAGGGCCCTGACCCCTCGCCGTGCCTGCGGGCCGGCCTGTGCTCTGGGGCCTGGGAAAGGCGCCTCCCTCCGGCCCTGAGGCCAGCGGCCTGTCCCCGGGGTGGCCGCTATCTCTGCCGGGAGGAGAGTAATTATAGCGCAGCGCCCGCCAGCTGGCCGAGCTCCCCCCGCAGAGGGGCCGGCGGGGACGGGGCCGGGAGGACCAGCCTGCGGCGGGCGGCAGCACTTCCAGGCCGAGCCGGCCGGGGCTGGGCAGGTGCAGCCGGACACCGGGCACCCCGCACCCACCTCTCCAGGCGGCAGGGGGGACGCTGCCCTCCGAGACCCGGCGGGCACCGCGCTGGACCCTGCCCCGGGGGTGCCCCAGAGCCTGGCACCACTGCCCCTCACAGACCAAGAAGGAGCCAGGTGAGACCCCAGCTCAGAGCAGGGCACACCCTTCCCACTGGCAGGGCGGCCGCGGAGCAACAGATTCCAGGAGGACGCGGCAAAGAGCCGGCGGCGGGCGGCACGGAGGCTGGGCAGAGGGCACACTTCAGCCCTGGGGGCGGGCGGGCGGGCGGGGGTGGAGGGGCAGCCTCCCTTTCGCCCAAGACGTGGGCCTTCTGTGCCCCCACGACCTCCGGACCCTGGCGCCCCAGCCCTTCCCGGGCGGCCACCCTGACCCGGGGCCCCGCCAGCCTCGCTCCCCCCCCGAGGCCGCCTGGCTGGCTGCGGGCGAGGGGGCCACAGGGGTCCCACCGGAGCTGAAGCAGGGTCTCTCCCCACCCCCCGGGCCCCAAGCCCCGCCTGTCCCTTCGGAGCCGCTGGGAAGGAGCTGAGGCCAGGGCAGCGGGCGGAGACGGGAAGGGGCGTGGGAAAGGGCCTGCTCTCAGGGGACCCGGCCCGGTCAGGCTTGGGGAGCAGCCAGCCCCCACCCCCCGGAAGGCTCAGGGCCCGCGGAGGGCCGGTCCACGCAGACGCGGCCGAGCGGACTCACTGGTGACTCGGGCCTGGAAATCCCCAGAACTGGCCGCTGTCTGAGCTGAGCCGTCGGCGGGAGCCCCGCCCACCCCTCCCCCCCCCCCCCCCCCCCCCCCCGTCCTGGCCAGCGTGCGTGGGGTCGCCCTCGGCCCAGGGCCCACTGCCTATTTGGCACCTACTGTGTGCGGGCACCTCGGGTGTGAGCATGTCATTCCCGCCCAGGCGTGCTCTGTGTGGCCGGCCCCTGCGTCTACAGGATGGGCCCGTGACCCACCCGCCAGCCACCTCCCCACTGCCTGGGGCTCTGGGGGCCAAACAGGCGGCCCTGCCCCCGCGGCCACACAGCACCCCTCAGCCCCTGTCACCCCTCGTCCTCGCTGCACCCCAGAGCCGTGTGGGTGCACCGCTCGGCACAGAAGGGGCCTCGGGGCACCAGGCGAGCTCGCGCTGTGGGTCGGCCGGGGCAGCGGTGGGCGAGCGGTCAGCGCCGGCCCCAGGAGTCCCCTCTGCTAACGCAGAACCGCGTGTCGACTGGGGCCAGCCTCCTCCGCTCCCTCTCGCTCGCCCCTCCTCCCCATGGAGGCCACTGGGGTGTCCACGTCCCCTCCTTTCCGGCTGGAAGGAAGGGCAGCCTCGACCCCTCGACTCCAGCCGGGCTGCCCTGGACACATGCCTGACCCTAGAGGGCAGATGCTGCCAGGGCCACCAGGCCCCACCCCACGGCCTCCCCGGGGCTGGCCGGGCCTCGGGCTGCGAGCCGCGGCCCCTCGGCTGTAACGGAATCTTCTCGGCTGGCTGGCGAGCCGCGGCAGCTCTGGTGTCCCCTCCGCTCCGGGCTCTGATCCCATGATCGCGCCGGCAGGTGGGCCAGCTCGGGCGGAGGCGCGGCCCCTGCAGGAGCCCAGGTGGGTGAGGGGGGTGTATGGTATGTGTGCATGTGTCAGTATGTGTCTTGTGTGTGTGCATGTGAAGGGGTGAGTGTGTGTCTAAGTGTATGTATGTGCATATACGCATGGGTGTGTAGGTATGTGTGTCTGGTGTGCGTGCGCATGAAGGGGGTGAGTGTGTGTGTGTACATGGGGGTGAGTGTGTGTACGTGGGGGTGAGTGTGTGCACGTGGGGGTGAGTGTGTGTGTGCACATGGGGGTGAGTGTGTGTACGTGGGGGTGAGTGTGTGTACGTGGGGGTGAGTGTGTGCACGTGGGGGTGAGTGTGTGTGTACGTGGGGGTGAGTGTGTGCATGTGGGGGTGAGTGTGTGTGTACATGGGGGTGAGTGTGTATACATGGGGGTATACGTGGGGTGAGTGTGTGTGTACGTGGGGGTGAGTGTGTATGTGTGTACAAGGGGGTGAGTGTGTGTACATGGGGGTGAGTGTGTATACATGGGGGTGTACATGGGGGTGAGTGTGTGCACGTGGGGGTGAGTGTGTGTACGTGGGGGTGAGTGTGTGTGTACGTGGGGGTGAGTGTGTATGTGTGCACGTGGGGGTGTGTGTGTATGTGGGGGTGAGTGTGTGTGTACATGAGGGTGAGTGTGTGCACGTGGGGGTGAGTGTGTGTGTACGTGGGGGTGAGTGTGTGCATGTGGGGGTGAGTGTGTGTGTGTACGTGGGGGTGAGTGTGTATGTGTGTACAAGGGGGTGAGTGTGTGTACATGGGGGTGAGTGTGTATACATGGGGGTGTACGTGGGGTGAGTGTGTGTACGTGGGGTGAGTATGTGTGTACGTGTGTGTGTGTACTGGGGGTGAGTGTGTGTACGTGGGGGGGTGTGTATGTGTGTACGTGGGGGTCAGTGTGTGCACATGGGGGTGAGTGTGTATATATGGGGGTGTACGTGGGGGTGAGTGTGTGTGTACGTGTGTGTGCACATGGGGGTGAGTGTGTGTGTACATGGGGGTGAGTGTGTGTGTGTACGTAGGGGTGTGTGTACATGGGGGTTGAGTGGGGATCCCAGAGCTCTAGCCTCTCCCCGTTGAGATCCCTGCTTGCGTCCCCCAGTTACAGGCCCAGGGCTCTGGAGTAGGTGTCGCTGGTGACAGAACAGCACGGGGGGCGGGGGGGCGGGGGGGCGGGGGGGGCGGGGGAGCAGGCCGGGCTCTGGGCCCCGGTGAGCGGGTGAGACCCACTGCATTGGCACGACCCTCTGCCCCCTCTGCCCCAGGTCCTCCTGGGGGGATAGCACAGTGCAGGTTTGAGGGGTGACTGGGAGGGGTGTGGGTGCTGAGCCAGCTGCCAGCCGCAGGGCCAGAGCTGAGGAGGACACCCCACCCCCCAAGGGCTTGGGTCCCCGGGGACCGTGGGCGGGAACAGAGAGCACCAACAGGCAGTGGCGGGTGATGGGCAGCTGGGTCAGACGGAGCACGCGGGCTGGGGCACAAAGATGACGGCCTGCTGAGCGGAGGGGGGAGCCCAGTGGGTGGCGTCACAGAGCCGTGGGCTGGGTGGAGGCAGGAGAGGTGGCCGGCCCGGGGTGGGCCTTGCCCGAGGCGCTGCGCCAGGTGGGAGCCCCATCCCTCGAGCCGCCCCGGGGGCTGGTGGGAGTGCCGGCCGGTGCAGAGCTGGCTGGAGAGCCAGTGGCGCTGCTGGGCCCTGCGGGTACACCGGGGTCTCCCCAGGCTTCGAGCCCGGTCGGGGGGGTGGGGGGCACTAGGCCGAACCCCACGGGCTGCCGGGGATGTGAACGCTTGGCTTGGCCAGCCCTCTGCTCCTGGGAAGGGTCAGGAGCCAGAGCTCCCTGTCCACCCGGAGGTGAGGGGGTGCCTGGGGGCGTGGCCTCCCCGGGCCGGGCGGGTGCAGGGGTGACACTCTGCAGGCCCCAGCCCTGGAGCTATTTTCCACCCGTTATCACCCATCGGTCACGAGCTGGCCCCAGAGCAGAGGGCACTCCTGTTACACGGGCCCTGCCAGGGCCCCAGGCAAGCAGAGGCCTGCGGGGAGGGGGGCGGGGGGGCGGGGGGCAGGCCGGAGGCAGTGCTGAGAGCACCAGTGGGGAACCTGAGGCCCAGAGCAGGCGCTCCATTGACTGACCTCCCTGTGCACACTCACACGTGCACAAACACACACGTGCTCACACCTGTGCACACACTCATACGTGCAGGTGCTCACACCTGTGCACACACTCATACGTGCACAAACATGCACATGCTCACACCTGTGCACACGCATGCACACACGCATGTGCTCACACGTGTGCGCACACTCACACCTGTGCACACTCACACGTGCACACACATGCACGTGCTCACACCTGTGCACACACTCACACATGCACAAACACACACGTGTTCACACCTGTGTGCACACACGTGCACAAACATGTATGTGCTCGCACGTGTGCACACACTCACATGTGCACATTCATGTGCACACACTGCACAAACACACACATGCATAAACCTGTGCACATACATGCACAAACACGCATGTGCTCACACATGTGCACACACTCACATGTGCACGTACTCACACCTGTGCACACACTCACACGTGCACAAACACGCACGTGCTCACACCTGTGCACACACTCACACGTGCTGGCCCACCATCCCTGGGGCGGACCCGGGAGCCCAGGAGGCTGTGCCTCTCCAGGCCTGTGGCCTCATCTGGAAGGTCCCCCTGGGGAGCCCCGCCTCGGGCCGCTGTGTGTGAGCCCCGCTGCTGAGCCGCTGGGCCCCAGGCCTCCCCCTGCGAGGGCAGGTGCTGCCTCTCAGTGGCCTCCCTCCACCTCCTCCCCGGCTGGTGGCTCCCGCCACGACCCCATTTGCAGTAAAGCACCAGAGGCCGCGACAGGAGAAAATTGTTTCCTTTTGAAATAATTGCGTCCGTCTGGGCAGGTCGCACAGACATCATTCATGGGCCCCCTGCACGCCTGTGAGGCTTATGCCGAGGGCTCGACGTCACAGCTGCTGCTGTCTCCCAGGGGAAGATCGCTGGAGGCCTGAGTCACACGCCCTTCCCCAGACCCAGACCCTTCCTGCAGCTCCCCACTCACCCGCAGAGGCAACCCGTTCCCTGTGGGGCGGCCCCAGCTGCCTCTAGCCTTGATTTACCCACCTGTGAAATGGGTGTGTGGGCCCATCACCCGCCAGGCACCCAACGGACGGACGGTCAGCGCTTGGCTTCCTACACCTGCGGGAGGCCCAGTGGGGTCTGCACTCTGAGCAGGACTGGCGAGGTCCAAACGTCAAGGACCCTTCAAAGGGTACGGAAGGAAATTCACCCCGGAGGGGCCAGGAGGAGAGGAAGGGGTGCACAGGAGCTTCTAACAACCAGGGGTCACAGATGCCAGCGGGGTGCCAAGTCACACCTAGTGCATGAGCAGGGAGCGGGGAGGACAGGGAGAGCCGGAGCCAGAGCCTCTCTCACCCCCACCCCATCGTTCACGTCCTGAGCCGCCCCATGAAAGGAGGCAGCAGAGATGTTTACTGCAGCTTATCTGTGACCTCAAAAAACTGACAAAAATGAAATGCGAACTTCCTGAGTACGGATGATGGAGTGGGGCTGTGAGTGGATAGCAGCCCGGGAGTAGCACCCAGCCCTGGAGTAGCACCCAGCCCTGGAGTAGCACACAGCCCTGGAGTAGCACAACCCTGGAGTAGCACAGCCCTGGAGTAGCACAGCCCTGGAGTAACACAGCCCTGGAGTAGCACAGCCCTGGAGTAGCACAGCCCTGGAGTAGCACAGCCCTGGAGTAACACAGCCCTGGAGTAGCACAGCCCTGGAGTAGCACAGCCCTGGAGTAGCACAGCCCTGGAGTAACACAGCCCGGGAGTAGCACAGCCTTGGAGTAGCACAGCCCTGGAGTAGCACAGCCCTGGAGTAGCACAGCCCTGGAGTAGCACACAGCCCTGGAGTAACACAGCCCTGGAGTAGCACAGCCCTGGAGTAACACAGCCCTGGAGTAACACAGCCCTGGAGTAGCACAGCCCTGGAGTAACACCCAGCCCTGGAGTAACACAGCCCTGGAGTAACACAGCCCTGGAGTAGCACAGCCCTGGAGTAGCACAGCCCTGGAGTAACACAGCCCTGGAGTAGCACAGCCGTGGAGTAGCACAGCCCTGGAGTAGCACAGCCCTGGAGTAACACAGCCCTGGAGTAGCACAGCCCTGGAGTAGCACAGCCCGGGAGTAGCACAGCCTTGGAGTAGCACAGCCCTGGAGTAACACAGCCCTGGAGTAGCACAGCCCTGGAGTAGCACAGCCCTGGAGTAACACAGCCCTGGAGTAACACAGCCCTGGAGTAGCACAGCCGTGGAGTAGCACAGCCCTGGAGTAGCACAGCCCTGGAGTAACACCCAGCCCTGGAATAGCACAGCCCTGGAGTAACACAGCCCTGGAGTAACACAGCCTTGGAGTAACACAGCTCTGGAGTAGCACAGCCCTGGAGTAACACAGCCCTGGAGTAGCACAGCCCTGGAGTAGCACAGCCCTGGAGTAACACAGCCCTGGAGTAACACAGCCCTGGAGTAGCACAGCCGTGGAGTAGCACAGCCCTGGAGTAGCACACAGCCCTGGAGTAACACAGCCCTGGAGTAACACAGCCCTGGAGTAGCACCCAGCCCTGGAGTAGCACCCAGCCCTGGAGTAACACAGCCCTGGAGTAACACAGCCCTGGAGTAACACAGCCCTGGAGTAACACAGCCCTGGAGTAGCACAACCCTGGAGTAGCACAGCCCTGGAGTAGCACAGCCCTGGAGTAGCACAGCCCTGGAGTAACACAGCTCTGGAGTAACACAGCCTTGGAGTAACACAACTCTGGAGTAGCACAGCCCTGGAGTAACACAGCCCTGGAGTAGCACAGCCCTGGAGTAACACAGCCCTGGAGTAACACAGCCCTGGAGTAGCACAGCCCTGGAGTAACACAGCCCTGGAGTAGCACAGCCCTGGAGTAGCACAGCCCTGGAGTAGCACAGCCCTGGAGTAACACAGCCCTGGAGTAACACAGCCCTGGAGTAACACAGCCCTGGAGTAGCACAGCCGTGGAGTAACGCACAGCCCTGGAGTAGCACAGCCCTGGAGTAACACCCAGCCCTGGAATAGCACAGCCCTGGAATAGCACAGCCCTGGAGTAACACAGCCCTGGAGTAACACAGCCTTGGAGTAACACAGCCCTGGAGTAGCACAGCCCTGGAGTAACACAGCCCTGGAGTAACACAGCCCTGGAGTAGCACAGCCCTGGAGTAACACAGCCCTGGAGTAACACAGCCCTGGAATAGCACAGCCCTGGAGTAGCACAGCCCTGGAGTAACACAGCCCTGGAGTAGCACCCAGCCCTGGAGTAGCACAGCCCTGGAGTAACACAGCCCTGGAGTAACACCCAGCCCTGGAGTAACACAGCCCTGGAGTAACACAGCCCTGGAGTAACACAGCCCTGGAGTAGCACAGCCCTGGAGTAGCACCCAGCCCTGGAGTAACACCCAGCCCTGGAGTAACACAGCCCTGGAGTAGCACAGCCCTGGAGTAACACAGCCCTGGAGTAACACAGCCCTGGAGTAACACAGCCCTGGAGTAGCACAGCCCTGGAGTAGCACAGCCCTGGAGTAACACAGCTCTGGAGTAGCACAGCCCTGGAGTAGCACAGCCCTGGAGTAGCACAGCCCAGGAGTAGCACAGCCCTGGAGTAACACAGCCCTGGAGTAACACAGCTCTGGAGTAACACAGCCCTGGAGTAGCACAGCCCTGGAGTAACACAGCCCTGGAGTAACACCCAGCCCTGGAGTAACACAGCCCTGGAGTAGCACAGCCCTGGAGTAACACAGCCCTGGAGTAACACAGCCCTGGAGTAACACAGCTCTGGAGTAGCACAGCCCTGGAGTAGCACAGCCCTGGAGTAGCACAGCCCTGGAGTAACACAGCCCTGGAGTAGCACAGCCCTGGAGTAACACAGCCCTGGAATAGCACAGCCCTGGAGTAGCACAGCCCTGGAGTAACACAGCCCTGGAGTAACACAGCCCTGGAGTAGCACAGCCCTGGAGTAGCACAGCCCTGGAGTAACACAGCCCTGGAGTAACACAGCCCTGGAGTAGCACAGCCGTGGAGTAGCACAGCCCTGGAGTAGCACAGCCCTGGAGTAACACCCAGCCCTGGAATAGCACAGCCCTGGAGTAACACAGCCCTGGAGTAACACAGCCTTGGAGTAACACAGCTCTGGAGTAGCACAGCCCTGGAGTAACACAGCCCTGGAGTAACACAGCCCTGGAGTAACACAGCCCTGGAGTAGCACAGCCCTGGAGTAACACAGCCCTGGAGTAACACAGCCCTGGAGTAGCACAGCCCTGGAGTAACACAGCCCTGGAGTAGCACAGCCCTGGAGTAGCACCCAGCCCTGGAGTAGCACAGCCCTGGAGTAACACAGCCCTGGAGTAGCACAGCCCTGGAGTAACACAGCCCTGGAGAAACACAGCCCTGGAGTAACACAGCTCTGGAGTAGCACAGCCCTGGAGTAACACAGCCCTGGAGAAACACAGCCCTGGAGTAACACAGCCCTGGAGTAGCACAGCCCTGGAGTAGCACAGCCCTGGAGTAACACAGCCCTGGAGTAGCACAGCCCTGGAGTAACACAGCCCTGGAATAGCACAGCCCTGGAGTAACACAGCCCTGGAGTAACACAGCCCTGGAGTAACACAGCCCTGGAGTAACACAGCCCTGGAGTAGCACAGCCGTGGAGTAGCACAGCCCTGGAGTAGCACAGCCCTGGAGTAACACCCAGCCCTGGAGTAGCACAGCCCTGGAGTAACACAGCCCTGGAGTAGCACCCAGCCCTGGAGTAGCACAGCCCTGGAGTAACACACAGCCCTGGAGTAGCACCCAGCCCTGGAATAGCACAGCCCTGGAGTAACACAGCCCTGGAGTAACACAGCCTTGGAGTAACACAGCTCTGGAGTAGCACAGCCCTGGAGTAACACAGCCCTGGAGTAACACAGCCCTGGAGTAACACAGCCCTGGAGTAGCACAGCCCTGGAGTAACACAGCCCTGGAGTAACACAGCCCTGGAGTAGCACAGCCCTGGAGTAACACAGCCCTGGAGTAGCACAGCCCTGGAGTAGCACAGCCCTGGAGTAACACAGCCCTGGAGTAACACAGCCCTGGAGTAGCACCCAGCCCTGGAGTAGCACAGCCCTGGAGTAACACAGCCCTGGAGTAGCACCCAGCCCTGGAGTAGCACAGCCCTGGAGTAACACAGCCCTGGAGTAACACAGCCCTGGAGTAGCACAGCCCTGGAGTAACACAGCCCTGGAGTAACACAGCCCTGGAGTAACACAGCCCTGGAGTAACACCCAGCCCTGGAGTAACACAGCCCTGGAGTAGCACAGCCCTGGAGTAGCACAGCCCTGGAGTAACACCCAGCCCTGGAGTAGCACAGCCCTGGAGTAGCACAGCCCTGGAGTAACACAGCCCTGGAGTAACACAGCTCTGGAGTAGCACAGCCCTGGAGTAGCACCCAGCCCTGGAGTAACACAGCCCGGGAGTAGCACAGCCCTGGAGTAACACAGCCCTGGAGTAGCACAGCCCTGGAGTAGCACAGCCCTGGAGTAGCACCCAGCCCTGGAGTAGCACAGCCCTGGAGTAGCACAGCCCTGGAGTAACACAGCCCTGGAGTAACACAGCCCTGGAGTAGCACCCAGCCCTGGAGTAACACAGCCCTGGAGTAACACAGCCCTGGAGTAGCACCCAGCCCTGGAGTAGCACCCAGCCCTGGAGTAGCACCCAGCCCTGGAGTAACACAGCCCTGGAGTAGCACAGCCCTGGAGTAGCACAGCTCTGGAGTAACACAGCCCTGGAGTAGCACCCAGCCCTGGAGTAACACAGCCCTGGAGTAGCACCCAGCCCTGGAGTAGCACAGCTCTGGAGTAGCACAGCCCTGGAGTAGCACAGCCCTGGAGTAACACAGCCCTGGAGTAACACAGCCCTGGAGTAGCACAGCCCTGGAGTAGCACAGCCTTGGAGTAGCACAGCCTTGGAGTAACACAGCCCTGGAGTAGCACAGCCCTGAAGTAACACAGCCCTGGAGTAGCACCCAGCCCTGGAGTAGCACAGCCCTGGAGTAACACACAGCCCTGGAGTAGCACCCAGCCCTGGAATAGCACAGCCCTGGAGTAACACAGCCCTGGAGTAACACAGCCTTGGAGTAACACAGCTCTGGAGTAGCACAGCCCTGGAGTAACACAGCCCTGGAGTAACACAGCCCTGGAGTAACACAGCCCTGGAGTAGCACAGCCCTGGAGTAACACAGCCCTGGAGTAACACAGCCCTGGAGTAGCACAGCCCTGGAGTAACACAGCCCTGGAGTAGCACAGCCCTGGAGTAGCACAGCCCTGGAGTAACACAGCCCTGGAGTAACACAGCCCTGGAGTAGCACCCAGCCCTGGAGTAGCACAGCCCTGGAGTAACACAGCCCTGGAGTAGCACCCAGCCCTGGAGTAGCACAGCCCTGGAGTAACACAGCCCTGGAGTAACACAGCCCTGGAGTAGCACAGCCCTGGAGTAGCACAGCCCTGGAGTAACACAGCCCTGGAGTAACACAGCCCTGGAGTAACACCCAGCCCTGGAGTAACACAGCCCTGGAGTAGCACAGCCCTGGAGTAGCACAGCCCTGGAGTAACACCCAGCCCTGGAGTAGCACAGCCCTGGAGTAGCACAGCCCTGGAGTAACACAGCCCTGGAGTAACACAGCTCTGGAGTAGCACAGCCCTGGAGTAGCACCCAGCCCTGGAGTAACACAGCCCGGGAGTAGCACAGCCCTGGAGTAACACAGCCCTGGAGTAGCACAGCCCTGGAGTAGCACAGCCCTGGAGTAGCACCCAGCCCTGGAGTAGCACAGCCCTGGAGTAGCACAGCCCTGGAGTAACACAGCCCTGGAGTAACACAGCCCTGGAGTAGCACCCAGCCCTGGAGTAACACAGCCCTGGAGTAACACAGCCCTGGAGTAGCACCCAGCCCTGGAGTAGCACCCAGCCCTGGAGTAGCACAGCCCTGGAGTAACACAGCCCTGGAGTAGCACACAGCCCTGGAGTAGCACACAGCCCTGGAGTAGCACCCAGCCCTGGAGTAACACAGCCCTGGAGTAGCACCCAGCCCTGGAGTAACACAGCCCTGGAGTAACACAGCCCTGGAGTAGCACAGCCCTGGAGTAACACAGCCCTGGAGTAGCACAGCCCTGGAGTAGCACAGCCCTGGAGTAACACAGCCCTGGAGTAGCACAGCCCTGGAGTAACACAGCCCTGGAGTAACACAGCCCTGGAGTAGCACCCAGCCCTGGAGTAGCACAGCCCTGGAGTAACACAGCCCTGGAGTAGCACAGCCCTGGAGTAGCACCCAGCCCTGGAGTAGCACCCAGCCCTGGAGTAGCACCCAGCCCTGGAGTAACACAGCCCTGGAGTAGCACACAGCCCTGGAGTAGCACACAGCCCTGGAGTAGCACCCAGCCCTGGAGTAACACAGCCCTGGAGTAGCACCCAGCCCTGGAGTAACACAGCCCTGGAGTAACACAGCCCTGGAGTAGCACAGCCCTGGAGTAACACAGCCCTGGAGTAGCACAGCCCTGGAGTAGCACAGCCCTGGAGTAACACAGCCCTGGAGTAGCACAGCCCTGGAGTAACACAGCCCTGGAGTAACACAGCCCTGGAGTAGCACCCAGCCCTGGAGTAGCACAGCCCTGGAGTAACACAGCCCTGGAGTAGCACAGCCCTGGAGTAGCACCCAGCCCTGGAGTAGCACAGCCCTGGAGTAACACAGCCCGGGAGTAGCACCCAGCCCTGGAGTAGCACAGCCCTGGAGTAGCACAGCTCTGGAGTAGCACAGCCCTGGAGTAGCACAGCCCTGGAGTAGCACAGCCCTGGAGTAACACAGCCCTGGAGTAGCACAGCTCTGGAGTAACACAGCCCTGGAGTAACACAGCCCTGGAGTAGCACAGCCCTGGAGTAGCACAGCCCTGGAGTAACACAGCCCTGGAGTAGCACAGCCCTGGAGTAACACAGCCCTGGAGTAACACAGCCCTGGAGTAGCACCCAGCCCTGGAGTAGCACAGCCCTGGAGTAACACAGCCCTGGAGTAGCACAGCCCTGGAGTAGCACCCAGCCCTGGAGTAGCACAGCCCTGGAGTAACACAGCCCGGGAGTAGCACCCAGCCCTGGAGTAGCACAGCCCTGGAGTAGCACAGCTCTGGAGTAGCACAGCCCTGGAGTAGCACAGCCCTGGAGTAACACAGCCCTGGAGTAGCACAGCCCTGGAGTAGCACAGCTCTGGAGTAACACAGCCCTGGAGTAACACAGCCCTGGAGTAGCACAGCCCTGGAGTAGCACAGCCCTGGAGTAACACAGCCCTGGAGTAGCACAGCCCTGGAGTAACACAGCCCTGGAGTAGCACAGCCCTGGAGTAACACCCAGCCCTGGAGTAACACCCAGCCCTGGAGTAGCACCCAGCCCTGGAGTAGCACCCAGCCCTGGAGTAGCGGCAGCCACTGAAGCTGATAACCGACACCTGGCACTGGGAAGCGAGGTGGCTTTCTGGGGTGTTTCTCTTCCTTTGGTTTCCCTCCCACGTGCTGCGTGTGCAGTGAGGGGTGCCTTTCTTCTCTTAGGACCATGATACAGTAGATGAGGGCGGCAGCACAAGCCCTGAGCCCTGACTCCCGGCCAGAGACGCGACATCAGACCAGAAAGCATGTGGCGGCCGCTCCAGGCTCCTCGGTGCCCAGGGCGGGGAAGGTAAGGCGGGTCCCGAATGGGCCCAGGACCTCTGGGGGAGGGACATCGCAATTGCATGAGGGGTGAGCCCAGGGAGGTTAGGTCTGGCAGAGCAGGTGGCAGGCCCCAGGGTGGGGCACAGGCCGGGCAGGCCGTAGGCACAGAGGTCCCACCATGAGCCAGGTCAAACCCAGGACCAGGTGGGTCCTGAGCCCAAGCGGGGTGACCACCGCCCCGGAAGGCCAGCAGCAGGCTCCGCGCGGCCAGAGGCCCCCGCCAGGGGCCGCCTCGGCTGTGGCCCCAGCTCACAGGGTGGTCACACTCCACACATCCCGTTGTCACCATTTTACCGACGAGAACACTAAGGCTCAGCGTGGTCTGGTCTCTGCCACTCCGCCTTCCAAACCGCACTGCGCGTGGGGGAGGCAGGCGCTGGGCTGGCCCAGGGGTCCAGGCTCTGCCCGGCCCTGGCCAGTGGCCTGTGCTCACCTCCCTCACCGGGTCCAGGGGGCAGCGACACCCGCCCAGGGTGTGACCCTCAGGGCACTGAGCTGGGACGGGGCGGGCTTGGGCCCAGCCTCCTTCCTGGCGCCCGGGCTGAGGCCCCCGACCCCCGCCCCTGGGCAGAGGGTCCAGGATCAGCAGGTCGGTGGGGGCAGCCGGGACAGGAAGATGGCCCCCGGGGGTGCCAGCGGCTGCCATCCTCACTGTCTCTGTTGCCGTTACTACTGACACGTAGAAACCATTAGGATTCGTCGGGGTTGGTGGGGACAGAGCCTGGGCGGGAGAGGGGGCCCTTCCGGTCACGGACCATGCCTGTGGCAGGCCAACGCCATCTGATCCTGAGCGGGGCATGGGGGGGCGGACACGGGCCCAGGGACCATGCCCCATGTGTCCCCACGGTGGGTCTGGCTACATAAACCCAGAGGAGCTGCAGGGAACCTGTCGGAACAGCCCGTCTCCAGCCTCTGGAGGAGGGGTCCTCAAACTACGGCCCGCGGGCCACAGGCGGCCCGCCGAGGACATGGATCCGGCCCGCCGGGTGCCGCTGCCTGTCCTGCTTAGCAGCCGATGCGTCCCGAGCCCGCAGTGCGCATAGGAATTTGTTCATAGTTGTTTTTTAAACTATAGTCCGGCCCTCCAACGGTCTGAGGGACAGTGAACTGGCCCCCTGTTTGAAAAGTTTGAGGACCCCTGTTCTGGAGGCTGGGGAGGGACCCCATGACCGCCTGCTTCCCTCTGCTTCCCGCCTCCCCCAGGAGGGCGACAGGAAGTGCCCCCCCTCCATCCTGAGAGGAAGCTCGCTGCCGGAGGGCCGAGGCCGCAGGGCGGAGCCACAGAGGGCTGCGAGGCGCGTGCGGTTCCACGAGCCCTTGGAGGTGGCCGTCCACTGTAAGGGGGTGCGGGGTGTGGGGTGCGGGGTGTGGGGGATGGGGTGTGGGGTGCGGGGCATGGGGCGTGGGGTGTGGGGTGTGGGGGACGGGGTGCGGGATGTGGGGGACGGGGTGTGGGGCACGGGGTGCGGGGCATGGGGATGTGGGGCGCGGGGGTGGGGCGCGGGGTGTGGGGCACAGGGTGTGGGGGACGGGGTGTGGGGCGTGGGGCACGGGGCGTGGGGCGTGGGGCGCGGGGCCAGTGGCCGGGGCTCCGTGGGGACCTCCGCTCAGGGCCTCACACTGTCGGGCTGGTCCCCTCTGCGGCTCGGGCCCTGCCCCAGGCCCACGGGGGTGCAGAGCGGACTGTGGTGCAGAGCTCAGTGCAGCCCGCTCTAGGCTGGCGGCCGAGCTCAGACGCGGACCCTTTCCTATCGCCCTCCCCTGAGGGGCCTGGCAGCCCGGCACCCTCCCTCTGGACTGGCTCGGTGTCGCCGGGGGCCCCTCGTCACCTGCAGGACCCCTTCCCCTCTGACTCACTCTGCTGCTTAGAAATGCGTGGCAGCCCCTCCACTGAGCAGAGGGGACCCCGCAAAGGCAAGGGCCCTGGGGAGTGAGAATCATGGGGTCACCTTAGATTCTGCCCACCACAGCCCCCCAAGAACAGGGCATCCTGGGTTCCTCCAGTTGTGCACAAGAAAACGAAAGCCGGGGTCTGGGCCAGAGTTGGTGGGAGGGGGTGGGGGTCCTACCCGGCCCTCCCCAGGTGCCCACCCCCGCCACCCGGGGCCCAGGCTGCCTGCGGGGTCACCACGCCCCAACGCCACAGGCTCTGAGAGCAGTACCCACCGTCCTGGGGCCCCACATTCTGGCCCGAACTGGGAGCAGGGAGGCTGGGCAGACGCGGTGGTGCCGGGCAGCTGGCCGGTGGGGGGTGGGATGGTCACTTGGGTCCTTTGGGTGGGCAGAGTGAGGCGAGAAGCCCTGGGTGCGTGCAGGCTCACATGCCCCAGCCCACCCTCGGCTCTCCTCCCCAGACATCGCCAGCAGGGAGAACGTGCCCACCACCAAGGGTGAGTTCTGATCCCCCCTCCCCAGGGGTCCCCAGCACCCCCCACACAGTGTCCAGGGACACCCCCCGGAGGCCGGGCAGGGAGGGGGGCCCTCCGCACCCACGGGACCCCACCCCCATGGGCAGCCACCGTGCCAGCCCCGCCCTCTCCGCGCCTCCCGCCAGCCCCCAGGGAGGATGGAGTCCCGGACCCCGGGGGTTGGGGGATGCGGAAGGGGCTCACCCGCCACCTCCCTCGTCCCCAGCGCCCCGCCGGCTCCGGCCCCGGCCCCAGCCCCGGCCCCGCGGCGGCTCCACGCTCCTGCGGCTGGGCCTGTGCGCGCTGCTGGTGCTGCTGCTGGGCCTGTACTGCGGCCGGACCAAACCCCTGGCGCTGGCCCTGCAGGACCTGCGGGCCCGGCTGCTCGCCCTCGCCCTGCGCCTGCGGCAGGCGCTCCTCACCGGCTGGCACTGCCTCCTGCAGCTCTGACGCCCCGCGGCCCGGCGGCCGGGCAGAGGCCCACGGAGGGCCTGGAGCAGCGAACGGTGAACCTGGGACTAAGGGGGCTGCAGGGGGGGCGGGTCACAGCCCCTCCTGGGTCACGGCCCCTCCTGGGTCATGGCCCCTCCTGGGTCACGGCCCCTCCTGGGTCACGGCCCGGGGTCCACTGGGAGGTCTGTTAGGAAAAGCACCCGCTACTAAAACCGGGACCACACGCCCGGCCCCAGGCTAGCCCCCTCGCCCCTCCCTGGTCCCCGGAGGGGGCTGGGTGTGGCTCCTGGAGGCCGGGACGCTGCCCTGTACCTGGGCCCCTGGAGAAGGGGGAACGGCCAGCAGCCACTTAGGGCCTCAGGGCCGGGGCCTGGACACCCTCAGGAGAGCTGGGTCCGTGGTCAGGGTGGGGCAGTCCCTCCTCAGCTCCTGCCCGGCCATCACTGCGTGGTGTGGGGCTGGGGACGCCACAGGCCAGGACCCCCACCGCCTTCAGACACGTCCCACCCCAGCTGGGGACCGCGTGGGCCCCAGGACGTGTGTGGACGCCGACCAACCGAGGGGAGCCATTTTGTGACAAGCTCCGGGGCCCTCGGACCTGCCTGGAGGGGGAGGCCCAGCAAAGCAGGACGGCCCGTGGTCAGACACCAGGAGGGACAGACGGATGTCTGGGCTCTGTGCCCGCTGCCCCGCGGGTCACCCTGTGAGCACCTGTCCCGCCTCGCACGCGGGGACACTGACTGACCATTGGAACGCACCGCGGCCCTTTCCCCTGCGGCTCACCCGGAGGGGACCCGGGGCCCATCGGCCACAGAACTCACGTCAGGGCTGAAGCCCGGGGGGGACCCTGGGAGGCCCAGCAGAGAGGGGCCTTGTCCCAGCAGAGAGCCGGCCTGGTCCTTGGGGACCCTCAGCATCATAGTCCCCTGACCACGCACCCGCCCAGCCCCCAGGACGCCGCCTCGTCCCACTGCACCCCCGGGAGAGGATGGACAGGTTGTCGCCCCATCTTCCAGACGGGCAAACTGAGGCTCGCAGCCAGCCCAGGCTCAGCCCGTGCAGCCCGCCTGTCTGGGGCCGCACCTGCAGGGAGTGGGAGGTGGCGGTCCTCTCCGCCGAGGGCTGGTCACCACGGAGGCCACCGATGACCTGATGGCTCTGCAGGGCACAGACGGTGCCCACGGTGGACACGGTCAGCCTGAGACACAAACACGCCGTCCGTGCTCACCCCAGAAGCCCGGGGGGCACCATGGGAGGGAGCCACCCGGAGCGGGCAGCCGGGGGAGGGGCGAGGGGAGAACTCCCGGAGCCCCATGAAGGCGGTCTTCCCTTACATGACGAAGGCGGTCTTCCCTTACATGATGAAGGCTGTCTCTCCCCCCTTACATGACGAAGGCGGTCTTCCCTTACATGACGAAGGCGGTCTTCCCTTACATGATGAAGGCTGTCTCTCCCCCCTTACATGACGAAGGCGGTCTTCCCTTACATGACAAAGGCGGTCTTCCCTTACATGATGAAGGCGGTCTTCCCTTACATGACAAGCAAGTGGATGAAACGCTGAAACCCACCCACATCGGAGGGGCCGGGACTTGTTTTTATTGTGACTTTGAGAAATAAATACATTTCAGTTGAAGAATCTTTACTCTCGAGGTTAGCCAGAAGTAGAATTAAACCACGGATGTCCGTCATCAAACAGCAAGGAGAAGCGATGGGTGGCCCCACGTCGGAGCCCGGGGACCCCCCTGCCCGTCCCGTCCCACCCGGGGGGGGGGCCTCCCTGCCCGAGGCGAGGGCACCCGCTCCTGTCCAGCCCCCGCTCCCGGGCCGGCTCCCCTTCCAGGAGGTGCGGGTGCAGCCGGCCGGAGACGGGGCCTGCAGGGCGTGGACGCAGAGCTCTGCGGGCTGATCGAGGGGCCGCCCCAGACCGGCTCCAGGACCCACAGGGCACCCCGAAGCCTGGGCGGACCCTCGGGCTCCCCCTTCCCGCCCAGCTGGCCGCTGCCTGGATGGGGTGCAGGCAGAGCCACCCCGCCCCTGCCGGGGACAGACGAGGGGCCCGCAGGGGCGGGGAAGGGTCCCCATGGCCAATGCGCCAGGACTGCCAGGCTGGGCCAGGGCCAGGCCAGATCCGCTCGGGGTTCTCAGGTTCCGTCCAACACCTCTCCCAGGCCCGCTGCTCTGCCTGGAACCCCAGCAGGCTCTGCCCCCGGGACGCTCTGGCACCTGGCCCCGCCCCCCAGGACACCAGCCAGCACAGCAGCATCAGGACAGTAACCTGCCCCTCACTTCCCTGGCCCCGTCTGCCCCGCGCAGCCTCTCCAGCCCTCGCCCCAGGCCCGGGCCCACGGCTCTGCAGGCCAGTCCTGGCAGCGAGGGCGGGAGGGGGAGCGGGCCTTCCTTCCCGGGGGAGGGGAGCAGCAGGAAGCAAGCTTGCAGCATGGGGGCAGCTGAGGCTTAGAGCTCGGGAGTGGGGTGCTCTTACCCCTCGGGTGCCCCCCTGGGCCGGCACGGAGGAGGGCGAACAGTTGGGAAGCCAGGAGCCCCTGGGGGAGTTGCTCCACATAGGCTGTGTGGGCGGACAGGAAGGCAGCCCCCGCTGCAGGGGCACGGAGCTCCGCAGTGGGTGGGGGTGCAGGGAGCTGCCCAGCGCACCCCATGTCCAAACCTGCTCTGGTCTTGGCCACCCTGTCCCGAGCATGCTCACATACGCACACACACCCTCATACTGTGCACACGCATGCTCACACACACACTGTGCGCACTCACACTGCACACACTCCACAGTAGTGTATGGCACACTCTCATGCACGCACACTCACACGTGCACACACTCATGTCATATGTGCACTAATATCACATGCATGCACACGCAGACATGTGTAGCGGCACCTGGCCCCTCCGTCCTCCAGCACAGGCCCAGCCCACGTGCAGTGAGACAAACGCTGGGGCTCAGCCACAGGGCTCCCCCACTCAACCCGGCACTGTGGCCACCCCGGGCCATCACCTGAGCCCAGGACACACGCCTGTCCCTGCACTTTCAAAGCCGAGACCCGGCCTGGACCCCCAGGGGCCCCGGAGCAGGAACAGAGGGGACACAGCCCTCGAGGGCCGCCCAGGGCCAGCGGGTGGGGCCCCCTGTGAGCTCCTTCCTGCACTCGCCCTGCTCCAGGTCACGGGGTTCCTGTCCCACACGCCACTCAGGAGCCATTGGCAAGGGCGTCGTGTGGGCGTCTAGGCTGGTGGGGTCACTCGGGGGCTGCCACGAAGCAAGCATCACACCTCGACGGGGACAGGGCCTGCGCCTGAGGGTCAAGGGGTCTGAGAAGGTGGGCGCTCCCCCGGCCTCGCCAGCCAGGTCTCCCTGGGTGGGTCCTCGAAGCCCCAGGCCCTCGGTGCTGCCCCCGTAGAGGGCCAGCCCCCACCCCGTCACAGTCAGTGGGAGTCAGGGCGCTGGGGGGAGCAGGGTCACTCATGACGCACGGTGCCAAGGGGAGACATGCAAGGCTGCGCAGCCGGGGTGGGGCCCAGGCAGACCCACCAGCCGCTGCTCCCCCGGGACAGGGCATGCACCCCAGGCAGCGGGGGCGCTGGGGGTGCTGGGGGCGCCCCCCCCACCGAGGACGCCTAGATGACGGCGCTCTTCTCCTCCTGCGCGAGGGTGCGGGCGCCCGGCCGGGCCAGCAGCAGCTCCTTCTCGTGGACCAGGCTGTCGAGCAGGTCCTCCTGGCGGTAGTTGTGGTAGACTTTGACGAAGGCCAGGACGGTGATGGCCAGCCAGGCCAGCCACGAGGCCCAGAGGCCGAACTGCAGAGGCGGAGGCAGCGTCAGGGGGCCGGCCCCCACCGCCTGGCACCCACCCCGGCCCCTGGGAGAGGGACGGACCTGCTGGGAAGGGAACAGGGACACGTTGGGGTGAGGACAGGGACAAGCTCGGGGCGGGGGGGGCAGCCTTTTGCGTCCTTCCTTCCTCACGACCATCAGTCTCCAGCCCCACGCGGGGCAGGCGCTGTGGGAGCCGCCCTCACCCCCAGGCTGGCGGGCCCCCCGGTCCCTCAGGCGGGCAGGGGCCGGACAGCCTGTCTCCTCCCAGGACAGCTGGTCCCTCACGAAGCTCCTGCTGTTGCCACAACAAACACCTTCCTCTGCGGTTCCCGAGCCGTTGAAAGAAGCCACGGGCTCAGCCAGGCCTGAGCGTGCTCACAGCACCTCATTCGAGGGGTCTGTCGTCAGAACCCCCTCCCCCCTCCCTAATCTGCGTGCCGAGAACTAGGCTGAAGCTTTCTCCGGCCGGTTCAGCTCCTCTCGGCAAAGAACCTTGACCTCCGATGTCCAGACCCCCACGGGGCCCTCCCCCAAGAGAGTCCTCAGATGGGCCACTGGCCACCGCCGATCTGTGCGGCCAGCCTGGGTCCAAAGGGGACCCGGATGCTGGGGAGCCCTGCTCGGTGCTAGAAGGAGCCGCCCCCACCCTGGAGACCCTCGTCAGGGTCATCAGTGCCCTCGGCTGGGACGGATGCACGTAGTGAGGGGTGGGCCATCACTGCCCACCACCATGTCCCCAGATGCCTGTGTTCCAGCAAATGCAGGCCCCAGAACCCACCATGGCCTCAGGTGGGCAGGGCTGGCCTCCCCTTCTGCCTGGAAGCCCCACCCACTTCGAAGCCCAGCCCACCTGGAGGCCCCGCCCACCTGGAGGCTCCACCCACCTGGAGGCCCCGCCTGCCCGTCTGGAAGCTCTGCCCACCTGGAAGCCCTGTCTGTGGGGAGCCCCGCCTGCCCAGAAGCCCCGCCTACCTGGAGGCCCCACCTACCTGGAGGCCCCGCCTGCCCGTCTGGAAGCTCTGCCCACCTGGAAGCCCTGTCTGTGGGGAGCCCCGCCTGCCCAGAAGCCCCGCCCACCTGGAGGCCCCGCCTACCTGGGCAATGGCAAACTGGTCATAGAAGGCAGAGTTGTCCACGTTGAGCTCCAAGTCGATGTCCTGGAGTTCTTCACAGCTGAAATGGCACCACACGGGGACGGTGACTGCCAGCCACCGAGCCCAGAAGGCAGCAGCATCGCCCCGCAGGGCAGGGGGCTGCCTCAGGGGCACCCAGGGCCCTCACACCTCCTCTGCAGCAGGGACCTGCAGGCCCGCCCCCGCCTGGCCCTGGACCGTGGGCGACACCGCCAGCCTCTGCGGTCCGGGGAACTGCCCCTGCCCCACTGCCTGCGAACACGGGGACCAGCAGGATCAACCACAGGCCTACGTGACGGCCACCAACCCGCAGGTGGGCCGGCGGGGCCGGCTGGGCCTCAGAGCCGGAGTGAGCGAGGCGGGGGCTCCAGGGGTCCGTGGCCTCCGGAGACGTCAGGACACGTGACCGGAGCATGAAACCTGCGAGGGAGGCCAGAGGCCCAGGCTCGCCCTGGAGGGGGCGGGGGGGAGGGCTGGAAGTGGTGTTTGTGAGGGAAGAGCGAGCCCCAGGGACCCCACCCGTCGGGCCTTGGCCTCAGCTGCGTGGACACACCCAGCTGCTGGACCTGGAGCCACCCCATCCGGTCAGTCCCCCCCACGGGGAGCTCCGAGCCGCCCCAGGTGGGGGCCCTGCTCTGAGTGGCCTGCAGGCTCCCCCCCAGGCGGGGGCATGGACCCCGGGGCCGGTCCTGCGAGGAGGGGCGGTGTGCGCAGGGCGGGCCGGGTGAGCACAGCCGGGAGCTCGGGCGGCCGGGCACCTGTGGGGCACCGAGCCCTTCTCGGTGACGGCGTCGCACCACATGGTGAAACCCACGCTCACGATGGTGCTGGCGATGAAGACGAGGAAGACGATGAAGGCGCTGACCAGCAGGTTCAGGAAGGCGTAGAGGAAGGAGCTGCAGGAGGGACAGAAGCGGGGTCACTGCACCCCCAGGTTCCGCCACCGCCACCGGGGCGGCCACACTGGGAGGGCACCCCCACCCTCAGGTTTCCAGTTGGGCCGCGTGGGGGTCCAGGGGCCACCTCCCTCACCAACAGGCCCCGGTGCTGGCCCCGGGCCGCCATCCTGTCCGCCCAGCGCCCAGGACTGGGAGCCTCGGTCCCCCGTCTCCCAGAAGGGCAGGGCCAGCCCTCAGCCCAGGCCCATGGGCCAGCAGCACGGGTGCCGGGAGACGGGACACCCTTCCAGGCCCAGACCCGCGTGGCCCCCAGTGCCGGCGGCGGGACCGCGTCGGAGGCGTGCCCAGGGCCCTGCTCGGCCGTCTCCACGGAAACCTGGAGGCTGACCTGCGCTCAGGTGGGCGACAGATCCAGGAGGCGGGGCCCTGAGGACGGGTCTCGCTCAGGGCGTGGCACTGCCCGAGGGGCAAGGGCCTCCCCGGGTCCCCCCGCCCCCCCGAACACGGCCCCCGCCCCAGGATGCGGTCACGGGCACCGACGGCCAGGGCAGCGGCGGGGACGGGCGCCCGCACACACAGGGTTAACGCCGTCTTTCTCCCGAAGCCTCTCCGGGTGCCCTGCCTGGATGTGCTGTCTCCATGGTGACGGCTTCCCGGGAAGCCCTGGGAGGCCGTGGCAGGCAGATGGGTCGTTTTAACCCGGCGCTCCCCAGCCGTCAATCACAACCACTGCCACCTGGACGCTCTCGGGGCTCCGCTCAGCACAGCCGCCCAGGCCCCCTGGCCCGCCCCCCCTTCGGGCCGTCCATCTGCCCCGGAACAGCACAGAGCGCCGGAAGCCACAGGTGCCAGATCCACACGCCGATTCCTCCGGTCACAGCCAGGGTGCCCCCTGCAGAAGCTGCCCCTGCAGTCCTGGGCACGAGCTGCCAGGCCCCACGCGGACAGGCACAGCCTCCAGGAGGTGGCGGCTGGCACCACGCACACCGCCTGCCCCCCCCACAAGTTCAGGACCTGGCCAGGGGCCCCGCCTTGGCCCAGAGGGTGGGTTCTGCCCTGGGTCTCGGGGGGGGGGGGCCCGGGTTGTCCGTGAGGCTGCCCTCGGGAGAATGGCGTGCGCACTGACCCTGACTCTCGGACCTGAGTGTGGCGGGCAGCGGTGCTGGGTGGGCCAGACATGCCAGGCTGCCGACGGCCCCGAGACCGTGCCCGTCCCATGAGCTCACTCTGACGGCCCCTCCGGCCGCCTGGCTCTCCCGCGCTCCCTGCTGGCCCGGCTCTTGCCGCCTGGTCAAGCGTAGGTTAAGCAGCCGTGGGGCAGGAACGGGCTTCTCTGTTTGACCGGCCTGCCTGTGGCTGGACGAAGCCGACCCCCCTTCCCGGGGGCGCAGGGCTGGCGCACACAGCAAGCCTGGAGGCTCGGCCCGAGCCGGCTGGTAAGTCTGGCGACATCGGGCCGGGGCATGGCGGGGAGCAGCAGGTCTCAGACGCAGGCAGCTCTGTCGTTCCCTCGACAGACACTAACTCGGTGACTCCAGGGGCTCGGTCCTGTGCTCGGCCCGGAGCACACGGAAATGAGCAACAACGCCCACCCGGGGTCGGCCTAGCCCAGGGCCCCTCAGAGGGGCAGCCGCAGCCTGGACGCCAGGAGAGCCCCACCGGGTCCCACGTCCCGAACTAAGAGGGAGAGCTGGCTCGTGGCGCTGCCACACGACGCACTGCCTGCCAACTGGACCGCGGTGGGCGACGTGGGGCAGGCGGCCGCACGGTCCCGTGGCCTCGGACAACACCTCCTGATGGCCGAGGAGGACGCTGCACAGATGTCTCTGGAGAAGAGAGAGCAGCCAGCCTTGACTGCCACGCTCGAGGCCTGGACAGAGGTCACAGGGGGGACAGGAGAGCCCCCAGGACTGACACAAAGGGACGGAAGACCCAAAACATTCCTCCCCCCCCCGGGCCACATCCCGGAGGACGAGCGCCCGGGGCCTGGACGGATGAGCTCAGCGACAGGGCGCGGGGGGCACAGGCCCCCACTTTCCGTCTTCATCATGGGGGTGGGGATGGCGGCTGCACAGAGCCAACCGGCCCCTTTCTACAAGATGACAAGGACGGCCCGGCCGGCGGCTCAGGGGTTGAGCATCGACCTAGGAACCAGGAGGTCACAGTTCATTCCTGGTCAGGGCACAGGCCCGGGTCGCAGGCTCGATTGCCAGTGTGGGGCGTGCAGGAGGCAGCCGATCCATGATTCTCTCTCATCACGGATGTTTCTCTCTCTCTCTCTCTCTCTCTCTCTCTCTCTCTCCCTCTCCCTTCCTCTCTGAAATCAATAAAAATATATTTTAAAAAGAAGAAAAAGTATTTTTTAAAAATACGGCAAAAGACGGAGCTGCTGTTCTGAATCCCCCAGGATTGCTGCCGGTTTGCGTGAGGAGGGCAGCCCCCGTGACCCGGACCCCTGTCCACCGGACTCCTCGCTCCCCGCCTGCCCCCAGCCCCGGCCAGTGCCGGCCGGGAATCCCCTCGCTCCGAGCCACACACCGGGGCGCCCCCGGAGAGCTGCTGTGTCCTCGTCAGCTGGACCCTAAATGCCTTGAGGCCACGCGTCTTGTGGGGACACGCTGGAATGATGGGCAGGAGCTGAGGGCCACACGGTGGCCCCCACACAGCCTGTGCCCACCACCCTCAGCTTCAGACTGAAGGGGCCTCAACCCGCCCACCCTGCTGACATCCTCCTCAGACCCCATCTCGTACTCAGAGATGCTCCCCTGCCCCACCTCAGGGGGGCGCCACCTGGGTGACACCTGGGCCTGGTGGTAAGGGTGCAGGTGACGTCTCAAATGTGTCCCCAGGGCAGGACACCCCCCCCGGGGACTGGCCTGGGCTCACCCTAGGCCGAGCCCCAGCCCCACAGCTCCCGGAGGCCTCCCCAGGCTGACGTGTGACTCCCTGCACACCCCAAACCCAGAACCTTCGTGGCGAGGGCTGAACCGTGTCCCCAACAACATGTGTCCCGTCCTCACCCAGCACCTGCGAATGTGACCTTATTTGGAAGTAGGGTCCTATGGCTGTCATTAAGCTAAAGCTCTCCCAAAGGGGGCATCCTGGGTTTAGGGGGGCTCTAAGCCCAGGGAGGGGCGTCGCTATGAGACCATAGAGACAGAGAGGGAGGCCGCGCGCAGACAGACCCGGGAATGGAGTGAGCAGCCCTAGACCGAGGACCGGCCACCAGGACCGGGAGGTTCTCCCTCTGAGGGAGCCGACCCTGACCCTCGACTGTGGGCTTCCGGCCTCAGGACTGTAAGAGCAGGTGGCCTCTGTCCCGGCCGCCCCGGAACCGGACAGGGGCTGCTAGGATTCCACCCCTCCTCCAGCTGTCCCCCCTCCCCGGGTGAACTGCATCCCACCTGATTCCAGCATAGTGCCGGCAGGAGGCGGCGAGGAGGAGGCTGGAGGTAGGGAGGCAGGGAGGCTGGAGGCTGGAGGTGGGCAGGAAGGGAGGCTGGAGGTGGGCAGGAAGGGAGGCTGGAGGTGGGCAGGAAGGGAGGCTGGAAGGGAGAGGAAGGGGGCTGGAGGTGGGGAGGAAGGGGGGCCGGAGGTGGGGAAGCAGGGGGGCCGGAAGGGGGGAGGAAGGGGGGCCGGAGGTGGGGAGGAAGGGGGGCCGGAGGTGGGGAGGAAGGGGGGCAGGAGGTGGGGAGGAAGGGGGGCTGAAGGCGAGGAGGAAGGAGGGCTGGAGGTGGGGAGGAAGGGGGACTGGAGGCGGGGAGGAAGGGGGGCTGGAGGTGGGAAGGAAGGGGGGCTGGAGGTGGGAAGGAAGGGGGGCTGGAGATGGGGAGGAAGGGGAGCCGGAGGCGGGAGGAAGGGGGGCTGGAGGTGGGGAGGAGGAGGCTGGAGGTTGGGGAGAAGGGGGGCTGGAGGTGGGGAAGAAGGGGGGCTGGAGGTGGGGAGGAAGGGGGACTTGTGGGGACAAAGCAGGGCCCTCGCACACCTGTCCCCGCCCTCGCATCCCCAAGCCAAGGCCTCCAGGGCTTTCCCTCCAGACCCCCTTCCGCCAGCAGCCTTCCCAGGGCACAGGGGATGAGGGGAGGGCTCCCAAGTCGCCAAGTCGCAGCGCTTGGCCTGGTCCCAGAGCGCAGGCCCCAGACCAGGGCGTGGCGCTGTCCGCGGTGCTGACGGGTGCGCCCTGGCTGCCCCAGCACGGGAGGCCCAGGTCAGCGAGGGAAGACGGTGCTACACCTACAGCCACGGGGGGGGGGGGGGGTGGTAAAGACCCGGAAGCCGCAGGTGAGGCACCTTTGGGGAGGGACGCACTCGCTTCCTAGGAGGACGGGTGAGCAGCGTCGCGGCCTTGGGTTCTGCGTGTAGACAAAGGGCAGTGCGCGTGGAAGTGCTGAGGGCCCAGCCCTGACTTGGTCGGGCCTCCGAGCGCCCGGGGCTCGGGGCGGGGGGGGGGCGCCGCGCCCGGAGCGAGGGCTGTGTCCGGGGGGCCGCGCGGCCGCCAGGCCCCCACTTACCCCTCGTGGCCCTTGCAGAGGAAGAAGAGCGCGCGCCAGGCGAGCGCGGCGGCGAGCAGCAGCGAGAGGAGGCTGGCGAGCAGGCCGAAGCGGCAGGCGGCCGGCGGGCCCCACTCCTGCACCGTGAAGCGCTCGCGCGCCTGCACCGTCAGGTTGGCGCTGAGCCACAGGCCCTCGGTGAAGAGCAGGCAGCGGCCGCGGAAGTCGTGGCCGTTCTCCGACAGCGGCACCACCGCCACGAAGCTGAACAGGAAGGCCAGGAGGTAGCAGGCGCACTGCGCGAGGAGGAACTGGTTGAGCGCCATGGCGAGGCGCGGCCGGTGGGAGCCTGGAACCGGGAGCCGGGAGCGGGGCGCGCAGGAGGCTGCGCAGTGGCAGCGCCGCCGGGTCCTGCGCGCCCCGCCCGGGACGCGTGCGCAGCGGCCGAGCGCGGGCCGCGCCTGCGGTCAGCACCACGGACAGCTCCCGGGGCGGACGCGCTGCCCAGGGGACATTGGTGCCTGCAGGCCTCGTGGGAAAGGGCCCATAGGCGATGCGGAGCAGAGACTGCCCCGAGAGGGAATGTTGGTTAGGTTGGCCATCCCACCCCTCAGAGGCCCTGGGAGCCGCCTGTGCGGCCTCACCTCTGCCTCCGCTGGTTCTGTGTCCCCAGCTCCCCATCCGCTTAAGGAAAGGAGGCTGGGGCCCGCCGCGTGGCTCCGTGGTTGAGCGTCCACTTATGAACCAGGAGGTCAGGGTTCGGTTCCTGGTCAGGGCACAGGCCCGAGTTGCAGGCTCCATCCCCAGTGTGGGGCACGCAGAAACCAGCCGATCCATGATTCTCTCTCATCATTGATGTTTCTCTGTCTCTCTCCCTCTCCCTTCCTCTCTGAAAGCAATAAAAATATATTTGAAAGAAAGGAAAAGAGAGAAAGAAAGAAAGAGAGAAAGAAAGAAAGAAAGAAAGAAAGAAAGAAAGAAAGAAAGAAGAAGGAAGGAAGGAAGGAAGGAAGGAAGGAAGGAAGGAAGGAAGGAAGAAAGAAAAGAAAAGAAAGAAAGAAAGAAAGAAAGAAAGAAAGAAAGAAAGAAAGAAAGAAAGAAAGAAAGAAAGAAAGAAAGAAAGAAAGAATGCTGGGAGAGAGAGGTTTCGGGGGGGCTGTTCAAGGTGCCACAGTACCTGTGGGAGTGGGGTTTGCAGTCCTGGCTGGCATGATTCTCTGCGGGAGTCCTGGAATGAGAAGGATGGGGCCTGCCCTAGACAGTGTTCTCAGTGGACAGAGCATCGACCTGTGGACAGAAGGGTCCCTGGCTCGATGCCTGTCAAGGGCACGTACCTTGGTTGCAGGCTCCACCCCGGCCCGGGGCCCCTGGTCAGGGCCTGTGCAGGAGGCAACCCATCAATGTGTTTCTCTCACATCGATGTTTCTCTCTGTCTCTCCCTCTTTCTCTAAAAATCAATGGGAAAATATCCTCGGCTGAGGGTTCACAAAAGAGAGAGAGAAGAATGGGCTAGGGCAGTGGTGGGCAAACTCATTCGTCAACACAGCCAAATATCAACAGGACAACGATTGACATCTCTTTGGAGAGCCACATTTTTTAAACTTAAACTTCTTCTAACGCCACTTCTTCAACATAGACTCTCCCAGGCCCCGTGGTATTTTGTGGAAGAGCCACCCTCCAGGGGCCAAAGAGCCACATGTGGCTCGCGAGCCGCGGTTTGCCGACCACGGGGGTAGGGGAACAGAGCAGGGGAGCTGGGATTGGGGGAAGGGCTCAGAGGTCGACACGGGGAGGCACGGGTGGTGGGGCCTGGCGTGCACGGGGGGAGGGGGAGGGGGTCCGAGCCCCCTGTGCCCCTGCAGCACGAGCCCTCGGCAGGGACATCTGTTCCGCCGCCTGACACACGCGTGGCCGGAGCGGGCACTTGTAAGATAAACAGTGGCTGCCCGGCACCTCATCACGCAGCCTTTGCCGAGGCGGGCCTGCGGGCGCATTCGTTAATGGGATTAATGCCTCTCCTAATTCCCTTTAAGGCGAAGTCACACGGAGCCCCATCCCCGGGGCGGGGACGCCGCGCGCGCGGCTCCTTCTAAAAGAAACGGCCGAGCGGTCTGAAGCCGCATCAGCACTTTTGTGGCAAGCAGTGAAACCGGGTTTCTGTTTTATTGCCCACGCGACATATGCTCCTTTTTCAAATCAAGTAATACGCAGCCGTGCGGAATGAAAAGACAAAGTCTTTCTCGTCCCACGCCGCCCCCCGCCCGCCCCTGCCCGGGGCCCCTTTGAACAGTGGCACCGACCCCTCTAGCCACACGTGCACACCCCCACCACTTACATACATGCGTCACGCCACACAGGTGGCGCCTTTTATTCAACAACACGTCACGGACATTGTCATCCCCTGCCTGCGTCCAACTCCATTCTGCTGTCCTCCGTGGCTGCCTGGCACACCTACCGGCCGTGACTGTCCGGCGGCCCCCCTGCGCCTCTCTGAGTAGGGGTGTGGTGTCTCGGCGTTTGCTATGCCCGATGCTCCGGAGTGAACCTGTACGGCTATGCTCGGGCACTGGGCCGCAGTGAACCTGTACGGCTATGCTCGGGCACTGGGGCGGAGTGAACCTGTACGGCTATGCTCGGGCACTGGGGCCGGCATTTCTTCCAAGAGAACTTCTTAGAAGAGAAATCGCGGGGTCATGGGGTAGCGCAATTCAAGGTTAACAGAGACCCAGTCGCCAAACTGGTATCCAAAGGTGTTGTGTAAGCCCCGTGGCCGGCGTGGCTCCGTGGCTGAGCGTGGACCTAGGAACCAGGAGGTCCACGGTTCGATTCCCCGTGGGAGCACAGGCCCGGGTTGCGGGCTCCATCCCCAGTAGGGGGCATGCAGGAGGCAGCCGATCCATGATTCTCTCTCATCATGGATGTCTCTCTCTCTCTCTCTCTCTCTCTCTCTCTCTCTCTCTCTCCCCCCCCCCCCCAGCCTGGCTCTCTGAAATCAATAAAAATACATTTTTTAAAGAAGGAGAAATAAAGATGTTGTACAAGTTTAGCTTCTCTCTGCAAAACGGAGAAGTGGCAGCGGCTTTAACATCGCATCTTCTTACTCGGAGAAAAGTGTCCCGCGGTGTGTACACGTGGGTTTGTTTCCCTCCGCGTCAGGCGGCGTGTCCCCTCCGATGCTTGTCCCCAGCGAGCTGTGCATTCTGTCTGCGGTCACGTTGGAGAGGACACGGCACAGCAGCCCTCTCTTGGGGAAACACGTGGACACCGCCGCGGGGTACCCCAACCCAACCAAAGGGGCGCCGCCTGGGAAACGCAGCCCCACCTCGGGCGGGAATGGATGTCCGTCCCACCGTCGTGCGGAGGCTGGCGGATTTGAGCGTTTGGAGGGTGCTGCCCGTGAGGGCTTGGCCAACACAAAGACGCCTCGACCTCTGAGGAGGAAGGGACCGACGGGGGACCCACAGAATGGAACGGGGAGGTTCGTGAGCGTCCAGTCCAAGCCAAGACTCGCCATTCCCACAGTGGGGTCCCGCTTAACCTCCCATCGTCAGGGAAGGCCCTGCCATGGACATCACTCCAATCCATGAAAAAAGACGGAAAATTCCAAAATCCCTTTTTTAAAAGTTGGCGTTACGTGAATGCCTAAGCCTTATCACAACAGCCCTGGCCGGTGTGGCTCAGTGGATAGAGCGTCAGCCTGCGGACGGAAGGGTCCCGGGTTTGATTCTGGTCAAGGGCATGTACCTTGGTAGCAGGCTCCTCCCCGTCCGGGTCCTGCTCGGCCGATTGGTTTATTTCTCTCACATTGATGTTTCTCTCTGTCTCTCCCTCTCTCTCCTACGCTCCCTAAAAATCAACGGAAAGCCTTAACTGGTTAGGCTCAGTGGATAGAGCACCAGCCTGCGGACTGAAGGGTCCCAGGTTCGATTCCGGTCAAGGGCATGTACCTTGGTTGCGGGCACATCCCCAGTAGGGGGTGTGCAGGAGGCAGCTGATCGATGTTTCTAACTCTCTATCCCTCTCCCTTCCCCTCTGTAAGAAATCAATAAAATATATTTAAAAACAAAACAAAATCAACGGAAAAATATCGTCAGGTGAGGACTAAGCAGAGAGAGACCCCCACAGGCCGTGTTGGGACAGCGCGCCTTCTCTCTCCTTGACGAGGGCAGAGCTCAGGGCTCCGCTGGGACAGCTGCTCCCCCTGTCGCGGGGGGCTGGGGGCTCCGGGTGCCGCTGGCAGCTCCTCGCTCCTGCCAGGACCTGCCCTGCCTCTGGGAACGAAGGTCCCGCATCATTGGTCCGGGTGTAGGCAGACCCCTCTGCCTGCAGCCCGACCCGGGGCGTGGAGGGGGGTGGGGAGCGGCCAGCCCCTGCCCAGTGAGCGAGTGGGAGGGGGAGAGACAGAGCGAGAAACATCGATGTGAGAGAGACACATCGGTTGGTGCCTCCTGCACGCACCGGGACCAGGGCCCAGGCCGGGGAGGAGCCTGCCACCCAGGTGCGTGCCCTTGACCGGAATCGAACCCGGGACCCTTCCGTCCGCAGGCCGACGCTCTGTCCGCTGAGCCCACTGCCGGGCTGTGCACTGGTAATTTAAGAGGTGAAGGGAACAGCTGTCCAGGTGAGGAAGGGAGCCTGGGGGGGGGGGCCCGCACCCAGTCAGAGGGCAGGTGTCCCAGGAAGGGGTGCAAGGCTGAGAGGCAGGAAAGCACCCCCCTGCCCTGCTCCGAGGCGGCTGTGCCTCCTGCGCCCTGAGCTCGCCTGGTTAGTTACCTGCACCCGCTCCCCCGGGGGCCCCTCTGCACCCACTCCCTGTTCTCAGGACGGCGGCCACAGGAGGAGCAGGGAGCGTCCCCGGGGGAGCCGCGAGGGACTCGCACCAGCAGAGCTCACCCTGTGCTGGCACCTCCTGGTTCACCGAAGAATCCTGTCACCCTGTGCTGGCACCTCCTCGTTCACCAGAGAATCCTGTCCCAGGAAACCAGAAGCAGAGCCAGGCCGGTGGCCGGGTAGCTGTACCAGATGAGTGCTGCATGTAAACGAGCCGCTAATTGCTTTTTGCAAACAATATTCATGCAAATGGCCCACACCCTCGGGGCTGCACTCAGCTCAGTGTCACTCCTTCCTTTCATCTCAGAGAGGAGCCGAGCCCCGCCTCCCGCCCCCTGGGGGGCCCCCTCTGCCCCACTCTCCCGGGAGGCAGCAGGCCCTGCGTCCTGCCCTCAGGTCCCCTCTGTCCCCACAGGGAGGCCCAGACCAAGCACCGCCCTGCAGCCGAGGCCCCGCAGCAGCAGCAGCTCTGTCGCACACTCAGCCGCCCGCCCGGGTCGGGACCTTTGGCCCCGCGCTCCTAAGGCAGACAGAGGTTCTCACACAGAAGGGCCACAGCAGGAAGAACCCAGATGAGTGGTTACAGAAAATCAGTCGAGCCCTCACTGGTGTGGCTCAGTGGATAGAGCGTCGGCCTGTGGACCGAAGGGTCCCAGGTTCGATTCGGCCAAGGGCACATGCCTGGGTTGCGGGCTCGATCCCCAGCGGGGGGCGTGCAGGAGGTAGCCAATCCATGATTCTCTTTCATCATGGATGTTTCTATCTC
>NC_137770.1:3832226-3837229 GCF_963455305.1 Plecotus auritus | reverse complement strand
TGGGAGGGTCCGGGGACCCGCAGCCCTGCAGCCGACACGCCTCGCCTGGACCTGGACGGCTGGGGGTGGAGCTCGCGCGCCCTCGTGTGGCCAGTGCGGGCACGGCATGGCTTCCACCGAGGATGCTGGGGGTGGGAGGCCAGAGGCGGGGCTGGGTGGGAAGGCGAAGGGACTCAGCAAGAATAAATGACTAAATAGCCCCGGCCTGGCAGCTGGCATGGTGAGAGCATCAGCCCCATGAGCCAAGGAGGCAGGTCCCATCCCGGGTCAGGGCACAGACATGAACCCACCAATGAATGCATAAGTGGATGGACGAACAAATCAAGGTCTCTCTCTCTCTCTCTCTCTCTCTCTCTCTCTCTCCAGCTACTATCTCCATCTCTATCTCTCCCCCTAAAAATATCAATAAAAATATAAAAAAATAACACACACACACACACACACACACACACACACACACACGGACAACCGTGTGGGGAAGTCAGGGGGAGGGGGGAAGCTGCAGCTGGGGCCTCAGCTGGGGGCGGCGAGGGCTCCGTGCAGTGGGCACACGGTGTGTTATTGAGTTGTACCCCGAAACCTGTATGGATTTGTTGACCGGTGTCACCCCCATACATTCAACTAAACAGTATGCCAAGACTAATAAACTGCCCTCCTCGCCTGCCCCGCCTGGAAGAACGGGCACTCACATCCGCAAGTAAAGAAAATTCAAGGAAGAGGGGGACGCCCCGGCTGGCGTGGCTCAGTGGCTGAGCGTCGCTCTATGAACCCGGAGGTCACGGCTCGATCCCCGGTCAGGGCACAGGCCCGGGCTGCGGGCTCCATCCCCAGTGGGGGGCGTGCAGGAGGCAGCCGATCCGTGATTCCCTCTCATCATGGATGTTTCTCTCTCCCTCTCCCTCCCTCTCTGAAATCACTAGAAACATACACTGAGTGGCCAGATGATGATGATCTCTGAACACATAATAATCTGGCCACTTTGTGTGTGTGTGTGTGTGTGTGTGTGTGTGTGTGTATGTTTGTATATATATATAAATATACATATATATGTGTATATATATATATATATGTGTGTATATATATATATATATATGTGTGTGTGTATATATATATATATATATATATATATATATATATATATATATATTAGAGGCCCAGTGCATGAATTCATGCATGGGTGGGTGCCGAGAACCAATCCCAGCATGTAATAATTACAAGAGTTTCACCAAAGGGTTGGTGAAGCTTGGGGGGCTCAACAAGGGTGAGCCACATATGGAGTTTACCTGTTGGAAACGGCTAAGGCACTTCCCCCAAACCTGAATAGGATTGTTAGCTGCCAGACAGCTCAGGGCATTTTATTCCCTCCTGTTGGCCAAACTCCTGAACAGCTGTAGGCTATTCCCCAAATGGATTCTGGAAACCCTATGATACCGTACCCTTTGAGGTGTATATTTCCACCTTGCCTTGGGACAAATTGTGTTGAATAAAAGCACAGGGGTCCTGAGACAAGGAGGGGGTCTTCAGTTCCTTTTAGCTGAAGCTCCTCTGACCCCCAATGCCTTTCAAAATTATCTTTCATCCTTGGACTCTTCAATCATCTCCCCGCAGCCCTTTCTCCAGAATGCTGAACCCTTTGTAAGGCTGGGACTAAACCCTGGCAGGTGGGGTCCGGCCAGCCTGGCCAGGGGGAGGGGACCTGGGCGGTTGGCCGGCCTGCCTGCTGGTCGAACTCCTGGTCGAGGGGACAATGTGCATATGAGCCTTTTATTCTATAGCATAGACACGGAGTGGCCAGATGATGATGCGTTCAGAGATCATCCTCCTCTGGCCACTCCGTGTATATTTTTTTAAAGTTCACACATAAAATTAACCACCGCAAGTGCTCAGCGTGCCGGACTCCGAGGTCCTGGTAGCGCATCCCTGGACTTGTGCCCCTCTCAGGATGACGGAGACGAAGCTGCTCGCAGCTGCCTGTGACCGAGGTGCCCCTGTCCCCAGGCCAGGACGGCGGGGACGGCGTGACTTCCCCCCAAGATGCTGCCCCATCTGCGAGGCTCACAGGACATAGCCCACGCGGCCCCTCCCAGGGGACCTCCCCACGGCCACGGCCTCGGTGGGCACACAGGCAGCCGGGACTCGGCAGCAGCGCCATCGAGTCCAAAGTCCCGGCCCCACGGGGCTCGGGGCCACGATGAAGAAGTCCCGCTGATAATTCGGGGACCCCGGCTCCCCCGGGGCGGGGCCCGAGGACAACCCCCACCGGCCGGCATCTGGGCCTTCCTGCTTCCCGGTCTCCAAGCCCTCTCACTGGTCCCCGAGGCTGAGTGGTGGGTTTTGGTCTCTTACATCCTGAAGGAGGGTCCCGCACAGTCTTGTAGGAAATAGATGCTGGGCTGGCAGAGAGACCACGCGGAGCCCCACAGGGCCGGACCGACCCGGCCACCGAGGCCACGTGGCAGCCGTCAGCCTCTCGCTCGGGAACAGATGGGGAGAAGCTGCTGACCGCCCAGCACTGCCTCACCGACAGGCACGGAGGGAGCACCTCCAGCAGCAGCGCCAGGTCAGGGAGCAACGGCAGAGAAAGCAGGTCGGACAACTCCCAGCCGTGAGTGAACAGGCATGAAGGAGGAAGCGCGTTGGGGGACCCCGGAAAGTCTCCCTCGGTTCCTACACGGGGGATTGTCAGGCAGCGTCCCCCGCACGGGCCACAAAACCCAGCATTCAGCGCTGGGAGCCTTTAAAGTTCTAAACGCTCGGGCAGAGCAGGGTTCGTCAGACCCGTTCTGCCACCTACGGGCCGGCTGGTCGGCTTCCTCACCTGCGGAGGGTCCATGCGGTCACCTGCACGTCCCGTGTTCTGAAGATCCAACAGGATCTGGCATTAAGAACACGCAGCACACAGACAGCGCACGGTGCGTGTCAGCGCCCATCACCGGGGTAGCCGGAGAGCCACACACGTTCTGCTGGTTAAAGGGGAAAGGAAGCATCCAATTCCAGAATGGAGATGGATTTGATGAAGAGGGCACTGCATTTCAGCGCGGCCAAAGCAGCTCTCTGAGGACAATGCATAGCCTTAGGCGATTGTGATAGGAGGCGGGAAGGAGTGAAGCTATGTTTTCCTTTAAGAAGCTAGATGTAATGCCGAAACCGGTTTGGCTCAGTGGATGGAGCATCTGCCTGCGGACTGAAGGGTCCCTGGTTCGATTCCGGTCGGGGGCATGTACCTTGGTTGCGGGCACATCCCCAGTAGGGAGTGTGCAGGAGGCAGCTGATCAGTGTTTCTCTCTCATCGATGTTTCTAACTATCCCTCTCCCTTCCTCTCTGTAAAAAATCAATAAAATATATTTTTTTAAAAAAAGAAGAAGAAGCTAGATGTAGAAGGAAAACAAGGTCCCTCCCCCACACCCACCCCTTTTGAGCGGCATTTGAGTGACACACTTGTTACACTGTCGTTTGGGTTTTTATAAGGACCACTCCAGCGTCTGCACCCCGGGGCTCCTTCCATAGACTCTTCAAGCAGCTTCCTCACCCATTTATTAGGAAAAATCCCAAGCACACAGCAAGGCTGAAAGAACTGCTCAGGAAATAATAATAATAATAATAATAAAATCCCCTCCTCTCCTCTCCCCCCCCACCAAAAAAAAAAAGAACTGCTCAGGGACCCCACATACTGCCCCGGAGCCCACCGTCCCCCATTGCCAGGTCTGCCCCCCCACCACCACCACCTCCCGTCTCTCAGCTCTCCTGTTTCATATGTTCAATCCTCATCCGAAAACATGCTTTTCATTGATGAGAGAGAGAGAGAGAGAGAGAGAGAGAGAGAGAGAGAGAGAGAGAGAGGGAGGGAGAGAAATATCGATGTGAGAGAGGAACATCAACCTGTTGCCTCCCATATTTGCCCCGACCAGGGATCGAACCCACAACCTGGGTATGTGCCCTGACCAGGAATGAACCCCATGACCCTGTGGTGTCCGGGATGACGCCCCAGCCACCTGCGCCACCCCGGCCGGGCTGTCCTATCTTGTAACACGTTTCAAGGCAAGCTGTGACCTCCGCCACCCCCCCCCCCCCCCGCCTCCGCCTCCAGCTCTTCAGCCCGGTCATTCCCTAGGGTCCGGCGTTGGCTTTGAGTCTGCTGTTTCTTTGAAAGAAAATGGGCATCGAGGGCGCGTCCTGAGCGGGCGTCCAGCACTGACCCCTGTGGGTGAGCGTGAAGCCGGAGGGAAGGCCGGGGTGCAGAGGGGCTCCGCGTGGGGATGCCAGGCCCGGGCAGGACGTGGGCTGTCTGCGTGCCCCGCCCGTGGGGTACCGGAGCCAAAGGGCAAAGTGCCCCGGGGTGAGGCTCCAGGTATGAGGCGGGGGACACCCCTCTGGGTAAACCACCCACCGTCACCCCAGGGCATCCCCCACGGCGCCCCGTGAGTCCCTGGCCCTCCCCCCGGGCCCGGCACAGGCTTGGGCCACAGGCCACCTGCCCCTGCTCAGGCTCCACACGCAGGCCGCCTGCGACACGCTCGTGTGTGGCTCCTTCCCGCGAGGACACTTCCCCGGTGCTCCCGCTCCTGCGTTAACCTGGGGGTAAAAGGTACAGCGTTTATGTGAGAGCCGTCGACATCCGGGAAGCTCTGATCCAGGCAGAAGCCCAGGGTTCGCCCACTGGGAGGCGAACGCCAGGGGTGAGGATGGGCGGGGGGGCTGCTGCCGTGCTGGAGGGGACACGGTGCCCCACCCCCGGAGCGGTGCCTCCCAGCCCAGCCCTGGCTCACACACCTCTCGCTGGCACCTCTGCGGCGTTGGCAAACAGCTGCTTGCGCTACGGGGCTGCCCTGGGCCCCGGCCACGGGCCACTTCACATCCCAGAGGCCTGAGGCTTCAGGTGAGCAGCGTGCTCCCCTGGGTGGGGCTCCGGCCTCGCTGGTCTGATGTCTGTTCGTACTGACGTCGGAGAGGAAGGGAGAGGGTGGGGCAGGGACATCGACGGTGAGGGTCGTGGGTTAGCTGC
>NC_137770.1:3489726-3829726 GCF_963455305.1 Plecotus auritus | reverse complement strand
CATCACTTTGAATATTTCTTGCCACTCCCCTCTGGCCTGCATAGTTTCTGTTGAGAAATCAGCTGACAATCGTATGGGTGCTCCCTTGTAGGTAACTAACTGTTTTTCTCTTGCTGCTTTTAATATTCTCTCTTTGTCTTTTGCTCTTGGCATTTTAATTATGATGTGTCTTGGTTTGGTCCTCTTTTGTGGATTCCTTTTGTTTGGGGTTCTGTGCGCTTCCTGGAGTTGTAAGTCTATTTCTTTCACCAGGTGGGGGAAGTTTTCTGTCATTATTTCTTCAAATAGGTTTTCAACATCTTGCTCTCTCTCTTCCTCTGGCACCCCCATAATTCGGATGTTGGTACGCTTGAGGTTGTCCCAGAGGCTCCTTACACTATCTTCAAATTATCGGATTCTTTTTTCTTTTTGCTTTTCCAGTTGAGTGTTTTTTGCTTCTTTGTATTTCAAATCTTTGACTTGATTCTTGCGTTCCTCTAGTCTGCTGTTGGGTCTCTGTATAATATTTTTTATTTCAGTCAGTGTATGTTTAATTTCTAGTTGGTCCTTTTTCATATCCTCAAGGGTCTCGCTAAATTTATCTGCCTTTTCTAGGAAATTCTTGAAAAACCTTATAACCGTGGTTTTGAACTCTATATCCAGTAGTTTGCTTTCCTCCATTTCTTTCATTTGTGATCTGTTTCTTTGTCTCCTCATTTTCCCTGCTTCCCTGAGTTGGTAGAGGAGCTTTGTGTGGTAGGTGTCCTATAGGGCCCAGTGGCTCAGCCTCCCCAGTTACCTGAGGTGGACACTCTTGGTGCACCCCTTTGTGGACTGTGTGTACAGCCTTGTTGTAGTTAAGTCTTGATTGTTGTTGGTATCACTGGAAGGAATTGACCTCCAGGCCAATTGGCTGTGAGGATCAGCTGTGTCTACGCTGGGAGAACTTCTGTGCTGGAGACACCCTTATGAGACAAGACTTGCAAAATTGCAAAAGCCTCTGTGCTCAGCTTGGATGGGGCGGAGTCTCAGGGCAGAGCAGACAGCCTTGGCTTCCCGTCAGCCCTGCCCTGTGAGGCCCCTGGGTCTCAGTGTCCCTGGTAATAGCTGCAAGCACCTCTGAGAGAAAGCCGCCCTCGAGTTTCACCCGCTGCCAGACAGTCCAGTTTCTCCCTGAATGAGTCTGGGTCCCCAGAAACTCGCCGGGAACTGGAGTTCAGCGCAGTCGGGAGCTTCCGTCTCCCTCCCGCTTGAGAAAGCCAGCCACGTACTCAGCCGCCCGCGCACTCAGCCGCCCGTGCACTCAGCAGTCAGTCCTCGCTGCACGCGCCCCCAGACCTCTGCCTTCCGCAGCTCCCCTGAGTCTCAGTGTGCTTTCTCTTTTCCTGACCGTCCAGATTCCCCCTGAATGAGTCTGGGTTCCCAGAGTCTCGCCTGGGACTGGAGTTCAGTGCAGTCGGGAGCTTCCTTCTCCCTCCCGCTTTAGAAAGCCAGCCGCGCACTCAGCCGCCCGTGCACTCAGCCGCCCGTCCTCTCCATGCGTGCGCGTCTCCGTACCTCAGCCTTTTGCAGCTCCTCTGAGTCTCAATGAGCTTTTCTCTTCCCTTCTAGTTGTAGAATTTCCACTCAGCCGGCTTTCCTGTGGTTCTGGATGGTGTCCGTTCTGTCTTTTAGTTGTAGTTTTGAAATTGTTGTGCGAGGCAGCAGTTTAGGTGTTTACCTATGCCGCCATCTTGGTTTCTCCATCTTGGGTGAGTCTTTTAAATACATCCAACAAAACCCCAACATCATGGTGGCTTAATGCTCAGCACCATCCGTTTCAACCAAGAGAATTCTTTCGCGGCCGTAATGTCCCCCTTACCTGTCCTTCCTCCCACTTTGCCCGCAGGATCTAGTACGTTTTTGTGCTTAAGAGACTTCCGTGGACCACCCACCATACTTCCCTGCCATGAAACGCGGCCATGTGCCAACATGTCACTTTTATTCTTCGCTTCAGGGGGCTCTTCATTATCTTCCAGGGCTTTGCTGGCCTCCCATACACGCCCTGTTCTTTCTACAATTACTCGCTCACAATTCGTCAAAGCCGCAGGTGTAGATGTAAATCATTTAATCAGACATTTTGATTAAAAGGTCGCCCACAAAGTACATCTCCGTGAAATGTGTGGGCTTCTTCCATTCAGTCCCTGTGTCCAGGGTGAGTTTTACTCGTTGTGAAAAGCATGCTCTGCCCTGACCGGTTTGGCTCAGTGGATAGAGCGTCCGCCTGGGCACTCAAGGGTCCTGGGTTTGATTCCGGTCAAGGGCATGTAACTTGGCTGCAGGCACATCCCCAGTGGGAGGTGTGCAGGAGGCGGCTGATCGATGTTTCTCTCTCATCGATGTTTCTAACTCTCTATCCCTCTCCCTTCCTCTCTGTAAAAAAAATCAATAAAAATATATTTTTTTTTAAAAAAAGCATGCTCTGTCCTTGGGGCCGGCGAGGCTCCATGGCGGAGGTCGACCTATGAACCAGGAGGTCAGGGCACATGCCCGGTTTGCTGGCTCCGTCCCTAGTGTGGGGCGTGCAGGAGGCAGCCGATGACTCTCTCTCATCGTTGATGTTTCCGTCTCTCTCTCCCCCTCCCTTCCTCTCTGACATCAATAAAAACACATACTTGCCAAAACCGGTTTGGCTCGGTGGATAGAGCGTCAGCCTGTGGACTGAAAGGTCCCGGGTTTGATTCCGGTCAAGGGCATGTAACTTGGTTGCGGGCACATCCCCAGTAGGAGGTGTGCAAGAGGCAGCTGATCGATGTTTCTCTCTCATCGATGTTTCTAACTCTCTATCCCTCTTCCTCTCTGTAAAAAATCAATAAAATATATTTTTAAAAAAATAAATTAATTAAAAAAATTTTAAAAACATACTTTTTAAAATGCACTGCCCAGCCTCACACTGACCCCCACTTTGGGGTTGGGAGATGTTAGCAGGAAGCAACTGCGTTCCCCTAAGTAAGGACGCGGGGACAGAAGGCGTTTTGTTACAGCGACTCCAAAACTCAGGTGCAGGATCACCGAGGATCCGCCACGCAGCCATCTGCCGCGGGCGATGCTCCGGGTGCGAGGCAGCTGGGGGTGCCCCTCCATCATGGACTTCATTCCCCCAAAACCGCTCACGCCCGCCCAGCCCTGGGCGCCCCGAGTTCGGAGACACACACACACACACACACACACACACACACACACACACACACACACACACACACACGTCCTGATTAGGGACCACAGGTCAGCGAAGACAAAGGAGGTGATGCCGTCTCTCGCCGCCAGAGGGCGCGCCTCGACCCCAAACGGAGCTCTCCCTGCACCAGCCGGCCTGGGCGCTGGGTGTCCGAGCGGGTGGGATCCCCAGCCTGGTGTGGTCTGCGACCCGCCCCACCTCCGGGTTGAGAGGCAGGAAAGGGAAGCCGGGCCTGGCAGAGGACCCCTCGGGTGGAGGGTACGTGCCCACCTGTCCTGCTTCCGATGCTCTGCAAAGCCCGTGCCCCCACGCTCCACCTGGCCGGTGGGGACCCTGCACCCGCCCCCAGCTTGGACCTGGGGATGGGATCGCCCCTCAGGAGCAGGGGGAGGTGGAGAAGGCCTCAGGGGCGATCCGGGCTGGCAGCCACCACTCGCACCCGCTGATGGTGCCAAGCGATCAAGACTGGCATCGAGGCACCAGCAGTGGGCGCCAGCGGGGCCGGCGGGGCAGGGGGTGCAAAGGGGGCAAAGCGGGCAGCAGGTGCGAGCTTGGGGAGGGCAGTGTGGGAGCAAAGAATTTTCGGTAACCACCAGAGGCTCGCCCTGGCGCCCCGGCTCACCTGCTCCACCATCCCACCATGGCCCACACCCGCCCTCTGGTGGTGAGCGCACGTCACAGCGACCAGCTGTTCGGTTGTTCGGCCGTTCGGTCTATTTGCATGTCAGCCTTTATTACATAGGACGGCTGTAGCTGGTCCCCAGTACGCTGCTCCCCAACAGGAAGGCTGGCTGGGGATGGAAGGTTCTGGTGAGGCGAGAGCAAGACTTAGGAGCTGGCGCCACGTGGGGAGGGTCTCACCGGCCTCTTGGGAAGCAGCCCGTCCTTCTGCCTGCCAAGGCCGGGGGGGGGTGCGCCCTGAGGACGGCGGAGGCCCGGGTCCCCGACGCGCTCACCTGGGGGAGGGAGGTGGCCTGGGCTCCCCGGCCGTGGTGCCTGTGGCTCCCAGGGCTCCCTGTCTGCCCGGCGCTGTGGGAACTGTCGCATCGGAATCGGCCTTTTCTCCGCGAGTCCGGGGGTCCCGCTGGCAGCGGGGACGCTGGGGCTTCCGGTAGCTCAGCGTTTCTCAGCCGCGGCCACCAGGGAACAACCAGGATAACTCGCCAGCCCGGCCGGTGGCTCAGAGGTCAGGGTGTCGGTCCACACACCCAAGGGTCTCAGGGCCGCTGTCGGTCCAGGGCACGTACCTGAGTTGCAGGCTCGATCCCCAGCCCTGCTCGGGCCTGTGCGGGAGACCCCGACTCAATGCGTCTCTCTCCCGTCGACGTTTCTCACTCCCTCCCTCCCTCCCCTCCCCCATCTACGTTTCTCCCTCCCTCCCTCCCTCCCCTCCCCCATCGACGTTTCTCCCTCCCTCCCTCCCTCCCCTCTCCCATTGACGTTCCTCCCTCCCTCCCTCCCTCCCCTCTCCCGTCAACCTTTCTCCCTCCCTCCCTCCCTCCCCCAGCTCCTTCCTTTCCACTCTCCAAACATCAATGAGAAGGTGCCCTCGGTGAGAACTAACAGCCCTTTCTATCACCCACTGAGGAGCTCTCTGCGGAGGCCCCCCCCCCCCCCACGAGCCCAGGTGCCTTTCTGTTTTATTTCCAGCTCACCTGGACGGTTCTGGGGGATCCTGGGATGTCCTGGTTCCATCACGGCCGGGGCGGCGGGAGGAAGACTGGACAGGCTCGCCGCTGGGCAGCCGTGAGCAGAGAGGCAGCCGAGGCGGGCACATCCCGAATGAATGCGTGTGGGAGCTTGGTTTGCGCCAGGAGCTGGACAAGCACCGGCCGCCAGCCGACCGCATCCTGCCTGCGTGACCTCTGACCCGCCCACCGCCAGCCCCAGAGCAAACCCTCCCCCTCGGGGCCTGCACGGACCCCGGAGCTGCCCCCTCGCCTCTCCTGCCCTGGCTGGTGAGCTCAGTGGTTAGAGCAGGGGGTCCTCAAACTTTTTAAACAGGGGGCCCGTTCCCTGTCCCTCAGACCGTGGGAGGGCCGGACTATAGTTAAAAAAAAAAGCTATGAACAAATTCCTATGCGCACTGTGGGCCCGGGACGCGTCGGCACCCGGCGGGCCAGATCCATGTCCTCGGCGGGCCGCCTGTGGCCCACGGGCCGTCGTTTGAGGACCCCTGGGTTAGAGCGTCGGCCTGCACACGGAAGGGCCCCGGCTCCATTCCTGGTCAAGGACAGGCAGCTGGGCTGCCAGTTCACCCCCCCCAGCCCCCCCCCCCACCGGTGCAGTCGGTCAGGGCACCTGTGGGAGGCAGCCCGTCGATGTGTCTCTCACATCCGTGTTTCTCTCTTCCTCCCCCAACGCCCTCCCTTCCTCTCCCCCTAAAACCCGGGGAAAACAATGTCCTCCGGGAGGGTTAGCAAACAGACAGCACAGCTTCCTTCTTTCTCCCAGAACGTCTGCTGAAAAGAGCCGTGAGCTCCGGGGGGGGGGGGGGGGGGGGCGGTGTCTGCTCCGCCCGGGCCTGCTGCTGGCGGGGGGGCTTGGACCCCAAACCCGTGCCTCCGGGCTCACAGGTCGGAGCTCCACCCTGAGCCCCGGGCCGGCGGGCGACGGGCTGTTGTCACACTGGGTGCTGAGCGCGGGCCGGCTGGGGACCACGGTTCGATTCCGTCAGAATTCTCTGCTCCCCCGCTGGCCGCTTCCCTCCGAGCCTCCGCCCCTGCAGGGAGCCTCTCCCGTCGCGCTTCCCTACGAGATGCGGGGGGGGGGGGGGGTGCTGAGGGCCGCACCCCGGTTCCCTCTGCCCGCCCACCAGGGTCCGCAACCAGCCCGGCCCAGACCTGCTTCCCGTTTGGGTCCACCCCCGCACCCTCCTCCTCGCAGCCGGCCGGTTGGCAGGGGCCCCGGTCGCTCGGGCGCTGACCCTGCCTTTGAGGGGGTTCCTGCCGCCTGTTTTGTTCTCAGGCCCGGACGCCCCAGCTGCTTCCCGCTGCCCCTGCTCCGAGGTCACAGCTCTGCGAGCCGAGTGGGCCTTCCTGCCTGGACACCCGGCTGGTCTGGGGGACACCTCGCTGGTCTGGGGGGACACCCGGCTGGCCTGGGGGACACCCGGCTGGCCTGGGGGACACCCGGCTGGCCAGGGGGACACCCGGCTGGTCTGGGGGACACCCCACTGGCCTGGGGGACACCCGGCTGGTCTGGGGGGACACCCCGCTGGCCTGGGGGACACCCCGCTGGCCTGGGGGACACCCGGCTGGTCTGGGGGACACCCCGCTGGTCTGGGGGACACCCGGCTGGTCTGGGGGACACCCCGCTGGTCTGGGGGACACCCGGCTGGTCTGGGGGACACCCCGCTGGTCTGGGGGACACCCGGCTGGTCTGGGGGACACCCCGCTGGTCTGGGGGACACCCGGCTGGTCTGGGGGACACACGGCTGGTCTGGGGGACACCCCGCTGGTCTGGGGGACACCCGGCTGGTCTGGGGGACACCCGGCTGGCCTGGGGGACACCCGGCTGGTCTGGGGGACACCGGGCTGGCCTGGGGGACACCCGGCTGGTCTGGGGGGACACCGGGCTGGCCTGGGGGACACCCGGCTGGTCTGGGGGACACACGGCTGGTCTGGGGGACACCCGGCTGGTCTGGGGGACACCGGGCTGGCCTGGGGGACACCCGGCTGGCCTGGGGGACACCGGGCTGGCCTGGGGGACACCCGGCTGGTCTGGGGGACACCGGGCTGGTCTGGGGGACACCCGGGGCTGGTCTGGGGGACACTGGGCTGGTCTGGGGGACACCCGGGGCTGGTCTGGGGGACACCCGGCTGGTCTGGGGGACACCGGGCTGGTCTGGGGGACACCCGGGGCTGGTCTGGGGGACGCCCGGCTGGTCTGGGGGACACCCGGGGCTGGTCTGGGGGACACCCGGGCTGGTCTGGGGGACACCCGGGGCTGGTCTGGGGGACACCCGGGCTGGTCTGGGGGACGCCCGGCTGGTCTGGGGGACACCCGGGGCTGGTCTGGGGGACACCCGGCTGGTCTGGGGGACACCCGGGGCTGGTCTGGGGGACACCCGGGCTGGTCTGGGGGACGCCCGGCTGGTCTGGGGGACACCGGGCTGGTCTGGGGGACACCCGGCTGGTCTGGGGGACACCCGGCTGGTCTGCGCGTGCTGGCGGGGGGCAGGGGGTGGCTTTGCGCGCTGGGAGGAGGTTTGGGGAGGCCCAGCCCTGGGCCACGCCTGCCACGCCCTCGGAATGCAGGGAGTCACGGTGTTTCGTTCATGTCTTTATTTTTATTACGTTTAGGTCCCCGCCCCCGAAGATATTCTTCCGCTGATTCGTAGAGAGGGCGGGAGAGAGGGAGACGGAGAGAAACATGGGTGGGAGGGGAACAGGTCGGCGGGCTGCCCCCTGCAGGAGCCCTGACCAGGCCCGGGCCGGGGAGGAGCCTGCACCGAGGCCTGTGCCCTTGGCCGGAATCGAACCCGGGACCCTTCTGTCCACAGGCCGACGCTCTACCCCTGAGCCACAGCGGCCAGGGCAGGAGTTAGTGTTTTAATAACTCGGAGCAACAATTGCCTTCTGCTTGGAACCTGGAGCCAGGAATGCAGCGAGCGCAGGGGTGACGAGCTGCTGTTCTGGCAAAATTAGGGGGAACCGCTGACAGGCTGTGTGCGCCCACCTGACCCCCTCCCACCCAGGATGTGGGTGGAGGAGGGGAGGAGGGGGAGGAGGGGGAGGAGGGGAGGAGGTAGAGGAGGGGGGAGGGGGAGGAGGAGAGGAGGGGAGGAGGGGGAGGAGGGGGAGGAGGGGGAGGAGCAGGAGGAGGTAGAGGAGGGGGGAGGGGGAGGAGGAGAGGAGGGGGGAGGGGGAGGAGGAGAGGAGGGGAGGAGGGGGAGGAGAGGAGGAGGGAAGGAGGGGGAGGAGGGGAGGAGGTAGAGGAGGGGGGAGGGGGAGGAGGAGAGGAGGGGAGGAGGGGGAGGAGGGGAGGAGGGGGAGGACCGGGAGGAGGAGAGGAGGGGAGGAGAGGGAGGAGGGGGAGGAGGGGAGGAGGGGGGAGGGGGAGGAGGAGAGGAGGGGAGGAGGGGGAGGAGGGGGGAGAGGAGGAGGGGGGAGGGGCGGGGGTCCTTGGCCGTTTGGTCCCAGGCAGCCCTGGCCCCAGTGGAGCCTGTGGTTCATCATCCCATAAAACAAAGGCAGCGAGTGACGGAGCAAACGCGTCCGATCGCGATACGCTTTCCAGAAAGATCCATCTGGCTGGTTGTGCAGTGAGAAGCGAGCTCCCCCCTGCTAATGCGTTCATGAGGGCCCAGTGCAGGCCAGTGACCCGTGGTGACACCCGCAGGGTCTCCCGCCCCCCGGTCCTGGTGGTTTCATAGCGGAGCTTCGGGCTGGAGCCGTGAGGAGAGAGTGACGGCTCGCCCTGGCTGGTGTGGCTCAGTGGATAAGAGCGTCGGCCTGCGGACTGAAGGGTCCCGGGTTCGATTCCGGTCAAGGGCACGTACCTCGGTTGCGGGCTCCTCCCCGGCCCGGGCCCAGGTCAGGGCTGGTGCAGGAGGCAATCCATCGATGTGTCTCTCTCACATCCATGTTTCTCTGTCTTTCCCCCTCCCTTCCACTCGCCCTAAAAAAAAATCAATGGAAAAATGTCCTTGGGCGAGGATAAAAAAAAAAAAAAAAGAGTGACCTCCCACAGCCGGGACCCTGTGCACAGGTGAGGACACTCCTTCCCACCCTCCCGGCTGCCGAGTGGGGGCTGGGCCAGACACTCGCTTCTATTTATTTTAAAATATATTTTCATGGACTTCTGAGAGGAAAAGAGAGGGAGAGAGAAACACCAATGATGAGAGAGAATCATTGATTGGCTGCCTCCTGCACGCCCCCCACTGGGGATCGAGCCCACAGCCCGGGCATGTGCCCTGACCAGGAATCGAACCCGGGACCCTTCAGTCCGCAGGCGGAGGCTCTATCCACTGAGCCACACCGGCCAGGGCTGCGATGCCTTGGTGTGCAGTCTGAGCGGACTGAGACACCACGCTCGAGGCCCCCCCCCCAGCCCCACGGCGTCCCCAGGTGCCGGCTCTGCCCCACCCTGACTGCCGCCGCCCAGGAGGCTGGTTGGAGGTGCCCCCGCATGGCCACGAGGCCCCGCCGGGTGCTGAGATCTGGCTGGACACTCAGCCAGCAGCTGGGAAAGAAAAGCCTTGTGTCCGGGGCTCCGCCCAGGAATGCAGCCCGTCCCCCTCCCACCCCCGCGGCAGAGCAGATGACCTCCAGGACAAAGGCCTTCTGTCCCTCTGGCCAGGTGACCCCGCGTTGACATGGGAGCTGAGACATGGCAGCCTCGGCGGCTGGGCGGCCACAGCAGCTTCCATGACCCCCTCCTGCTGCAGAGCCCCCCACTCCCCCCTAAACCCAGGCAGAGGCACCTACGGAGGGGGACCAGGTTTGCCCTCCAACACGCCCCTGGCTGCAGGGCCCGCTGATGAGAATGACCGAGCACACCCCTCCGAGAACCCAAGCTGTGAGCGCCTTCTCTCCTCTAGCTTCAGCATTCATCTCTCTGATCATTAGTGCCGACCAAAAAGGGGCACAAGGGGACCTTCTGCTGTGGTAGAAACGTCCTCTATATTGCTCAGGATGTGAGTGAATGAATGAATGAGTGAGTGAATGAATGGATGTATATGGATGATTGTATGGATGGATGGATGGATGGATGGATGATGGATGGATGGATGGATGAATGAGTGATGGATGGATAGATGGATGGTGGATGGATGATGGATGTTGGGTGGATGCATGAATGAATGGGTGCATAGATGGTGGATGGATGATGGATGTTGGGTGGATGCATGGATGAATGGGTGCATAGATGGTGGATGGATGGATGGATGGATGGATGGTGGATGGATGATAGATGGATTGATGATGGATGATGATGGATGGATGGATGATGGATGGATGAATGGTGGATGGATGGTGGATGGATGGATGGATGGATGGATGATGATGGATGGATGGTGGATGGATGGATGGATGATGATGGATGGATGATGGATGGATGGATGATGGATGGATTGATGATGGATGATGATGGATGGATGGATGATGGATGGATGAATGGTGGATGGATGGTGGATGGATGGATGGATGGATGGATGATGATGGATGGATGGTGGATGGATGGATGGATGATGATGGATGGATGAGGAGTCTCTGTGTCCTGACCTGGGCAGGGGTGACAGGGCTTGCCTGCAGGCTCCCAAGCCCTGCTGGGATCTCTGACTTCACAGGAAGGACAGACAGAGGGATGATGGACAGGAGAAAGGGTGACCTCTCAACCCCAGCACCAAGGGGCTGCTCCTGGGGGTCTGGGGGAAGGGGGCATTGATGCTGAGACGCCCCGGCCCCAGGAGGAGTCCTTCCCACCTCCTCGGGACTCGGCAACCAATTCCTCTTCCTCGCCTCCCCAGGTTGGGCTTCTGGCTCTTGCAACAAAGGCTCTGGACTTCCTCCTCATGGACAGGACCCAGCCCGCCCGGGGCGGCCCTCACCAGGACAGGCCGGCCTGTGCGCCTCCACCACTGACTTCCTGGCCTGGACCTTGACACAGGTCAGGCGCGGCCAGGGTCCCCCGCAGCCCCATTGCAGACCAGAAACCCACACCTAGGATGGTGCTCAAGGGGCGTGCCGGGAGGGCAGGCCAGGCTCGGTGCTCAGCCGTTAGGCCAGTGCTCGGCAAACTGTGGCTCGCGAGCCACATGCGGCTCTTTGGCCCCTTGAGTGTGGCTCTTCCACAAAATACCATGTGTGGGCGCGCATGTCCAGTGCGATTGAAACTTCGTGGTCCATGCGCAGAAGTCGGTTTTCGGCTCAGAAGAAATTTCAGTCGTTGTCCTGTTGATATTTGGCTCTGTTGAATAATGAGTTTGCCGACCACTGTAGGCGTTTAGCGTCTGGATACGTCTTCACCTGGACAGAAGCTCCCGCCACTGAGACATGCCCAGTGCTCCGCTCGCTGGGAGGCGCTGGGAGACGCTGGGAGGCGCTGGGAGGCGCTGGGAGACGCTGGGAGACGCTGGGAGGCGCTGGGAGGCGCTGGGAGACGCTGGGAGGCGCTGGGAGGCGCTGGGAGGCGCTGGGAGGCGCTGGGAGGCACTGGGAGACGCTGGGCGGCGCTGGGAGGCGCTGGGAGACGCTGGGCGGCGCTGGGAGGCACAGGCCCAGCTGGGAGAGTCCTCGGGAGACTCTCGGGCCTCAGCTGCCCCATGGCACAGCTCACGGCGGGATCTTAGTCAGAGGCTGGGAGGCAGCACAGGTTGGGGGCTGCCCCAGCCAGAGGGCACCCCTGCACCCACCCAGCCGTGGAGGGGGCGGGGCTGGATCCCTGACCAGAGCCCCGCAGTCACCCCATGGCCCCCCCAGCTGCCCAGGGGGCGGGTTCTCAGGGACTGGGAATGGGAGGGCTCACAGCTCAAAGGGCTCTGCACCAGGGCCCAGGGACTTCCAGCACACACACACACGTGCACACACGCATGCACACACGCATGCACACACAGAGGATATCTGAGCCACTACGATAAGTGACGTGACGGGAGTGCTGTCCTGGGGTCCCTGACCGGGCGAGGGGGTCCCCAGAGGCGCCCCAGAGCCTCTAGGAGGGGCCTGGTGTGGCCTGGGAACCGCTCCCCAGGCCTGTGGGCCACCCTGGGAAAGAGACCCCACCCCCACCCCACGCAGCCAGGAGGAGGCGGGGTCAGGACCGAGGAGCCCTGCCCGCAGCTGCCCTCCCCCATCCCCTCCTGCTTCCCCTCCTCCTCTTCCCAGGACGCAGATGGTGGTGGAATCAGCCTCGTTCAGCACAGGGAGCGGGAGGGAGCGTGACTCAGCCCTCAGCTGCCTCCTCAGCCCACAGGCCGCAGCCTGCCCGCCCCGCCCCGCCCCGCCCCGCCCCCAGCCTCCATTCCGACTGAGGGTGGAGGGGCTGGGCGGCTCTGCTGGGACCCCGCACCCCGTCGGCCCCTACGCCTGGGCCCACCCTGAGGAGGCCCTCACTTCCTGCCTCCTGGCACCAGCACCCACGGGAACAGCAGGGGCTCCCCATGGGGTCCCGGGTGGGTGGGCAGGAAAGGGCCCTGGGAGGGAGGGAGGACCTGGGAGGGAGCCCCGAGGGAGGAGAAGTTTCCAGAAGCAGAAGGTCCAGGAGCCAGGAGACCAGCCTCTCCCAGGAGCGTGTGGCTGGAGGCCCAGCAGGGAGGACCCCAGGGGTCCCCGGGACACCAACTCCAGACCCAACTCGGTCCTTGCTCTGGGCCCCTCTCCCCTCAAACCCACCCCTGGCAGCCCCCAAAGTCACTCTCAACTTGGCCAGCACCTCCCGGCCACCCCACCCCTCTCTCCCTCTCCCCGTCCTGCTGGGCCACGGGCACCGAGCTGCCCCCCGGGACGCGGGCACACACACGTGCGCACACACGTGAACGCACACACCTACGTGTGCACGCATACGCATACCTGTGTGCGTACACGCGCATGTATGTGAATGCACATATGCACCTGTATGTGTGCACATATGCGTGATGGTAGAGACGGGCTCCCGCGTGTCCCCACCTGTTAAATTGCCGGCTGTCCCATAAGCCTGAGTCTCCCTCATCCTGAGCTGATACCCCGGGGGCCTGGCTGCCCTCACGGCCGGGCACGTGTCTCCCACAGTCGTCCCCACAGCGGCCGGTGGCCTGCGCTCCCCTTGCTGAGACCAAAGGCTGACTTTCGACATGCGCGCGCGCACACACACACATGCACACACACATGCACATGCACGCACACGCACACATGCACACTCGCACACCCTCGGCACCACCTCACTCACGCTCACATATGCACTCACACACTAACACATGCACACTCGAGTCTAACCACCATCACAGCCTCTCTGGCCGTGCCCCCTCACCCCCTCCCCCGCCCCCTCTCCCCCGCCCCCCTCTGTCCAGGGGTCTTTCATGCCATTTGTCAGGTCCCCGCCCAGCCCAGCCCAGCCCTGCTCACACCTTCCCCTGCCCTCTGACCTCACCCTGCCAGGCCGTGTCCACAGACTCTCCCCTCACTCAGCATGTCCAGGGAGCTGCCCTGATCCACCCTCCCCCCTCTACAGGTTCCTCCCCTCGCCTCTCCCTGCACTGCAGCCGGTCGCTGAGGGGCGGTTGGCGGCTGGGCCTGGTCTCTGGAGAACCTCGTGCTCCCTCTCACACCACAGACCCAACCAGAGGGCTTCCCCCTGCCCTCGGCCCCCAGCGGCCTAGGCGGACGCTCTGTCCACTCCGCCCCCCAGGGCCCCAACTCCTTGCAGCCCAGGGCCTGCGGGGCGGCCGCTCAGCTCAGAGCAGGGCTGGGCGGCAGCTGACAGTGCCCTGGCTGCGCTGGGCCACACTGCCCGCGTCCAAGGGGTGCACAAGCCTCTCGTGGGGCCTCCCCAGGCGGCACCTCCGACTCCGGCCCAGCCTGCTCCTCCCCGCCACACCCTCTGCCTGCAGCCGGGACGGCGGCGATGACTCAGGCCTCCGTCAGCAGCTTAGGGAGGGTGCTCCATCCCTGTGCCAACCCGGGGGGCGGGGGGCGCAGAGGGGTCCAGGCTCCGCTAGCTGGGGTCAGCAGGGACCCCTGGCCAGGACTGAGCCCACACCCCTCGCTGGGGCACTGGAGCCGGGACCGCCTCCTCTCCGGGGAAAACGCGCACAAACGCCACCTCAGGGCGCTGGTGGGAGAGACAGACAGCGAGGTGGGGTCCCCGGGCTGCACCCCGTGTGCCCCCAGCAGGCACGGAGCTACCTGCCAACTCGGCAAACACGCCCACTGCCCTCAGCCAGGCCCAGGGCTGGGCAGGGAGGAGGGACGGGGCCGGGTGGTGCGGGGGGAGATCCAGACCCGCCCGGGAGGAAATAGCCGGAGCACAGGCAGCCCGCTGCCCCCCGCAGGTTCGGACCTGGGTCCCACGCGTGTTCCGTGCTCAGTGAACACGTCCATCCCGTTGGCGCCACGGAAAGGAAGAGACAAGCATGTGCTCCTGGAGCGCCGAGCCTGGCCGCCCACCCCTGGCCACCCGGCCCCTGGCCGCCCGGCCCCTGGGCACCCGGCCCCTGGGCACCCGGCCCCTGGCCGCCCGGCCCCTGGCCGCCCGGCTCCTGGGCACCCGGCCCCTGGCCACCCGGCCCCTGGGCACCCGGCTCCTGGCCGCCCGGCTCCTGGCCGCCCGGCCCCTGGGCACCCGGCCCCTGGCCGCCCGGCTCCTGGCCGCCCGGCTCCTGGGCACCCGGCTCCTGGCCGCCCAGCTCCTGGCCGCCCGGCCCCTGGGCACCCGGCCCCTGGCCGCCCGGCTCCTGGCCGCCCGGCTCCTGGGCACCCGGCTCCTGGCCGCCCGGCTCCTGGGCACCCGGCTCCTGGCCGCCCGGCTCCTGGCCGCCCGGCTCCTGGGCGCCCGCCCCTGGGCGCCCGCCCCCTGGGCGCCCGGCTCCTGGCCACCCGGCCCCTGGCCACCCGGCTCCTGGGCTGGACGTGGGAGGCCCCGAGCGGCCGGCGTGCCCCCCCCCCCCCCCGCCAGCCAGGCGGCCACTGCGCCTCCCAGGCCTCTCAACCCGCAGAGCCCGGCTGCGCCTCCGAGCTCCTCGCTGCTCTGCTCGTCCAATGAGAGCTGATTTCTAGTTCCTTCCACGCGCCCAGGCCAGGAGGGCGGGGGACGGGTGTCGCTGGGGGCCTCCCGGGGGGGGGGAAGGCCTGAGCCCCACTGGAGGGACTGAGGGCCAAGTGCTGGGCACACGTGGGGACAGTGGGGTTCATGCTGGGGCTCTGGGTAGAGCTCACCCCCACCCCTCACCTCTCACCCCTCACCTCTCACCCCTCACCTCTCACCCCTCACCTCTCACTCCTCACCCCCACCCTCACCCCTACCCCTCACCCTCATCCTCACCCTCACCCCTACCCCTCACCCCCATCCTCACCCTCACCCCTACCCCTCACCCCCACCCCTCACCTCTACCCCTCACCTCTCACTCCTCACCCCCACCCCTCACCCCCATCCTCACCCTCACCCCTACCCCTCACCCCCACCCCTCACCTCTACCCCTCACCTCTCACTCCTCACCCCCACCCTCACCCCTACCCCTCACCCTCACCCCCATCCTCACCCTCACCCCTACCCCTCACCCCTACCCCTCACCCCCACCCTCACCCCTCACCTCTCACCCCCACCCCCATGGCTCCTCCCAGGACTGACCTTTGCCAGCCCGGGCCTGGGAAAGAGATGGCGCAATACACAGCCCCAGGCCAGAGAGCCGGGGTCAGTGGGACAGAGGGCAGGTCAGGGATCCCTCTGGGGCCTGCGAGGCGGGGGGGCGGGGGGGTAGAGGTGCAGTGGAGGGTCCTTGCCGGGGGGGGGGGGGAGGGAGGGAAGCAGTGGGAGGGGTCTCCCTGCGGCCAGAGCCCCAGGTGTGAGCTGCTGTGTTTCTGGGTACAGACTCCTGTGTGGCTGAGACCGTAACACTGAGCTCAGGGCCTGCGGCCGGCTCCGGCTCCCGCGGGAAGCTCACCTGGGGAGGCCTGTGCGAGGCCAGCCCGCTCCCCACCCAGGACCCCAGGGCGCTGCAGCCTGGGCTCAGGCTCCAAACCGTGAAACCCGCCCCCAAGTGCAAACACAGGGCACTGAGCCGGTCAGCAGAGGAGCTGTCCCTACTGGAGCGGGAGGGGGAGGGGGAGGGGAGAGGGAAGCGGAGGAGGACGGTTAGGGGTTAGGGTTTGGGGTTTAGGTTGGGTTAGAGTTAGGGTTTAGGGTTTGGGGTTTGGGTTAGGGTTAGGGTTAGGGTTAGGGTTGGGTTAGGGTTTGGGGTTAGGGTTAGGATTAGGATTAGGGTTTGGGGTTAGGGTTAGAATTAGGATTAGGGTTTAGGGTTAGGGTTTAGGGTTAGGGGTTAGGGTTTGGGGTTAGGGTTAGGGTTAGGGTTTAGAGTTAGGGGTTAGGGTTTAGGGTTAGGATTAGGATTAAGGTTTACGGTTTGGGGTTAGGGCTCAGGGTTAGGGGTTAGGGTTAGGGGTTAGGGTTTGGGGTTAGGGTTAGGGTTAGGGTTTAGAGTTAGGGGTTAGGGTTTAGGGTTAGGATTAGGATTAAGGTTTAGGGTTTGGGGTTAGGGCTCAGGTTTAGGGGTTAGGGTTTGGGGTTTGGGTTGGGTTGGGGTTGTTGGGCATCAACTGGGGTCTCCATCTTCGCCGCTCTGCGCACGTCCACAAATTGCAGCAGAGCGTTATTGATTTTGGGTTTTAAACACATTTTATGGAGTTTTGTTAAAAACAAAATCTGCAAGTGACGAGAACCTCCGTAAGATGATGCTCAGACGGGGAGGCTACCGCCCGCCAGCCTCTGCCTGCCCCCCCGCCCCCCACCCTCTGCCCCTCGGGGAGCAGCGCGCCCTCCCCCACCACAGGCCGGCTGCAGGCGCTGCAGGGAGACTCTGGGAAGCGAACGCCTGCAGGAGGCTCTGCCAGGCCCCAGGCCAAGCACCGGCCACAGAGCAATGGGCTGAGGAGAGGCCGGGCGAGGAGAGGCAGGGCGAGGGGAGGCCGGGCGAGGAGAGGCAGGGCGAGGAGAGACAGGGCGAGGAGAGGCAGGGCGAGGAGAGGCCGGGCGACGGCGGGCGGGACAGGCCAGGCTCACAGCTGCGACCCCACCACGCCCACCTGGCTGGAGCGGGATGGCCGCCCGGGGTACCAGGGCTGCCCCCCACCCCCGTTCCTATTGACCAGGGGCCACCAGCCCTGGAGTGGGGGGGGGTGAGGGATGGGTGAGTGGGGGGTGAGTGGGGGGTGAGTGGGGGGTGAGATGTGGGGGTGAGGGATGGGTGAGTGGGGGGTGAGTGGGGGGTGAGATGTGGGGGTGAGGGATGGGTGAGTGGGGGGTGATGGGTGAGGGATAGGTGAGTGGGGGTGAGGGGTGAGTGGGGGGTGATGGGTGATGGGTGAGGGATAGGTGAGTGGGGGTGAGGGGGGTGAGGGATGGGTGAGGGGGGTGATGGGTGAGTGGGGGTGATGGGTGAGTGGGGGTGATGGGTGATGGGTGAGGGGGGTGAGGGATGGGTGGGGGGGGCAGGATCTCACTGGCTTCCTCCTGTGGCGGCATGGAGGCTGTGGCGGGCATCCCTGTGGGACACAGACGGGAAATGCTGTAGAAGGAAAAGAAGCGTCTGGGTGAGGATAAAACCGATCAGCGAAATGAAACCCCCTCCGCGGGAGGTGCCTGCCCCACCGGGCTGCCCTGGCCGGCACCTCGCCTCAAGAGCTGCGCTGGGAAGGCCCGCAGGCTCCGGCTGGCAGTACCCGCTCCCGGCAGGAGGCAGTGACAAGCTCCCGCCGGTTCCCTGGGGCCTGGGCCGCCCGGTGGCGCTGCCAGTCCCGGCCCAGCACCGTGCCCTGTGGGTGGGCGGAGGGGCGCGGGGGCGGTGAGCTGACCCCCAGGGTGCAGGCAGCGGTGCCTCCTCTGAGGCAGTTCCCAGGGCACCGGCCAGGCTGTCTCAGGCCGAGGCTCAGGATCTGCTCGCTGCCCAGGCCCAGGCGGGTGAGAGCTGGGTCAGGGCAGAGGCGGACCCCCAGCTGGGCCATCCTCGCGCCCAGGCCAGGCCGGAAGGTCACCCCCTTCCTCCCCGGCATTCCTCCATCCCCCGGGTCAGCAAGCACACCTCCCCACCGAGCGGCAGCCAGGCGCCGACGATGAGTCAGCTGGCCGCGCCTCCCCCACTTCCTGGTGCTGCCAGGAGGGGGAGCCGGGGCTCAGGGGCGCGCAGAGGCCTGACCCCAGCGGGGCGGGCGCCCAGGAGGGCTTCCCTGAGGAGGCCCCCAGGGGGACGGGTTGAGGAGAGAGGCCTGGAGCTGGGGGAGGGAGGGCGGGCGGCCTTCCTGGCAGAGCCACCCCCGCGCATTCTAAGAACCCGAGTCCCGTCCAGAAACAGGAGCCACGCTCGCACGTCCCGGCTGGAGGGCGTCCGGAGGCAGCGCACCTCCTGCGCTCGCTTTCCTGGGCACGTCCGGCCCTCGGTCAGCCCTGGCCTGTGGCCAGACGCCGCTCCTGTGCCTGGCAGAGGCCCCCCGGGCCGGGCAGGCCGGGCAGGGGCTGCACGTGCTGGGAATGGACAGCGGGCCTCGTCCCGCCAACCGAGGGCACCTGAGCACCCAGAGGGCATGAGGTCGGCCCAGGGCAGGAGCTGGAGCCAGGCTGGGGGGCCACCGGGACCCGGTCTGAAGCGCCCAGTGCCCTTCCCTCGGCCCCACCCCCTGCTCGGGCCCCGCCCCCCAGCTGCCCCCACCTGCTCCTCACCTGCCCCCCATGCCCCGCACGCCCCCCACCTGCCCCCCACGCCCCTCACCTGCCTCCCACCTGCCTCCCACACCCCCACGCCCCGCACACAGCAGGCCTGCGGGGAGACAGTCCAGACAGATGAGCCTGGAGACCCTTCGTGCCTGCTTGTTGGTCTCACGCTGTTACAGCCTGCGAGGCCCTGGTCTTGTTTCGCAGATGGGGAAACTGAGGCCCCGCGGTTCCCGTCCCGTCGGAGCCCGAGGTCATACGCTGAGAGTGTGAGCGCAGCCCTCAGGGCAGGCCCGGACCTCCCCGTCAGACTGGCACTGGGCATCTGCCCCTGGTGTGCTGGCGGGGCCTGGCTTCCCACCTCCTGAGGGGAGCCCCAGGCTGGGCAAGGCGGGGGCATGGACAGGGTGCCACCACCAGGGGGCAGGACAGGAAGAGGAGGTGACAGAGAACAAGGCCTCAGGGCTCAGGGCTGGGGAGGGGGGCAGGTGCAGCTCCCTCAGGCCTTCTGCCTGCAAACACACCCCCCACCCCGCACCCCGTCCATCCTGCCCAGAGACCAGGGAGCCCACCGCGGCAGTCAGGGAGGGCTGCGCGGAGGAGGCTGCGGGGCAGGCCTGGCTGATCGGGGATGCTCTCCAGCCCAGAAGCCCGCGAAGAGCCATCTTCCAAGAGGAAATCTCAGCTGGGAAGTCGCGATCAGCTGGCTGAGCAGGGGTCCCACGTGGGGACCGAGGGAAGTGAGCGCCTGGAGGAAGTGGGGGCGCGCAGTGGAGAGCAGGAAGGGGCGGACAGAGAAGTCCCAGGTGGGCGGAATATCTCCAGTGTGTCCGCCGCCCCCCACCCACCCCCCACCCCCCTCCCACCCCCCAGGAGCCCGGCCCGCAGCGGGGAAGGGGCGGATCTCCGCGGGAAGCCGGCCGGGTATTTATACTCGCGGGAGATCCCCTAAAAACACCCCGAAGGCGCGCCCGGCGACCCCCTCCCGGCTCCGCCCCCGGCCCGCGCTGGCTCCCCACGTGGCGGGGCGGGGCGGGGCGGGGCGGGGCGGGGCAGGGCGGCGCCTCCCCTTCCTCCGGAGCCCGAGCCCGCGCCGAACCGGCCGAGCCGAACCGTGCGGAGCCCGCGGGGGGCCGCCGTCCGCAGCCCCCGCCCCATCGGACTGAGCTCGGCCGCACCCCGAACCCCTGGCCGCCGCCCCCGCCCAGTAAGTTCGCGCCCTCTGGGCCCCCAGGAGCCGGGGTGGGGGAGACTGAGTCCTGGAGGGGAGGGTGCCTGGGGCTGTGGGACGGGGTGGGACCAGCGACGCGTGCGCTCCGTACGCCCCCAAAGCGCGCCGCCCGCGGGTGGCGGGGTCAGGGGTCGCCGGGCTGGGCTGGGACTCCGCCCGGTGCCGCACCATTTCCCCGCCTCGCGGCCGCCACATCCTGACCGTGAATCAGCCGCAGTTGGGAAAATAAACTTCAACTGGGGGTTCGCCGCCCTCTGGCCCCGCGAGGCGCGCAGCCTGGGGTCCCCCTGGCCTGTGCTGGGTCTGTGGCGGCTGGAGCAGGTGGGCGCCCCCACAGGTGCCTGGGGAGCAGGCTCCTGGGAGGGGCTGGGAGGCGAGGTGACAGGCTGGCCTTTGCTCCCCAGCCCCTTCCCCGCCCCCCTTGCTGAGGCAACCAGGAGGGACTGGACCTCAGGAGTAAAGCTGGGGTGACCGCCGATCGGGGGAGGCTGTGACCCCAGCCTATTGCCCCAAACCAACCCGCCAGGGGCCAGAGTGGCAGAAAGGAGGGCACCCCGAGTTCCTTCCAGCCTGCCCCGCCCCCTGCTTCCTCTGGCAGTGGGACCTGGCCGGGACGCTTGCCTCAGTTTTGGGGTCAGTGGCTCAGGCGGGGCCCTCCTCCCTGGGGCCCTGCAGGGGAGGAGGCAGGGACTCAGAGCCCGTGCCCGCACAGGGCCAGCGGGGGGCCTTTAGGGAGCGGCCCCGGTGGTGAGGACTGGGGGTCTGGGTCTGAGGCGTCTCCCTGTCCCCACCCCCCACAGGTCAGCAGTCGGTGCAGTAGGTGTCCCCGACCGACCGACCGCTGACCAGGCCCTGCCCTCCCACCCGCTCCCTGCAAGCCCCCTGCTCGGGGCTGTCGGTCATGAGGGCCCCAGGCACGAGGGGTGGTGCTGGGGTAGGGGACTGAGGTGGGCAGGTGGCTGCCTTCCTGCCCCCACCCAGGAAGCCTGTCTGCCTCCCCGCCCCCCCCTCCCCCGGGCCCTCACCGCGGGGGGCCCTCTGTGGAGGTGCTGATGGGCTGTCACCTCAGCTGGGAAGCTACCTGCACACACCAGCTCCTCCGGGACCTGGAAGCTCCCGCCTTAAATAGACTTAATAGACTTCGCCTTCCATCAGAGAGCACCCGTGTTCCAGGGTGCAAGTTAGCTGGGAGAGCTGCGGGAGGGGTGCACATAACTGGGGCGCGCCTGTGGGTGCTGCCTATGGGGGTGGGTGCTGCCTGTGGGGGCGGGTGCCGTCTGTGGGTGCAGGGCGCCATGCAGCCAGCCTGGGGCGGGGGTCCCTCTCCGGGCCAGTGGCCTGGGTCCGGACCTGGAGGTGGACTCAGTCCCTGACTTTTGAGGGTGCCCAGGGGAGGATCGGGAAGACGGGTGAGGCCTGACTGTCCGCTGCCCGGCCCCTCCCCCCACCGCAGTGTGGCACACAGCAGGCGTCTAATCGTTGCCTGGTTCAAGGCCCCGTGGACACAGTGCATTGTGGAGGGCACGCTTACGTCTGTTTCAGGACGGTGGTCAGGAGTGTGTCTGGGGGAGACAGGCCAGGAGGGCGGGGGGTGGGGGGTGCGGGGGGGGGTTGGGGCCAAGCAGGAGCCAGTGTGCAGGGCCGTCCCCAGGGGGTGGAGCCAGGCCTGGGGACCCCATGTCCAGGCTGAACAGGCTGGCTTCATCCCTTTGTGCAGGAGGGAGTGCATGGGAGGGGGTGAGCTCCCCGCCCCCCGAGGTGGGAACAGCATCGACCCGGCGGCTTCCTGTTAGGGAGCCCCACTCCCGCCAGCCTCATCCCGTAAGGGGGGTCCTGCCAGGCCCCCTCCGGACGCCGGGCAGCCTGAGGCCGCAGGGTCTGTGGGCATGGCCGTCCCCGCTGCCAGCCCAGAGGCCACGCGGTGAGGGGAGCTCCTGGTGACCGCACCTGCCTCCCCCGCCAGGCAGGGAGGGGGCAGGAGGGCCTGTCCCCGGCGGGGGGGGGGGCACAGCTGGTCCTCTCAGCACCTCCGCCTCCGAGGCGTGATTCAAGGAGCTGCTCCGGCCCCTCTGCCCGGCGCACCTCAGCCCCGAGCCTGGTCTGTCCACATCGGCATTCGCACCCGGCGCCCCGAGCGGGGGCCCGAGCTGAACGGACCTGCCGCCAGTCTGCCCCGGCCCCCGCCCTCACGCCTGCCCGCCGCCAAGGGTCGGTTATGGTGACGGTCACGTTTCACGGGTGACCTGTGACCTGGGGGGGCCGGGTTACAGAATCAGTGCCGCCGTCTTGCAAGAGGCGTGTATAAAGCCCCTACTGTGTGCATAGCCTTCGCAGCTGGGCTGGAGGGTGGTGTACACCACACTGGCAGGCAGAAGGCGCTTGGCCGGCTGGGGCGGAGCCCCTAGAGCCCGGCTGCCCCCCGCCCCTCGTCCCCACTGTGGTGCCCGGGCCCCGGTGGAAGGAGGGTGGGCTGAGGGTCAACAGCTCCCGTGAGGCTGGGCCCAGCTGAGCCCACAGGGAGGCCGAGGCTCCCGGGAGGCCAGGGCTGTGGAAGGAAGGCCTCAGGAGAGGGGAGGGGGCAGACTTCCCATTTTCTTTTTTTTTTTCTTTTTAAATATATTTTACTGATTTTTTACAGAGAGGAAGAGAGAGGGATAGAGAGTTAGAAACATCGATGAGAGAGAAACACCCATCAGCTGCCTCCTGCACACCTCCCACTGGGGACGTGCCCGCAACCCAGGTACATGCCCTTGACCGGAATCGAACCTGGGACCCTTCAGTCCGCAGGCCGACGCTCTATCCACTGAGCCACACCGGTCAGGGCAGTTCTCATTTTCCAGTTGGCGCCGCTGAGTGCCTCACATGGAGCCCAGTGCGGAGGCTCACCAAGGGCACGGGGTCCGAGGGGAGGGCCAGGCGGCCAGGTGTCCCTGCACGGCCCCGAGCCTGCCCTCGGCTGCTGTGGGCGGAGGCCAGCCCCTCAGCTGTGCCCAGCCAGTGCCCGCCCCCCCTACACACACACAGGGAGTCCCCGCAGACCTGGCCCGTGGGGCAGGGTCCGCCCGTCCCTGGACTTGATCTTGGCCTTTGCCAAGTGTTGGTGGGCCCCTGCCCGCGTGTGAGCAGCCTCCACCTCCCCATCTGTGCCCGGTCCCCCGGTCCCCGCTCCCCGGATGTGGCCTCGGCGTGCAGCCTGCCTCCCCCGCCATCCACGTCCCGTCCTGCTTTTGCTCCAAGCACAGCTCCCGGCCGCCCGCGCACAGCAGCAGAGGCAGACATCTGCTCCTCCCCCCCCCCCCCCCCCCCCCCCGGTGGGGGCGGCTGCTCCCCAGCGCACAGCCCTGATCAGCGGGGAAGGGAGCCCGGTGCTCAGATGGAACCCTGCCACTTTGAGGGCACCCTGCCCATCTGGTACTGCTAGGCTGCCCCACCTGGGGGGGGGGCGGTGCAGAGCGATGGCATGGTAGGTCGGCCAGAACAGACACCCCCACGTGGGACCCAGGGGGTCCCCTCGGAGAGGAGGTGTGGGAGCAGCCAGGGAGGGGCCGTGCTGGTGATACGGGCGCGACCGACTCAGGCTCCCTGGAGTAGACCCTCGTGACCATTTTACAGATGAGGAAAGTGCGTCTGGAAGGGGCCTGCCCCCCCGCATTTCCCCTCCCCCCCGCCCCCGCCGGGCACCCAGCAAGGAATGCCACCCGCATTCAGAGCCAGATGCTGAGGACCTTGCTGGCCCGGTTGGGTCAGGCTCCTGGCGCTGCCCACGTGGGCCCAGCAGCCTGGGGGTGGGGCGGGGTGGGGTCAGCATCCACATGCTCATGCCCCTTGGAGGATGGGATCGGGGCCCGCAGAGCCCGGTCTGACCCAGAATCTGAGCTGCCTGCCCCCTGCCGGGCCGGCCCTGACCACAGCCCCTGGCAGTGCCAGGTTGTGCGGCCGAGGCCCTCCTCCCCTTCAATCTGCTGCTTTGTTTTCTCTGCCCGGGGGCAGGCAGCCTGGAGCTGGGACACGGGGCCGGCTGGGGGCAGGCAGCCTGGAGCTGGGACACGGGACCAGCTGGGGGCAGGCAGCCTGGAGCTGGGACACAGCCTGGAGCTGGGACACAGGGCCGGCTGGGGGCAGGCAGCCTGGAGCTGGGACACGGGACCGGCTGGGGGCAGGCAGCCTGGAGCTGGGACACAGCCTGGAGCTGGGACATGGGACCGGCTGGGGGCAGGCAGCAAGGAGCTGGGACACGGGACCGGCTGGGGGCAGGCAGCCTGGAGCTGGGACACAGCCTGGAGCTGGGACACAGGACCGGCTGGGGGCAGGCAGCCTGGAGCTGGGACACGGGACCGGCTGGGGGCAGGCAGCCTGGAGCTGGGACACAGGACCGGCTGGGGGCAGGCAGCCTGGAGCTGGGACACAGGACCGGCTGGGGGCAGGCAGCCTGGAGCTGGGACACAGCCTGGAGCTGGGACACAGGACCGGCTGGGGGCAGGCAGCCTGGAGCTGGGACACAGGACCGGCTGGGGGCAGGCAGCCTGGAGCTGGGACACGGGACCGGCTGGGGGCAGGCAGCCTGGAGCTGGGACACAGGACCGGCTGGGGGCAGGCAGCCTGGAGCTGGGACACAGCCTGGAGCTGGGACACAGGACCGGCTGGGGGCAGGCAGCCTGGAGCTGGGACACAGCCTGGAGCTGGGACACAGGACCGGCTGGGGGCAGGCAGCCTGGAGCTGGGACACAGGACCGGCTGGGGGCAGGCAGCCTGGAGCTGGGACACAGCCTGGAGCTGGGACACAGGACCGGCTGGGGGCAGGCAGCCTGGAGCTGGGACACAGCCTGGAGCTGGGACACAGGACCGGCTGGGGGCAGGCAGCCTGGAGCTGGGACACAGGACCGGCTGGGGGCAGGCAGCCTGGAGCTGGGACACGGGACCGGCTGGGGGCAGGCAGCCTGGAGCTGGGACACAGCCTGGAGCTCCACCCTGGCACCCGGAGGCCTAGAGCGCACACACCTCAGAGCCTGTCTCGGCCAGTCCCTTCTCCCTGGGCACTGAGTCCTCGGGGCCGGGAGCGGCCTTTTCTGAGGGCTAGGGGGACCAGGAGGGATGCTGGGCTCCTGGGCGAGGCGCTGCAGAGCTGCCTCTGCTCTGGGGGAGGGGACCCAGCAGCGTCCTCCCTGCGCCCTCGGAGCCAGTGGGGGAAGCTGTGGTCGGGTCAAACGCTGACCACTGTGGGCCCGCCAGGCCCTCGCCCTGCCCGCCCCGGACCACGGGTCTGCACACATCACTCCCTCCAGTGTCCGCTGTCGGAACTGACTCAGCCACGCGGGGCCAGCGGGCACTGCCATCCTTGGGCCCGTGCCGCGCCCCAGGCTGGGGCTGCCAGGCTCTGCCCCCAGGGCGTTGGAGGTGCCAGGCCCTTAGGAACTCGCCCCTGCCCTGTTCCTGTGCAGCTGGGGAGGCCCGGGCCCCCGCGGGTGACAGCGGGAGGCGAGGGCAGAGGTCGCTGCCAGCCCTCAGCGCAGGTGGAAGCGAAAGCCGAGCTTCCTGGCGAAGGCGCCTCCACCCTTCCTGTCCTCCCGCTGCAGGGCTTGGTCAGCCGCGGGGGATGGGGGCGCTCCCAGCCCGTTCCCAGGAAGCAGCGCCCCCTCTAGGGCTGCACCAGGAGGACCCCTGCACGGGGCAGGCCCGAGGCGGCGCCGCCCACCCCCTCCAGTGCTGTTTCTCGTTTGCCCAAGTCCTTTGCCCACCTCTGTGCCTTCCAGCTTCTTCTCCCCTAACCCAGGCGGGTGGGGTGCATGGAGGACGTGGCTGGGCCAGGCCTGGCCACAGCGTGTCTGACCTGCTCCCAGATCCTGGGGGTCACAGGGGGCCAAGCCCTGGCCTGGCTCATCCCTCAGCTCTCAGCCCCGCCAGCCCCTCCCCCTGCCCGGCTTCCTGTCTGTGCCATGGAGACCCCCGCTCCTGGCTCCTCCCTGAGCTGGGGCAGCCGCTCCGGAGATGTGTGGGTCCTCTTAGCTCTGTCTTCTCTCTCGTTCTAATTCTGAAAGCGACCATATTCACCCGATGCAACCTCGGTTAGTGTGTGTGTGTGTGTGTGACATGTCCTAGTCCCCACGTGTGGTGCCCAGCTCGTGCCCTGCTCCTCATCTCCGTGGTAACTGGCATCTCCGTGGTAACTGGGCACTGCGCCCACCACCTCCACCTGGGATGAGCCTCTCAGGTGACCCACGGGTCAGTGAGGGCTCGCCAGGGCTCAGGCCTGGTCGGGGAGATGACACGGGTGCTGAGGCTCAGGAGCCGGGATGGTGGGAGGAGAGACACGGGGTTGTGGTGAGGCCGTCTCAGCCTCGGGGCCCGGGCTGCCCCCGAGCGCCAAGAGCTTCCAGGAACGAAATCCAAGGGTTGCCAGGCAGTGGAAAAATTTGGGTTCCTGGAGGAGCTAAAAATAGAGTGGCAGCCCCTGCTCCCCGTTCCGGAATTCCCGCGCCTGCCATCTGCCCGCCCACCCCGGGGGAAGACAGGTTCGCGCTGCACCCGCCCGCGGGCCCAGGGCCTAGAGGCACCCAGTCCTGTGAGCGCGCTGGCAGGGCCACCCCTGAAGCTGCCTCCCACCCCGGCAGCCCCCTCCCTCACCGGTGCCCATGGCCCCAGCCAGCCCTGCCCCCCCCACCCCCCGCCCTGGTCCCCTGAGCCCCTCTGCCAACACTGGCAGGGATCCAGGAACAGAGACAACACCCCCTTCCCAAGGGGCCCACCTCTGGCCCCTCGGCGGCTTCCCCATCCCACCAGGCTGCCCACAGCGAGGTAGGCCTGTGCCCAGGACACAGCTCCGTGCCCCATGCCAGCCTCAGAGGCTCACCCCATGGCTCAGTTTCTCCATCTGCACAGCACAGACGGAGTAGCAGGTCTCTGAAGTCTGGGGGGCCCAGCTTTGACCCTGTCTCTCCCCGCCCCCCCCCCCCCCACACACACACCCAGCTTGACAGACAACCACCAGGCAGGGCGGCGCCCTCTGGCCTCCTGGGAGTCCCCGCAGCTGCCCAGGCATGTGGGCGCCCAGACGGAGGTGCCGGGATCGCCGCGCCAGCCTGTGTCCCCGGAGGCGGCCAAGTGTCCTGTCCGGTCTCCTCCAGGCTCAGCCTCTGTCTCATTCTGGGGCACTCGGCCCGGCCTCAGGACTGCGGGTGACCCAGCACGGCTCGGAGGGAGGCCCTACCTTCAGGAGCCCTCCCGCCCCGCCCAGGGGTGACCCCACGTTATTGGTAGAAAAAGGGGAGCCGTCCCACTCAGCTCAGCCTCACAGGCTCCATCTACAACGTTCCCCCGAAGTTCCACGGGTGCAGGGGGCGGGGTGCCCAGCCTAGCGGGCAAGAGGGGGCCCTGCAGCGCCCCTGACCTGCCAGCGGGCCTGCCCCTCGGGGTGCTGGGAGCCCCGATGGCCCAGCTCCACTTGCTTCAGCCAGGCGTGCGGGCCGCCAAAGGCTCGTGAATGTGAATTCCTGCGCAGGCCCCGCCCCGCCCCGCGGGAGCCCTGAGAACGGCGCGCATTCCTGAGCTGGGCCCCGCCCCGCGGGAGGCCCCGCCCCTCCCCGCGGGAGGCCACGCCCCGCCGCGTGAGAGGGAGCCGGGAAAGTCCCGGAGGCCCGCCGTCCGGGCGCCAGGCCCAGCTGGGAGCCGGACACAGCCCGCGGGCAGGGCCGGGCCGGGCGGGGGAAGAGGGTGGAGGCCCAGCGTCCGCAGACCTGTCGCAGCACTGAGCACCCTCGCCCACCCGGTCCAGCTTCTCCACCGAACACCCTCGGGGACACTTGCTGTCTGTTTGCAGAGGGAGAGCGAGTTGTCCCTTCCGGGGCCTCGCCAGTGAGCCCTCCTCCAAGGAGCCGCCTCCCAGGGCCGGGCGTTGTCAGGGAGGGCGTCCCCCACCTCCAGAGCGGCACCAGCAGTTCCTTAGGGTGCAAGGCCTGGGCTGGTTCAGCTCCCCGCCCCGCCCACCCCCCACCCGGAGGCTTGGCCTGGGCCAGCTCAGCTCTGCCCGCTCAGCCCGTGCCCCCTGCCACCCAGATGCCCAGCTGCTGGAGTCGGCCTCCAGGGCAGGCAGGGGCGGGAGGGGGCTCTGTAGTATTATTGTGTGTGTGTTTGTTCATTGTTACTGTGTACGTGCAATAACATGCATGTAATACATGTACACATTACATTATACATGTGGATAGGTTAAAATATAGAAACCAGAGGGGTGCCCTGACGGGGCTGGGGTGCCCTGTGTGACAGTTTGGGGAGCACATTTGGCTGTCCCTGGTGGGTCCTGAGCTGGAAGAGGGGGCAGAACTCCAGAAGCCCCATCAGTTACCCATCAGCCAGGGTGTTGCCCCTGGAGCCGGAGGTCTGACTTCCTGCAGGCCCCCTGGAGCGCTGCTTCCTGGGCTGGTTCCTGCCGATGGAGGCGGCTTCCTGGCGGGCTGCCGGTCAGAGCACTATCTCTGTATGTGGCCTGGCCTCGTCCATCTCCAGCTCAGTCTCTCCTCCTGGAAACCGGCGGATGCTTCTAGGGAGGCGTGCTCTGCCCGGGACCTGCCGGTGGGCATCCCGGTGGGAGAAAGGCTGCCCCCTCCCACCTGGGGTCCCCGGGAGCTCACTGACCTGTCTGGACACCGTCCACACCACCCCCTGGCCAGCGGAGCCCAGCGCACGCTCGCTCCCCGCCCCCCGGTGTCCAATGGGCTTGGCCAGCTGTGCAAGCGGCTCCAGGACGCAGAGCAGAGGGTCTTCGTGGGCCGATGGGATCGGTCACCTCCCCCCCCCGCCCCCCGCAGACCAAAGGGACCCCCTAAGTGGGGTCTTTCCGGGGAGTGAGCCATGGCCGGGGACAGGGGCACTGGGCAGGGCCGGGGGGGTCCAGGCGACACTGGCTGTCCAGCTTTCCTGCATCCAGGGGCTCTTGGCCACGCAGGTCAGCTGGGAGGCCAGAAGCCTGGCCTGGGAGAGTTCTGTCCGCTCAGCCTGTGCCAAAGAAGCAGGGACTCGGGCCAATGGGAGCCAGGAGGGGAGGGCCAGTGTTGGGCGCCTCTTTAAACAGCAGCACCCCAGGGGGTGGCCCTGTGCACGCTGGGGCCCGTCTGCCGTGCGCCTCACAGTGCTGAGGCCGCCGGGGGGACCCGGGCTGCGGCCATGAGGAGCCAGGAGTGCGTGCGGGGCAGCCCGCGGCCGGGCCTGGCATGGGTGGGCAGAGGCAGCCGGAAGGTCTTGCGCATCTGGGTGAGTGGACGGTGCGGGGCCAAGAGGGCTGGGCCTAGGAGGGGGTGTTGTGAGCACCCCAACACCCCCTTTGCTGCCTGTCGGATGCTTCCAGCGGGCTGGTGTGCCGGAGGTGCAGGGGCGGAAACGGAGGCTCCGATGGGGCAGGGACTTGGCCAAAGTCTGTCAGCACGGGCCAGAGCTGGGCGCCCACACAGGTCAGCCAGGCCGCCTTGCGGGCGGACCCCGGGGGTCCCGAAGGGCAGTTGGCCGGGGGGGAGGAGGCGGGGCTGCCTCCTGGGAAGACCCACAGCAAACAGGAGGGACTGCTGAGATGCCGGGCCCGCAGGCGGTGCTCCGTGCTCCGTGCTCCCAGCAGGCCCCGGGGTGGGTTACCGGAGCCCGAGGGAGGACACCCCCCCACACACCCAGGCAGAGGGCGCGGGGCCTCCAGGAGGGGCAGGCAGCTGGGCTCTCGTCCCGGCTCAGCCTCGGTGCCCTGCCTGACCTCGGACGGCCCCCGCTCTCCCCTCTCCCCGGTGCAGCCGCTGTAGAGCCGGCGAGGCCCCGCGGCTCCAGGGCCCCCTGGGGTCCGGGCTCATTTGGCTCTGCCATTTCCAGCTCTGGGGCGGAGGGCACATGGCCTGGCTTCTGTGGGTGCCCCCCCCCTCCTGTAGAGTGGGGAGTACACTCCTGCCTCAGGGTGGTGGGAGGCTGAGGGCTGGGGGTGGGCAGTGCCGTCCCTCGGGCTTCTCCCAGCGGCTCCACACGGCCCTTCTCAGCCGCTAAATATAAGACGCGAGCCATACATGGCTGCAGGAGAGCGTGGGCCGCCCCTGCCCTTCGGGGCCAGTCCCCAGGGGCTGTGGCTGAGGACAGCGTCGCTGCCAAGGGTGCCAGGGAGGGGGCGGGGTGGTGGCGATCACACAGAGGCATGTGCTGGGGGGACATTCTGGGCTGGGTCACACGGATCCGGGTGACCTCCGCGAGCAGAGGGCCTGGGGCGCCCGGTCCTCCACCCGCACGCAGGTGGCACACAGGCCTGCAGAACTAGGACCTGGCAGGGCTGCTCCCCGCGGGGCCCTGGTCTTGCCCAGAACCGGATGGGCGTTGTGCATGCCCCTCGAGGCGGCCCCCCAGGCCCGCTCATGCGCTTGGGGCAGCCTGGGGTGCCAGGGGCCGCACCCTGGGGAGATAAGGGCGTTCCAGACACCGCATGCTGGCTGCCTTGTCCCACCGGTCCGTGGGGTGCAGCCTGGGGTGGTTGTGAGGTCGAGGTGCACGCAGCAGGGCAGTGCTGCGGCCTCTGGTTACTGGGGCGACTCAGTCAGGAGTGGGTGCAGGAGCGCCGGGCACGGGGAGCCTGCACCGTGTGCTGTGGGGTGCCACCGGGAAGCACTGGAACCCGTTGGGTGGGTGGGGGTACCAGGCGGAGGACGCCGCCCTGGCTGGGCCCTGGCTGACCCCCCTATCCCCCGCCCTCTGGCCCCGCAGTTCGGCAAGATGTCGGTGAAGGAGGGCGCGCAGCGCAAGTGGGCGGCGCTGAAGGAGAAGCTGGGGCCTCAGGACGCGGACCCCACGGAGGCCAACCTGGAGAACGCGGACCCCGAGCTCTGCATCCGGCTGCTGCAGATGCCCTCGGTGGTCAACTACTCGGGCCTGCGCAAGCGGCTGGAGGGCAGCGACGGCGGCTGGATGGTGCAGTTCCTGGAGCAGAGCGGCCTGGACCTGCTGCTCGAGGCCCTGGCGCGCCTGTCGGGCCGCGGCGTGGCCCGCATCTCCGACGCCCTGCTGCAGCTCACCTGCGTCAGCTGCGTGCGCGCCGTCATGAACTCGCAGCAGGGCATCGAGTACATCCTCAGCAACCAGGCCTACGTGCGCCAGCTCTCCCAGGGTGAGCCGTGCTGGGCGCCCGAGGGCGGCGGGCCTCGGACGGAAAGGCAGCCCTGAGCTGCTCAGTGTGAGGCTCCGCGGCCATGCCCGGTGGCGGGAGGGCTAGGCGCACAGGGGGAGACAGCGGGGCTGGGCAGGCAGGGAGGGCTTCCTGGAGGAGGCGCCCGTTTCCCTGTTTGCCCCAAGCCTGAGACCCCCACCCCCACCCCCACCCCAGCCAGGTCACCTTGGAGCCCTGGTCCCTCCACCAGCTGCACCTCGTTGCCCCCTCTGTTTTATGGCTTTGCCCCAATTCTCCACCCAGCCTGTTGCTGGTTCAGGCTCCACTCCCCCGCGCCCCCCCGGCTCCCTGGTGTTGAGCCTCCAGGCCCCGTCCACACGGTGGCAGCTGGAGTCACGGGTCAAAAACAAGAGTCCACCCGAGTGACTGCACTCCACCTGGCTCCGAGCCCCGACCCTAGCCCCCCGAGCCCTTCTGGTCTGGCTGGCACCTGCTGACGGCATCGTCCACACCCCCCCCCCCGGCCCCCTGCACTCAGGGGTTTCTTGACTGGGGCCCCACCTCCACAGCAGGCTGCTCTCTGCTTGCGTCTGCACAGTCCTGCTCCCCTGTGAGTCCCAGCTCACTGTCACCTCCTCGTTAGTCTCAGAGGCCGACCTCAGCCTCGGGAGACCCCGAGGTCACTGTGTCCCTGGCGCCCCCCCCCCCCCCCCCCCGCCGACCTGCTGTCCGTGGGAGTGACCGAGTCCCTCCTGCTTGGGGCTCCGGGGGGCAGCGGCGGGCGGGTGCCTGAGTGGGTGAGTGAGATAGTGGTCACTTCATTCTTGTCTGACCCCGTCCAGGCCTGGCCATGCCCGTCTGCATGTAGAGTCCTCTGTGACATGTGCTCAGCGGGGCCAGGCGAGGGGCACCCCGGAACTTTCCAGGCTCGGGATGAGGCGGGAGGCAGGTGGTAGAGTTTGGAGAAGACCCTGTGGGCGGTGGGTGGGTGCAGAGCGCCCCCTGGTGTTTGCCTGCTGCCCCGCGTTCCTGGCTGAAGTGTGGCAGTTCTGGGCGGAGGCAGGCACAGGTGGGGGAAGAGCTGAGGGGGAGGCCTGGGTCCCCCACTGAGACGCCCCCTTCCCCCCCCCCCCTGCCTCCGGCCCTCGGCAGCTCTGGACACATCCAACGTGATGGTCAAGAAGCAGGTGTTTGAGCTGCTGGCCGCCCTGTGCATCTACTCGCCGGAGGGCCACGCCCTGGCCCTGGACGCCCTGGACCACTACAAGGTGAGGAGCGGGCGGGCGGGGCTGGGACAGGGCCTGGGCGCAGGCTGAACCCCCCGCCCCCCCGCAGACGGTGTGCAGCCAGCAGTACCGCTTCAGCGTCATCATGACGGAGCTGTCCGGCAGCGACAACCTCCCCTACGTGGCCACCCTGCTCAGCGTGGTGAACGCCATCATCTTGGGCCCCGAGGACCTCCGCGCCCGCACCCAGCTGCGCGGCGAGTTCATCGGTCAGCCCCCTGCGCTGCGCCCCGGGAGAAGCCCCCTGCTCCCCGACCCCCCACTGGGCCCCTGAGGAAGGCTCCATTTCGGGCCCTGGAAGCAGCCTGACCCCCCCCAGCTGCTCCCTTCATGGACAGGGGCCTCGGGACCCCGGACCTTAGCCCGGAGGCTCTCGGTGGGAGGTGGGGTCCTGACCCCGGTCCAGTGGTGACAGGGACCACTGGACAGTCACCACCGAGTGTCCCCCGAGAAGTCTCCCTCTGAGCTTCCTGCCCGGGGCGCCCTGTGGGAGTGGCGGGGACCCTCCCACTCCACGCTGGCGCTCGGGGTGTCGGGAGGGGCCCAGGGAGGGCGTCCGAGGTACAGTGACTGGAGGGGGGGCCGCTGACCCGCCGTCCCTCCTCAGGGCTGCAGCTGCTGGATGTCCTGACACGGCTTCGGTGAGTCCCCGGCTCCTGCTCCTGCCCTGCCACCCCCTGGCTGCCAGGCAGCGCCTCCAGGGGGGCGGGGGGCCCGGGGCCCAGTAAGAGCCCAGCCCAGGGGTGGGCAAACTTCTTGACTCGAGGGCCACAGTGGGTTCTTAAACTGGACCGGAGGGCCGGAACAAAAGCATGGATGGAGTGTTTGTGTGAACTAATATAAATTCAAAGTAAAGGAGCGGAGGGGAGAGCAAGAGAACCGGATAGAACAGCCGGATCTGGCCCGCGGGCCGTAGTTTGCCCACGGCTGGCACAGCCGTTCCTCCCCTGCCCTGCGGGCTGGGCAGCTGCCCCTAAAGCTAGGGCTGCCACAGGCAGACAGGACACCAGTTAAACTGGCTTTAGACAGACAGCGTGGCTGTAGTGTAAGCATGTCCCAGCTGGTGCAGGGACGCACTTAGGCTAAAAACCATTCATGGTTTCTCTCTTTTTCATATATGTATTTTTATTGATGTCAGAGAGGAAGGGAGAGGGAGAGAGAAACATCAGTGAAGAGAGAGAATCATGGATCGGCTGCCTCCTGCACGCCCCACCCTGGGGATCGAGCCTGCCACCCGGGCCTGTGCCCTGAGCGGGAATCGAACTGTGACCTCCTGGTTCCTAGGTCAGCGCTCAGCCACCGAGCCACACCGGCCAGGCCGTTCAAAGTTTCTCTGAAATTCCATTTTAACGGGGCACCTGGGAACCCACAGAGCTGAGAACCTCCATCCGAGGCCTCATCGGACCACTCTCCGGGGTGTCAGCTCTGGGTGGGGGGACCCCAGGAGGAAGAGGGGAGGCTGGTGTGACTGGTGCTGAACTGGCCCCCAGGAAAGGTCTTTGGGGTGCTGAGAGGGCCTGCCCTGCCGCTGAATGCACAGCTCATTGGCCAGACTAAGATGACTGGCAGGTCCTGGGCCCAATGAACAATCGAGCTCCCCTGCTCTGGCGGAAGCCCTACCCCCCACAGTGGACGCGCCCCCCCCCCCACCCCCACCCCCGTCCCCCTCAGGTGAGGTCTGGTTGCTGACCTCCCAGCTCCCATCCATGAGCCTCTGCCCCTGACCCTGCCGCCCAGCCCCACGGCCCTCGCCCTGCCTGGGGTGGCGGCTGGTGGGGCTCTGGCTCAGCCGCCCGGCCCCCCGCCACAGGGACCTGGAGGACGCCGACGTGCTGATCCAGCTCGAGGCCTTCGAGGAGGCCAAGGCGGAGGACGAGGAGGAGCTGCTGCAGGTGTGCGGGGGCGTGGACATGAGCAGCCACCAGGAGGTCTTCGCGTCCCTGTTCCACAAGGTGGGCCCCCCCCCCCCCCCGCCCGTCCCCCTCCATGACTTCGCAGCGGGGCAGGTCTGGAGCCAATCGGGGAGCAGCCAGAGCTCCGGGGGCGGGCCAAGGCCAGGGCTGCCAGAGGAGGCTGTGTGGTCCTGGCCCAGCGGGCTGCCACCAGGAGGGGCAGAGGGCACCTCAGACCCAGGAGGCCTCGCCGGCGGGTCGCCGTCCTTCGCGGCCGCCGTGGTTCTCAGACCAGGGCCCACGTCCCCAGTGGCCACCAGAAACAGGAGACTTTGGGTTGTCCACGTGGGCAGGGATGCTGCTAAACGTCCCACAATGCACAGCGCAGCCCCACCCAGAGAGCCGTCCGGCCCAAGGGTCTCCCGGGAACCTGCGGCAGGCTTGTCTCCAGGGCCCCTGTGAGGCACAGACGGTCATCAGGGGGACGCTTCAGGCAAACCGAGGCCGGGGGTGGTCAGCCCGCCCCGGGAGGGCGTGGCCGCTGACCGCACCCCTCTGCCCGCCAGGTGAGCCGCTCCCCGGCGTCCGCCCAGCTGCTGTCCGTGCTGCAGGGCCTCCTGCACCTGGACCCCGGGCTGCGCCCCAGCCAGCTGCTCTGGGAGGCGCTGGAGCGCCTGGTGAACCGGGCCGTGCTCCTGGCCAGCGACGGTGAGCGGCTGCCCGCCCACGCTGCCTTCCTGCCCGCCTGGTGGGCACACACGGGGGTCTTAGATCGTGGGGGGGGTGACCATCCTTGACCCCTGACCTGCGACCTGCCTGAGGGAGGGGGCCACGCCTTTCCGTCGGCCTCTGCCCGCCCCCTCTGACCCCAGCGGTCCCCACCGCAGCCCAGGAATGCACCCTGGACGAGATGGTCGAGCGGCTCGCGTCTGTCAAGAGGCGGCCCTGCCCGAGCTCCCTGGACAAGGCCCACAAGAGTGTCCAGGCCAACCTAGGCCAGAGCCAGAAGGGCAGCTCCCCCCAAAACATGGGCGCCCCAAAGGCAGGTGTGGAGGGCCAGCAGCCAGGGACCCTCGCTGGCCTGCGGGCTGTCAGCGTCCAGAGTTCGAGCAGCGAGCAGACAGCGGCCCTGGAACCACAGAAGCCCACCCCGTCCCTGCCGGCACCCAGCTCCCCCAGCTCCCCGGCCCGGCCCCCTCCCCCTTCCCCACCTCCCCCCCCACCCCTGCCAGGTCTAGCGACCTCATTCCCCCCACCCCCACCTCCCCCTCCACCCCTACCCCCACCCCTGCCAGGTCCAGCGACCTCATTCCCCCCACCCCCACCTCCCCCTCCACCACCCCCACCCCTACCCCCACCCCTCCCAGGTCCAGCAACCTCATTCCCCCCACCCCCACCTCCCCCTCCACCCCCCCCATTGCCTGGCCTGAGTGGGACCCTACCCCCTGCACCTCCACCACCCCCGGGCATGGGGTGCCCGCCACCGCCCCCGCCCCTACCGGGCTTTGCTGCCCCCCCTGCCGTGGGCGGCGTGGAGGAGACCATTGTGGCCCACGTGGACCACAGCCTGGGCTCCGCCCGGGTCCCCAGCCACCGGCAGGTCACCCCCCCGACACTGCGCATGAAGAAGCTGAACTGGCAGAAGCTGCCGTCCCACGTGGCACAAGGTGAGGACCGGGGTCCCACAGGTGGCTTCCCTCCTGGGTGGGTGGGGAGGGGGGGGGCCCTGCTGTCAGGGGAGCAGGGTACTTGTGGCACGGGTGCTCCTGTCCGGGCCCCGGGCCGGGGCAGTCTGTCCCTGCTCTGGGCTCGGCCCCCGTGTGGTCCAGGGCGGGCGGGGACAGGAGCAGGTCAGAGGTCAGCCGAGCGGCCCTGCCCTCCCACACACCTTTGAAGCCGGTGGGCGTCTGATACCCCAGCCCTGCCCTGCTCAGGGCTGCCCTGGGTGCTCGTCATCCTGGGGGCCAGGGTGCTGTGGGCTCAGAGGTCACAGCCAAGGTCGGCGGGAGGTCGGGCTGCCTGCTGCCTGGACCGGGGTGAGGCCGGGGCGGGAGCTGACGGGCCTCCCCCGCAGAGCACAGCTCCATGTGGGCCTCGCTGGGCAGCCTGGGCGCCGAGGCCGTGGAGCCCGACTTCTCCAGCATCGAGCAGCTCTTCTCCTTCCCCGTGGCCAAGCCCAAGGAGCCGGCGGCGGCCCCGGCCAGGAAGGAGCCCAAGGAGGTGGGGCCTGGGCCTGGGGTCTGGGAGTGCCCCCGCTGCCCCCCGCTGCCCTCGGGGACCAGCTGACGGGCGGGCTGTTTTCCAGATCACCTTCCTGGACTCCAAGAAGAGCCTGAACCTCAACATCTTCCTGAAGCAGTTCAAGTGGTGAGCTCAGGGTCGCCCCCTCCTGGCCGGGCCCCGCCTCCCCCGCTGTTCACCTTGGGCTCAGCAGTGCCCTCTGCAGGCCGCCCTGGGCGGTGCGCATCCCGGCTCCGGCCAGACAGTGGGGTGATAGCCAGGCTGCCCCAGCTGGGGCCCAGGAGACCCCAGTCCAGGCTCCCTGGGGAGGCAGACCCAGAGCCCTGCCCGCCCCCAGTTCCTCCCCGCAGGAGCCCACAGGCCGTCCCCTGGGTGCTGAGCAGCCGCCCAGAGGGGAGGCACAGGGTGCTCCGGTGCGGGCGGGCGGGGGGCTCACCTTCTCTGTGTCCCCGACCCCACGGGTGTGGGAGGAGCCCCCGGTGTGACCAGAGGTGACGCGGGCCGAGGGCTGCCCCCGCCTTCCTGGCAGGGTCTCTCTTCCACCTCCAACCCGCCCCCCCCCCCCGGCCCCGCCCGTCCTCTCCCCCTGCAGCTCCAACGAGGAGGTCGCCGCCATGATCCGAGCGGGGAACACGGCCAAGTTTGACGTGGAGGTGCTCAAGCAGCTGCTCAAACTCCTTCCCGAGAAGCACGAGGTCAGGGGGGGCAGCGCCCGCGGGGGCTGCTGGGAGGGGGCGGCGCCTGCAGGGGCTGCTGGGAGGGGCCGGCCGCCCCCCCTGGCCGCCACACCCACGCGTGGGCCTCCCCCCCCCCACCTACCGCAGATCGAAAACCTGCGCTCCTTCACGGAGGACCGCGCCAAGCTGGCCAGCGCCGACCAGTTCTACCTCCTGCTGCTGGGCATCCCCTGGTGAGCTGGGCCATCCCCGCCCCGTGCCCACCTCACTCCTGCACCCGGGCCATGGGACCTCCCAGGGGACCTGAGGGCTCAGCAGCTCGGGGGGTAGGCGGGAGGGGTGGGGGCAGGGCCCCTGTGGCCTCCCTCAGAGACCCCAGCCATTCTAAGAGGAGGGATGCCCCCAGGGTGCTGGTCAGACAGCCCCTTCCTGGGCCCCGCCCAGACCTGCTGAGGCCCAGCGGAGTGTGACCTGGAGCAGGGGCGGGCGCGGGACCCCAGCTCGGTGCCCGGCGGACTGCGGGGCCGGGGCAGGGGTGTGTCAGGCCGGGCCCTGACCTCCCGCTCTGCCCCCAGCTACCAGCTGCGGGTGGAGTGCATGCTGCTGTGCGAGGGCACGGCCGTGGTGCTGGACATGGTGCGGCCCAAGGCCCAGCTGATGCTCAGCGCCTGCGAGAGTGAGTGGGCCCGCAGCCCGGGGGGGCCACCCAGGCGGGGCCGCCAGCCCCTGCACCCCAGCATCCAGACTGCCCCTGAGGGCGCCTGTGGGTGCTGAGCCTCCTCATGTCACAGACCACCCGCCCCCCCCCCGGCTCTGAGGCAAACTCTGCGTGTACACGTGGGCACGCACGGGTCCATGCGTGTGCACGCAGACTCACACGCAGACACAGGTGTGTGCACGCGGACTTGCGCACGCACCGCCCTCTGAGTGAGGAGTCGGCGGGGACCGCTGCAGCCCTGGCCCCCGGGTGCCGCTCACTCCTGCCGGGGACACAGCAGTGGACGCCCATCTTGGGGACGGGGCAGAAGGGACACCCTCTGGAAGGCCCCCACCCCCACCCCCGGGCCCTGGATGGTTTGCTGAGAACCAGGGAAGCCACAGGTTCTGGAAGGTTCCGCTCCGCGTCCTCCCCCACGGCTGTGGGCTGTGAGGTGGAGGTGGGCAAGCACTAAGGGACCCACCTCCTGAGCCCGAACCTCCCTGAGCCCCCCTTCTCCCCCGCCCCCCAGGCCTACTCTCCAGCCGCCAGCTGCCCGTCTTCTGCCACCTGATCCTGAGGATCGGGAACTTCCTCAACTACGTGAGCGCTGCGCCCCCTGCCCCGTCCCCACCCTGCCCCACCCCTACCCTGCCCCATCCCTTATTCTGCCCCGTCCCCTCCCCTGCCCCGCCCCACCCCTGCCCCATCCCCACCCCTACCCTGCCCCTGCCCCTGCCCCATCCCCACCCTGCCCCACCCCACCCTGCCCCTGCCCCATCCCCACCCTGCCCCGCCCCACCCTGCCCCGTCCCCACCCTGCCCCACCCCACAGCTACCCTGCCCCATCCCCTATTCTGCCCCGTCCCCTCCCCTGCCCCGTCCCCACCCTGCCCCACCCCACCCCTACCCTGCCCCATCCCCTATTCTGCCCCGTCCCCTACCCTGCCCCACCCCACCCCTACCCTGCCCCACCCTGCCCCATCCCCACCCTGCCCCACCCCTACCCTGCCCCGTCCCCACCCTGCCCCGCCCCACCCCACCGGGAGGCAGAGAGACTCACTCCCTCCTCCTCCCTCCAGGGCAGCCACACGGGGAACGCCGACGGCTTCAAGGTCAGCACGCTGCTGAAGCTCACGGAGACCAAGTCCCAGCAGAGCCGCGTGACGCTGCTGCACCACGTACTGGAGGTGGGCGCGGGAGGGGCCTCGGGAGGGGCCACACCCTCGCTGCCCCAGCCCCAGCCCCAGCCCCGCTCGGGAACCTCCCACCTGGGCCCCTGCCTCCCCCACCCCCTCCTCCGGTCCCCGAGGTCCAGGCCCAGGGGAAGGGTGGGAGGCCTGGGCACGGGCCTCCCCAGGGCCGGGCCGGGCGGCCACGGCCACCTCCCTGGATCCGGTGTTGCAGGAGGTGGAGAAGAGCCAGCCGGACCTCCTGCAGCTGCCCCGGGACCTGGAGCAGCCCGCCCAGGCGGCCGGGTAGGTGCCTCTGCCCCGCGCCGCTCGCCAGCCAGGCCCTGCCCGTCCGTCCGCACCAGTGAGGGGCTGGACCAGGCCGGTCGCAGGCTGTAGCACCACCCGGGACCCCCAGCAACGGCTGCCCCCCACACCTGTCCCCCATGACCTAGAGCAGGGGTGGGCAAACTTTTTGAGTCGAGGGCCACAATGGGTTCTTAAACTGGACCGGAGGGCCAGAACAAAAGCATGGATGGAGCGTTTGTGTGAACTAATATAAATTCAAAGTAAAGGAGCGGAGGGGAGAGCAAGAGAACCGGATAGAACAGCCGAACGGGCCGGATCCGGCCCGCGGGCCGTAGTTTGCCCACGGCTGACCTAGAGGGAAACTGAGGCCTGAGAGAGGCCAGGCTCACGAAGCTCAACCCCTGAGCGGCCCGCATCCCTGCCACCACCACTGTACAGACGGGGCCAGGAAGGGGGGTGCATTCGTGGGGTCCCCACCGCCTGCAGGGGCAGCTCTGGGGGCAGCGGGCTGCCCAGCTCCGCGCCCCCTGCTGCGGCCGGTTCTCTGGTCCTCACCTGCAGGCCCAGCACCTGCTGTGGCCGGCGCACCACCTGTCCGCCCGGCCGGCCCAGAGCTCCCACGTGCTTCTGGCAGCCTCGGGGTGCAGGGCGAGGGCCCCTCTGTCCAGCGAGGCCGGACATCAGCTGTCACCTGACCCCGCCCGGCCTTTCAGGATCAACCTTGAGATCATCCGCTCCGAGGCCAGCGGCAACCTGAAGAGGCTGCTGGAGATGGAGCGGAAGGTGGCGGCCTCCGAGCCCGAGGTGCGGGAGCAGTACACCCAGCGCCTGCAGGCAAGTGCGCGGCCGGGGGAGAGGCCTCCATCTGTGCTGAGTGTGGTCTCTGGGCGTCCGCCCCGCCTGGGGTGCCTTCGGGAGAGGAGAGGCCGGGCGAGGCCGGTGAGGGTGGGGGAGGACAGGCCTGGGGGGGACCCTGCAGCAGGTCCCGGTCCCAGAAGGGGTCCTGCGAGGAGCCCCCCTGAACCCCAGGCCCAGCACCCAGAGCCCCGGTCCTGCACAGGGACCGCTGTCTGCAGGCCTGGCCCTCACCCTCCCGCAGCCACGGGCCTGGGCCGCCGCCCTGTGCCAGCGGGTCACCTGCTGTGGGGCCTCCCAGGCCCTGACCGTGTGGTGCCCGTGCCCCCAGGCCAGCATCGAGGCCTCCCAGGCGCTGGAGCAGGTGTTCGAGGCCGTGGAGCAGAAGAAGCTGGCGTTGGCCAACTACCTGTGCGAGGACGCCCAGCAGCTGAGCCTGGAGGACACGTTCAGCACCATGAAGACCTTCCGGGACCTCTTCCTCCGCGCCCTGAAGGTGGGCCCCGCCCCTGCGGCCTCGCCGAAGGGCCTGTGGGGTGATGGGGAGGCGGGGGTCACGGGCTCCGTGTCTGCCCCGCAGGAGAACAAGGACCGGCAGGAGCAGGCGGCCAAGGCCGAGAGGAGGAAGCGGCAGCTGGCGGAGGAGGAGGCGCGGAGGCCGAGGGGCGAGGACGGGAAGCCTGGTGAGGCCGGGCAGGCGTGGGGCTGGGACAGCCTGAGCTGTGTGGCCACAGCCCTCCTTCCTCCAACCGCCGTGGTGTCTGCGCCGCCCCGGGGGTCGGGGGGCTCTGGCCCTGCGAGCCGGTGCCTGAGGGTCCTGGGTTCTCAGTCAGGAAGGGAGGCAAGAAGCAGGAGGAGGTGTGTGTCATCGACGCGCTGCTGGCCGACATCAGGAAGGGCTTCCAGCTGCGGAAGACGGCGCGCGGCCGCGGCGACGGGGAAGGGGGCAGCCGTGCGGCCGCTGCAGGCCCCCCGCGGGACGCTGCGCCTGGTGAGACCCTCGCCTTCCTCTTCTGCTTGCTTCCCGCCATCCCTGCCTGTGCCATCCCTCGGCCCACACCTCCCTTGCCGGAGTTCTTGTCCCAGCATTACAGAGGGTTCAGCAATCTGGAGAAAGGCTGTGCGTAGATTAAATAAGAATCCAAAGACGAAAGATAATTTTGAAAGGCATTGGGGGTCAGAGGAGCTTCAGCTAAAGGAGCTAAAGATTCTAAGTTCTTACTTCTTACTTCTTCCTGTCTCAGGACCCCTGCTTTTTATTAACACAATTTGTCCTAAGGCAGGGTGGAGATAATACACTTCCAAGGGTAGGGTACAGAAGCATTGTCAGATTGGGGAAGAGCCTACAGCTGATCAGGTGTTTGGCCAACAGGAGGCAATAACATGTAGATTGAGATGCCCTGAGCCGTCTGACAGCAATCATCCTATTCAGGTTTGGGGGGAAGTGCCTTTTAGCCAGTCCAACAGGGGATTACATATGTGACTCAGCCCTTGTTGAGCCCCCAAGTTCCATCCACCTTTTGATGAAACTCTTGTAATGATGACATGCTGGAAGTGGCTTCCGGCACTCCCTTCCTCCGGGAAGCCCTCCCTGACCTCACGAGGGAGCCCTCCTTTCCCCTGGCCGCCCTGAGAAGGGGACGGCGGGAGGTGGGGCTAGAGGCCACTTGCCCAGCCCCGGGGGCCCATGGGCAGATGCCCTGTGGACAGGCTGAGGACGCCGAGGCCGGGCCTGCCCTGTGGGGCCCAGGCTTGGAGGCCACCAGGGAAGCTGAGCTGGAGGGGGCCCCCCACACACACACACTCAGACTGTTCCCGAGGAGGGTGCCCTCAGGACGCTGGCCACGCCCTGCCCTCCGCCTACACGTGCTCCGTGCTCCCGTCCACAGTGGCCTCCCGCGGCCCCCCAGGAGGCCCCAGGGGCGGCACCAGCGGCTCGGCCTCCGGGCCTGGTCTCGACGTGGTGGCAGCCAGGCCGTCCCAGGACTGGGACCTCACGGACGCCACGGCCCCCAGCCCGAAGCCCCCTGCAGACCCGTCGGAGGAGGCCGGCCCCGGGCCCCAGGAGAGGCGGTCCTCCTGGTACGTGGATGCCAGCGATGTCCTGCCCACGGAGGACCCCCTGAGCTCCCAGCCCCCGGCAGCAGCCTGGCCCGTGGTGCTGGGGGACGCGCGGGCCCTGGAGCCCCTCCCGTTCTCCAGTGAGCAGCCCCCTGGGGCCCTGGGCTCGAGCGTGGATGCTGAGGCCCCCACAGCCCCCCGGGGCGTCAGCTGGGCCGAAGCTGACAGCACAGGAGAGGGCCAAGGAGGCGGCCCTCCCGCCGCAGCGCCCGGCGGGGACGAGGACCAGGAGGACGCCGCCCCAGATTCCGCGCTGGACACGTCCCTGGACAGATCCTTCTCCGAGGACTCGGTGGCCGACTCCTCGGGGTCCGGCACCCTCCCCAGGGCCCAGGGCCGGGCCTCGAAGGGGACGGGCAGGCGGAGGAAGAAGCGCCCGACTCGGGTTCAGGAAGGTAAGGTGGGGCCCCCAGCTCGTCCCCCAGCAGGACCGGGCGGGTGGGTCCACGGGGTTCTGGGCTCCGGCGTGGGGTCCGCTGATCCATTCACGCCAGGACCCGGCCTCTCCCTGCAGCCGCAGGTCCCCCTGCCCCCGAGATGGGGGATTCCCAGGCCCCCGAGCCCTGCAGGTGAGGGGTCAGCGGTGCCTCCGCCCCGGGAGGGGCAGGTGCGGGGCACCGCCTGCTCGCTGCACCCTAACCCACTGAGCCCTGCCACGCCGCCCGCACCAGGGAGGCTGCCCGGCGGGAGGCGGGGGTGCAGCCACGCCGCAGCTCAGTGCCCACACAGCCCGGCTCTGCGTTAGGGCGCTCGGCGGGGGCGGGGGGGGGGGGGGACAGGCAGGTGAGTGTGTTTCTTTTATTTGAAAGCAGAGGTTGCCCCTGACTCTGACGATAATAAGTCTAAAAGGTTCTGTGTGATCCAGTAAGGTAGGTCCGCGCCTGCCTCGCACTAACGCTGGTGGCCGTGGCGGTGGCGTTGGTGGCCGTGGCGGTGGCGCTGGTGGCGAGGACGGCCCTGCCCGGCTGCCCAGACACTCTCACTAACCCGCTTTGCCCCTCAGCAGCACCCCACCCCCCCCCCTGCCTGGGCCGCCTGAGGGGGGCATCACCCCGCCGTCCCCGGGAGGGCAGGGCCGTGCCGTGTGGCTGCTGTCCCTCTGCTGTGGCTGGTGCGGCCTCGGCTGCCCGCTGGACAAGCAGCCTCGCGAGGGCGGGTGGACGGGGCCTACCTGGGTGCCTGCGGGAGCAAGGCTCCTGGGCGGGGGAGGGGCGGGGGCCTCCTGGGCCTGGCGAACGGGCTGAGGTTGCTCTGTGCCTAACCTACCTAATCCTGGGCTTTACTGACACCGCCCCCCCCTCCCCCGCCGCCGTGTCCCCCAGGGTGACACCTTCGCTCTGGGTCCGTCTGCAGGGCACACCCAGCCCTCCTTGGCCCTGGTGCTGGCCACTCCTGTCCGCAGGGAGGCAGGGAGGGACAGGGACAGGCCGCCAGGCACCTCAGGGGGGTCTGCAGCACCCCCTTTCTGGAGGCCGTTTGTCTGCTGAGAGCAGGGGCCTCCCCAGACCCCCTTCTCCCTCCTTTACACCCCCCTTCCTGACAGGCAGGGGCTTTGCAGGGGCCTGAGAGGCTCTCACATGCAGCCACGTGGACGGGCTGGTCCCTGCTGTGTCCTGGCCTGGCCAGCTGGGGCCCCAGTGCAGGGAACCCCGCCCCCTCCCGACCTGAGCTTAGGGCCGTCTGTTCCCCACACGCCTCCCGTCGAGGGGCCCAGGGCGCAGAGGTGAGGCCCTGCGGGCGCCAGGGAGCGGCCTCGTGGCCCCGCTGCGGGTGCAAAAGTTAGCTGCGCCTCCCCACCTACCACCCCCGTGGCTGAGGGCAGGAGGAAGGAGCCCCACTTGACAGAAAACAAAAACGTGTCTTTATTGATGTCCGAGAGGAAGGGAGAGGGAGAGAGCGATGGAAACATCCATGATGAGAGAGACGCCCCACACTGGGGATGGAGCCCGCAAACCGTGGCCTCCTGGTTCATAGGTCAGCGCTTAACCACTGAGCCATCCCGGCCAGAATCCCACTTTTTATTTGGAAAAACTTGGACCTGGCAGGAAATTGGCAAGGAGGTTAAAATGAACACCCCCAGCCTTTCACCCTGGAATGGCCCAAACTTGCAAAATACAGCAAATGGTTCCTTTTTGGTGCCCCCCCCCGCCCCCCACTTTACTGAGTGACCTCACAGTTACTTGTAGGCAGCACGGAGCTGCCCCCACCCCCCCCCCCGTGTGTCTCCCAAGCACAAGGCCGTGTCCCCTGGACCAGAGGGTGCCACGGGCATCGATGGGCAGGGGGACAGGTGGGCGGGGGTGTGGGGGGGCAGGTGGCAGGGGCCCGGGGCCCTCAGGCCCCAGCTGAGGAAGAAGGGGCAGGGGGCGTCCGGCCGGGGCAGAGTGCCTGAGGGAGCCCTGGGGAGGAGGTGGCATGGGACCGAGGGGCGTGGACGTGGCCGCGAGGGTCTGAGGCACGGAGAATGGGACACAGGACCCCACCCCCGCAGGGGAGACGCAGCCTAGACAGATGGGTGGGCGCCAGCCCCTGCCTGCCACCAGGGAAGCCTCGCTGCCGGAGGAAGGGCCGGGACCCCGGGACGCAGCCCAGCCCCCGGGGCAGTGGCGACAGAAAGACAGCTGGGGCCTGGGACCCAGCCGCGGGCACCCTGGCGCTGCCCCAGCAAGGCTGCTCCTCACCGTCCTCCTGTCCCTCCCACAGGCCTCAGGCCCAAGCCCAGAGCCAAGTGACGGCCCGCGGGCCGGCCTCCACGCCTCAGGGGCCCGGGAGTGCTGCTGAGCCGGGAGCGCCAGGGCCGGGCTGGGACTGCGCCCGGGACAACGGAGCTCGTGCCTTACCCAGCCGGGGGCGCGGGGACCGCCTGGCACCTCGACTGCCCGCCTCGCACCCCTGGACTGCCCGCCTGGCACCCTGTGGACTGCCCGCCTCGCATCCCTGTGGACTGCCCGCCTCGCACCCCTGGACTGCCCGCCTCGCACCCCTGGACTGCCGACCTGGCACCCCTGGACTGCCCGCCTGGCACCTTCTGGACTGCCCGCCTGGCACCCTGTGGACTGCCCGCCTCGCACCCCTGGACTGCCCGCCTCGCACCTCTGGACTGCCCGCCTCGCACCTCTGGACTGCCCGCCTCGCACCTCTGGACTGCCGACCTCGCACCCCTGGACTGCCCGCCTCGCACCCCTGGACTGCCGACCTGGCACCCCTGGACTGCCCGCCTCGCACCCCTGGACTGCCCGCACGCCTGGTCCTCGTGGTCCAGCTCTAACACTAGGGCCGCCCCCGCATGCACCTGGCACCCACCCGGGGAGGGGTACTGCTGGCGCATCCCCAGGCACCTCAGCTTGCACCTACTTTCCAGTGACCTGGCACCCAGATTCCTCTGGAGACAGCCTGTTACAGACCTGCCCCAAAACCACAGGAGCCAGGCGGGGCTGGAGCCCCCGATGCCCCGTTGCTCCCCAGCTCAGCCCGCTGGGTGCTCAGCTGGGCTGGAACAGAGTGATTTTAACAAAAACGTGATTGTGGGTGCATCTCTGCCATTCGTGGTGCCTCGGTGGGGGGTGGGGGTGGAGGGAGAAGGGCTCCGGGGCCCTGGGAGGAGCAGGCTGGCAGGCACTGCTTGGGGCAGGACGGGGTCCCCTTGCTCAGCAGAGGGGAGGGGGCCCCATGGAGTGTCCCCCCTCCCACGTGTCTAGGCCTGAGGATGGGAGGTGCCTGCCCGCCCCGCAGCCCGGACCTGGCGCCTTGTCCACTGAGCTGCCCACCCGCTGCTCCGGGGCTGCGTTCCCTCCGGACAGAGGAGGCCAAGGGCACCGGGAGGATGCAGCCGGGGGTGGAGGGCATGCTGGCTGCCCGTTGAGGCTAGAAGTGGCGGGGGGGCGGGGTGTGGACCAGGACATCCCCGAGCTGGCCCGGCGTGGGCGTGGGCCTGCGGTGCTCAGAAGCTGCCGGTGAGCATGGTGGGGCCTGGCCCTGGTGGGTGGGTGACTGGATGATGGACAGGCGGAGGGAGGGAGGGCTGGGTTCGCAGGTGGGGGAGGGACAGAGGGTTGGGCTGGAGCCACTGAGCGCTCATGACAGGGGCAGAGCCGATGGCACACGGCCCCTATCGGCCCTCTGGGGACACAATGCACACCCATAAGCACCCTCCCCCCCCCCCCGTGTGACCTCAGCAGATGTACAAGGTCATAAAATTCTAACCGTGGTCCACTTTTAAGATATTCTCATCAGCCCTAGCGGATTGGCTCAGTGGATAGAGCATCAGCCTGCCGACTGAAGGGTCCCGGGTTCGATTCTGGTAGAGCATGTACCTCGGCTGCAGGCTCGATCCCGGGCCCGATGTTTCTCTCTCTGTCTCTCTCCCTTCCTCTCTCTCTCTAAATCAATGGGAAAGATCCTCAGGTGAGGATTAACAGCAACGAAAAGATACCTCCATCCTCCACAAGCCGCCATTCCCAGCGCCCCCCACCCCCCGGCCCTGTCTGTCCATCTGCTTTCTGGACACTTCCCGTGGCCTTCGTCACGCCTTCATTCTGCATGTTTCCGAGGTGCCCTGCTGGAGGGGTCCCCCTCTGGCGCCGCTGCCTGGCCTCCTGCGGGGGGCCTGTCTTGGGCCCGGCCGCTCCGGGAGGCTCTGGGAGAGGCTGTGGCGCTGCTCGCTGGCCTTCGCGGGCACCTGTGGTCAGTTCTCGGGGATTCAAACCGGGGGGTCAGAGACCACGTTTACATTTAACTTCTTTTTTTTTTATTTTTTTTTTATTGATTTTTTTTTTTACAGAGAGGAAGGAAGAGGGATAGATAGTCAAAAACATCGATGAGAGAGAAACATAGATCAGCTGCCTCCTGCACACTCCCCACTGGGGATGTGCCCACAACCAAGGTACATGCCCTTGACCAGAATCAAACCTGGGACCCTTCAGTCCGCAGGCCGACGCTCTATCCACTGAGCCAAACCGGTTTTGGCTACATTTAACTTCTTGTTATCGATTTTTTTTTTATTGCTTTCAGAGAGGAAGGGAGAGGGAGAAACATCACTGATGAGAGAATCATTGATGGGCTGCCTCCTGCATGCCCCCTCCTGGGGATCGAGCCCACAACCCAGGCCTGTGCCCTGATGGGGAATCGAACCCGGGACCCTTCCGTCTGCAGGCCGGCGCTCTACCCATGGTGCCACACCGGCCGGGGCTGCGTTTAACTTTTTAAGAAACTGCCAAACTGGCTCCCAAAGCGGCTGCACCTCTCATTCCCGCGCACCCTTCCGAGCTCCAGGTGAGGCGTGGGCGGGCGTCCGTCCTGGTGGCCGGGTGCAATGCCCACGTGGGCTGTGGCCCCCCAGTGGCCGGGTCCACTTGCTCCCTGGTGGCAGCCAGGGGTCACACAGCCAGGTGGGGGGGTCACACAGCCAGGTGGGGGGTCACACAGCCAGGTGGGGGGTCACACAGCCAGGTGGGGGTCACACAGCCAGGTGGGGGGTCACACAGCCAGGTGGGGGGGTCACACAGCCAGATGGGGGGGTCACACAGCCATGCTAGGGGTCATACTGCCAAGCTCGGTGATCTGTAGTGCCTGGCCCCTGCGCAGGGCCGCGGGGGGGGGGGGGCAGGGGGGGAGGGGGGAGGGTCTAATTCAGGCTGTGCGTGTGACCGTCCAGCTGCTGGCGCCAGGGCTGTTTATAGGCGGCCAGGCTCCCGGGCCGCTATTTATAGACGCACTGGGCGGGCTGCCACAGCCTCGGCCCTGCTGAGCCCCCGTCAAACCCCGCGGGGTCCCGTGGTCCCCACCTGGGTCTTCCTCAGGGAGGGCTCAGAGCCAGCGCCCCCAGGAGTGGCAGAGGGAAGCACGCCTCAGCTGCCGCCACCCCAGCACCTCTGCGTGGCCCCGGCGGGCATGCACAGCCCGGCTTCTTTCATCTGGAAAGCAGCAAACAGGAACCTGCAGAACCTCTGGGTCCCTCCTGCTACACCCAGCCCCTTCCTCGGCCACGCAGCCAGCCCCAAATCCCTCCCCCCTGGATCCCCGAGCCCCCGGGGGCCCCTCCTCACCCGCTCGGCCTTTGGTGGCATTCAGAACCTCATGCCCGGCCCTCTGGCCCTGCTCCACTGCCCCCAGGGCTGGTCCCAGGACCCCCCCACCTGCCACAGTCACCGGGAAGCTGTGGACAGGAACCCTGACCCACACATGGCGGTGTTTATCCCCGACGTGCTGAGGGACGGGAACCATTGGTGTCCCCATGCGAGCAGAGGGCTGGGCCCCGAGGGGCCGAGTGACCAGCCCAGGGTCAGAGCACGCTCCCACCTGGAGGATGGCAGGGAGCGGGGAGAGGCGCTGGGCAGTGCAGCCCTCTGCGGGGCTGACCTCACACCCCATGAGTGACCATGTGTGACCAGCCCGGTCCCCGCCCTTCTGCCAGGGAGTGCCGGCCCCCCCCCCCTCCCACCTTGGAGCACCAGGAGCCCCCAGCCCTCGGTTCGCCGAGCCCTGGCCAGGGGTGAGTGGACGGGCTCTGGGCCCCTCTGCAGGGACAGAGCCCAGGGAGGGAAGAGGGGCTCAGGGTGTCTCCAGGGGCCCATCGCTGGCCCTTTCTCCGTACCCAAGCAAGAGTCCATTTGGGGCCCGGCCGGGGTGGCTCAGTGGTTGAGCAATGACCTATGAACCAGGAGGTCACGGTTCCATTCCCGGTCAGGACACATGCCGGCTTCCCCCATGGTTGTGGGCTCAGTCCCCAATGTGGGCTGTGCAGGAGGCAGTCGATGATTCCCTCTCATCACTGATGTTTCTCTCTCTCCCTCTCCCTTCCTCTCTGAAATCAATACTAGTAAAAACATATTTTTAAAAGAGTCCCTTGGGGAGTGGGGGGGGGGTTTGCGGGGGAGGCCCAGGCAGTGCACCCAGCTGGGAACTCAGCTGATGGTCACACAGCCTGTCCGGGCACCCAGTCCCTCCACAGGCCGGAGGGGAAAGAGGTCTGGCGTGGGGCCTCCCAGAGTCCCTGGCCCTGCGCATCCTGGCTGCCCCCCAGCGCCCCTTCGAGCACCGGTGGGAGGACCGAGGCAGCCGGGCGGACGGAGCCCACGTGTGACACCCCCACGGCCAGGCACGGCCCCACAGTGTGTCCTGCGCTGGACGCCTGGCCCCGCGCGTGGAGGGGACGCTGTCCTCTCCGCGGCCACCAGAGGGCGCGCGCCAGTCCAGGGCCGGGCTCGCCGCGGGCAGGTGCGCGCCCCCCGCCCGGGGGAGGCGGACCCGCCAGGTGGGGCGCAGGGACCAGGCTCTCCTTTTGCAGCCGCACCCCGCGCAGGAGGGGACCCCGCCGTTTCTGGATCTCCCAGGTCCGGCTCCGTGGGGTGGGTTCGCAGCGCCCAGGCCTGCCCGGGTCCGGGACGGGTGGGGGGAAGCGGACGCCCTCGTGACATTCCGGGGCGCCCGGCGGGGCCGCGGGAGGGACCCCGCAGCGCGCCGCCTGTCCGTGCGCGCCGTCCGTCCGTGCGCCCCGAAGTGCCCGCGGGCCAACCCGACTCCTGGCGGCGGCGGGGGCGGGACCGGGGCCGGAGGTCACGAGCGTCACGGGGCCCGCCCCCGGCGCCTTTTAACGGCGGGCGGGCGGCCCTCGGCGGGCGGGCTCTCGGGCAGCCCAGCGCCAGCGCCGGACGGGCCCAGCCAGCGGCATGGCTGCGACCCGCGCCTCCAACGACCGGCCCCCGGGCGCCGGCGGCGTCAAGCGGGGGCGGCAGCAGCAGGAGGCGGCGGCGACCGGCTCCCGCGTGACCGTGGTGCTGGGCGCGCAGTGGGGGGACGAGGGCAAAGGCAAGGTGGTGGACCTGCTGGCCACGGACGCCGACATCATCAGCCGCTGCCAGGTGCGCGGGCCTCCCCCCTTCCCGGCGGGCCCCCCCACGACCCAGACTCCGCCGCCGCCGGGGGCCGAGCCCTTGCTCCCCGGGACACCTTCCCAGCGCCACCCCCACCCGCTCACACACGCTCCCCTTCCTGCGCGGGACACCCCTTCCCCAGGGACCCCGCCTTCCCCACCCAGCCCCACCCCCACCCCCACCCCCGCCGTGGGCCGGGGCAGAGCTATAAATACAAGTCCTGCTGAGTTGGGGACACCGGATCCTCAGGGGGTGGGGTGTGCCGTGGGCATGAGGCTCGCCCTCCAGGGAGGGGGGGAGGAGGCGGGGACCCCAGCTCCTGGGTGGTTTGAGGACAACTGGAGACACCCCATTCCTCATTCTGTCTGGGTCTGAGATGGGGCTGGCTGACCCCACACAGGGGTCATGACACGGAGGGGGCTGGGTGCTGGGGAGCCCAGGGGGGAGCCAGAAGGAGGGGGTGACCCTGGGCCAAGAGCAGGCAGAGGGAGGGCAGGCCAGCGAGAACCTGAGGAAGGCAGGGCACGGAGGGAGAGGGAGGAGCCCGGACCTCTGGCCTGGGTGCCCGCGGCTGGCAGTGCCACCGGGAGGCCACCCGCAGTCTTTGCCCCCTGAGGGCCCAGGGCGGGGCCTCTGCGCGCTACTGGGTGACGACTCTGGGCACTCCCTCGGGGCACTGTCCAGGCCAGGGCCGCGTGCCTGCTGCTGCTGCTGCTGCTGAGGCTGGCAGGTCAGGGCGCAGAGGGGTGCACACTGCCGCTGCCAGGGTTGGAGCCGCCGCAAGGATGCTGTCTCAAAAGGGGAAGGGGTGCCCGCCTCCTCCCGGCCTGTGCCTCTCCTGAGCACCCAGAGGCACCAGCGCTCCGTCACCACTGCGCCCCCGCTCCCGGGACAGGCTGCGCCGGGCTGGGCGGGGCCGCTGCGAGGGGCGCCCGCCTTCCTGAGCTCCCGCCTGGAGGCTGGGCTGCGCTGAGCGGGCGGCCTGATGCTCTGGATCAGGGAACCTCAGCAGCGGGACCACCTCTGCCACGCTGACCCTGGACGTCTGGCGCCCCCGGGCCTGGAAGGCCCCCCCTCTCTCCGTCCTAAGCCATGGGGAGCAATCCCACCCCACCCCCCGCCAGAGCCCCAGGCCCCTCCCCAGTCCCTGCTGTGTGAGCCAGGAGCCCTGCCCCTCTGTAGCCTGGGGGGTGTGGCCTGCGGGCTGCTCCTCCCTCCCGCTCCAGCAGGGGGCACCCCTCCTGGGCACCCCTCCTCCTGCTGTCTGCTCCAGGGACGCAGGCGGCCCACCCCACGGGAGACTCTCCCTCCGCGAAGTGCCTTTGCAGTGACGTGGACTCCCGCCTCCCGGCGCGTGGGCTCCCCCACCGGCTGCAGAGATGGCTCTGGAGCGAGCTGGGTCCGCAGGCCGAGCCCACCCACGCCCCTCACTTCCAAGACACAACCACGGGCCTCGCAGGCGGGGCCAGTCTGTCTGGGCGGCTCCTGAAAGGGCAGCGGCGGGCAGCCCCAGTGACCGTGACCAGGTCCCCCAGCCTGGGCCTGTCCCCGGCTGGGCCTTCCCTCGCGGCAGCTGCATCCCCACCGCTGCATCCCCCACAGCTACACCCACAACTGCACCCCACAGCTGCACCCACAGCTGCACCCCACAGCTGGGACCCCACAGCTGGGTCCCCACAGCTGTACCCACAGCTGCACCCCACAGCTATACCCACAGCTGCACCCCACAGCTGGGACCCCACAGCTGGGTCCCCACAGCTGCACCCCACAGCTACACCCACAGCTGCACCCCACAGCTGCACCCCACAGCTGAGTCCCCACAGCTGCACCCCACAGCTGGGACCCCACAGCTGGGTCCCCACAGCTGTACCCACGGCTGCACCCCACAGCTGGGACCCCACAGCTGTACCCACAGCTGCACCCCACAGCTGGGACCCAATAGCTGTACCCACAGCTACACCCATAGCTGCACCCCACAGCTGGGACCCCACAGCTGTACCCACAGCTGTACCCACAGCTGCACCCCACAGCTGGGTCCCCACACCTGGGCGTGCTTTGCTCTTATCAGTCGTCTGGGGCCCGTGGTCCTGTCTCGGGCTGGGTTCCTCCTGCTGTTTCCTTCCCTCCCGGATGAGTTTCTGGGTGGCCTCCTGTCTCCTGGCCCGAAGGCCTGATGGCCTAGTCCGCATGACCTCCTTTGTCCCAGGCCTCGCTCCAGGGCCTGGTGGGGAGCAGGGGGGCGGAGGGGGGGGGTGGGAGAGCAGCTCTTGGTTGGGGTTGAGTGAATGGATGGATGGATGGAAACTGCAAGCGGGTCCCACACAGAGAAGCCCTGCATAGGTGGGGGGCTCCCCGCTTCTCCCGGACCCAGGTCACCTGTCCCCACCCTGAGCGCCGCAGGGCTGCGTGCTGTTTGCGATCTTGTCAATCCCGCTGCTGCCCCAGCCCAGCAGGCTCCCTGACCAGGGCCACGGCCACGGCCACGGCCACGCCAGGCTGGCGGCTACACAGCCAGCCGCATGCTCCCCTCGCTCCTCCCTCTGTCCACTCGTCCTGCACACGGGCCAGGGCTGGGGTGGACACAGGCTGCAGAGCTGGTTCCTGTCCCGAGAGCGTGGGTGCTGACGTCGGGGATGGGGGGCAGGGGCTGCACCCAGAGGAGACAGGCCGGGGGGGCGCCACCCTGGGAACCTGGGTCCAGGGGGCACTTTGTGGCCTAAGTTGCCGTCCCGGGATCGAGGAGACCTGTGTGGGGTCCGAGGAGGAATGGGGAGAGGGCGGCAGCTGAGTGGGCGGGAGAGGTGGGGGGCCTGGTAGGTCAGAGGAGGCCTCCACGCCCATAGTGGGGTACGCAGGGCCAGGACAGACACGAGAGAGCAAGGCTGGGGGCAGGGGTGGGTGACAAGACTTGCACTGCTGCTCCATCCAGGGACACCCCCCCCCAATGTGGAACATGGGGGTGAGGAGGGGTGTGGCGAGGTGCCCCCAGCAGGGACATCAGGGCTGGGTGTCAGGGCTGCATGAGCCTTGGGGTGCCAAGGAGGGTGCAGAGGCCACAGAGGGCGGGGAGATGCAGGAGCGGGGAGAGCCTGGGGCATGTGGCATGGCCCGGGGTCACCACTGCTGCTCCCTGGGGACAGGCTGTGCCCGTGGCTGCGCCGCGCCGGCTGGATGCCTGCAGGCCCGGCAAAGGTCAGGCTGGTCAGATTCCTGAGTGGCCGGCCTTGGCCCGGGCCCTGGTCTGGTCCCCAGGTCTGAGAGTGAGGTGGCCCCCTTTTCTTAGATCCCTGACCTCAGGGAGGCAGCTGTGTCCATCAGGGACTTTGAGTGGCAGGGCCGGGGGGCGTGGCCTCAGCACCCGGGGAGCCTGGAGGAGGCGGAGCCTGAGGGGCCAGGCTGACTGCCAGTCCCCCGGGGGGCGGAGGTGGGGGCGGCAGGCTCCCGGGCGCTGCTGGGCGGCGTGAAGTCAGGTGTGGGAATCCCCAGGGCTGCCCAGGTCCCGGGATGGTCCGGCTCACGCAGCGGGGTCAGGGAGATGGGGAGCAGCCCAGGAGGCAAGGGCCGAGGCCTGGAGGCCAGGTTGGACCAGGGCAGGCCACCCCCTGTCTCTCCTGCGGACCCCGGGAAGGCCACCCCCTGTCTCTCCTGCGGACCCCGGGAAGGCCACCCCCTGTCTCTCCTGCGGACTCCGGCAGGCCACCCTCTCCACGTGGCTTTGCCCAGCGAGCAGCCTCAGCCCCTCCTCCTTGGCCTCCCGATGCCCCTGCAGCCAGCTGGCCCTGGCTCTGCACCCGCTGGGGCTCCTTCGAGGGCGGGGTGGGGACGCCTGTTCCCGGGCCTGTGTTTACCCCAAGCAAAGGGGCGGGGCTCAGAGGGGTCGGTCACGTGGGCACTGGGCAGGGAGGGAGGCGGCTGCTCTGGCCCTGCTGCCAGCTCCCTTCTCTGGGGACCTCAGTCTCCCCATCTGTCCTGGGGACCACGCCCCGCCCCCAGGCTGCCCTTCTGGTGGCAAAGACGGCTGTGGGTGTGGCCTCGTGTGCAGAGAAGCCCACTGAGGGGGGGACTGCCCCTGTGGGGAGACAGGGCAGAGCCAGGACGCACCCTGGAAGGTAGAGGGACCCCACAACCTGGGTCTCAGTCACCCCTCCTGGGGGACTGAACCAGCACCCAGGCCAGGCCCCCCGGCCTGCAGGAAGGCCCATCCCCCCGGGGGGGTCTGGGGGTCAAAGCCCATCTCACCCCCAGCCCCGCTCCTGGCAACTGCATCTCCCTCCCCCGGTCTCCTAGGAGGCTCACCCAGTTCCCCTCCCAACATGGGCTCCACCCGGAGCCCCCAGGCCTGGCGCCCTGTCCGCTCTCACTCAGCCCCTCCTCGGTCCCAGGCCCCAGCACCCCCTTTCTCCTCCCCTCCCCTGCACACGCGCGGTCCCCACAGCCAGCACCTGGGGGTCCCAGGGATGCTTGGGGCCTGGGGAGGCAGCCGGTCGGCCTCGGGGTTGAGCTGTGGGACAGGCAGGGCCCCAGGGTGCACACCTGGACAGCTTTGCGGACCTGGGCTGGGTGGCAGGGAAGGTCACACCACGGGGAGGCCCCGTCTCCACACCCGGGGCCGTGGCGTGGGGGCCGGCTGTGAGCGGGATGCCCTGCCCCCCGGGACCCCTGCCGGATGGGTTTCTGGCGGGTGGAGGGCTAGGGCTCCAGCCGCTTCATTTAGTGGTTTGGGGACTGTCTCCCGTCTGCCCCTCACAGCCCCCAGTTGCCCCCCCCCCATGTTGGAGGAACTTTGAGAGGGGCCAGGAAAGCCAGTGATGCTCTCGGCAGGTGGGGAGAGGGGTTGGGGGACACGCGGGGGGGGCAGGGGTTGGGGTACGCGGGGGGCCTCATAGTCTCAGCCCATGACCCCCGTGGTCAGATAGCGTGTGGAGCAGGGCCCACAGTAAGCCTGTCTTAGGGAGATGGAGGCAGGAAGGGGGGGCCCGCTGGGCTCAGGGTCCTGGGGACGGAGTGGACACAAAGGACCGGTCACGGGCTGGGCACCAGCGGGCATGTGTCCCTCCCTGGGCTCTGCTCATCCCTGGGGGACCCAGGAGTGGGGGCAGCTGGGAGGGGCCCCCCACCCAGGCCCCGTGGACCACGGGGCCCTCCAGTGGCAGGACATGGGGCTGCGGCCGGGCCTCCCCCGGGACGTGACCTTCCCTGCCAGCCCCCGCCCAGGTCAGCAAGCCTTCCAGAAAGAAGGGATCCCTGGCTGCGCCCCAGAACAGGGCTGGCCTCCAAACTGCCTTTTCCTTTTCATTCTTAAGTGGAAGGCGTGGACCTCCAGGGGGGGCACCGGTCCCCTCCCCGTCCCCGCCGTTGGGGCCCTGGGGGCTGGGCCTGTGCACAGGAGGGGTTGGACCCTCGTTGCTCATGATAGGAGGGCCCCGGCGTCAGGGGCTGCACTGAGACACCCCCTTGGGGCATCGGGTGCCCCTGAGATCGTGTGGGTGTTGGGCCCCGCCTCCTTGGGGGAGCAGGGTGCCAACCCAGCTCACCCCAGACACGCAGAGCCCACTCCCCGAGGCCAGGTGCAGACGGCACCTCCCACCCTGGGGGGCGGGGCTGGGCGGCGGGGCTGGTGTGAGGCCGGCTCTCCGGGGGCCTGGGCGCTCAGCGGTCTCCGTCCCCAGGGGGGCAACAACGCGGGCCACACCGTGGTGGTGGACGGCAAGGAGTACGACTTCCACCTGCTGCCCAGCGGCATCATCAACACCAAGGCCGTGTCCTTCATCGGTGAGTGCCCGCCGCCCGGGGCCGCCCGCCCACCCGCTGACAGGGGGCTGGGCCTCGGCTGTCGCTGCACAACCCGCTCAGCAAGGCCCCCCCCAGGTCCCAGTCACCCCCAGGAGCCTGCCTTCAGCCTGAGGGACGGGGGCGGGTGGGGGGGGGACCAGGACTCGGCCAGCCTGGCCAGAGGGAGCGAGGTGCCGGCTCCCTGGGCGCCCCCTCCCCCAGGTGCTGAGCAAGCCCATGTGCATGTGTGGGTGAGTGTGCTGTGCGTGTGCACGCCCGTGATGGAGCACGCCTGCTCAGGTGTGCGTGTGTGCGTGTGTGTGTGAGCATGTGTATGTGTGTGTGAGCATGTGTGTGTGAGTGTACATGTGTGTGAGCATGTGTATGTGTGTGAGCGTGTATGTGTGTGAGCATGTGTATGTGTGTGAGCATGTGTATGTGTGTGAGCATGCATGTGTGTGAGCATGTGTATGTGTGTGTGAGCGTGCATGTGTGTGAGCATGTGTATGTGTGTGAGCATGTGTATGTGTGTGAGCGTGTATGTGTGTGAGCATGTGTATGTGTGTGAGTGTGCATGTGTGTGAGCATGTGTATGTGTGTGAGAGCATGTGTATGTGTGTGTGAGCGTGCATGTGTGTGAGCATGTGTATGTGTGTGAGCATGTGTATGTGTGTGAGCATGCATGTGTGTGAGCATGTGTGTGAGCATGTGTATGTGTGTGAGCGTGCATGTGTGTGAGCATGTGTATGTGAGCATGTGTATGCGTGTGAGCATGCGTGTGAGCATGTGTATGTGTGTGAGCGTGCATGTGTGTGAGCATGTGTATGTGTGTGTGAGCATGTGTATGTGTGTGAGCGTGCATGTGTGTGAGCATGTGTATGTGTGTGAGCATGCATGTACAGGCCTGGCTTCCTGCTGTGGCCGAGCTGAGCCCCCGGGAAGGCTGAGCTTTGCCCAGCGCCCTCCTCGCTCCCCCTGCAGTTTCCTGCCCTCCCAGCCCTTGCCCTCCCTGTAGGCACCTGCTCCAGGGCCCTGTGGGTCTCCCCTCCCCGCTTGGTCTCTCTCTCCCTCTCTCCCTCTCTCCCTCCTCCCCCGATCCCCCCCCCCCCCAGCCAGGCAGCTCCCAGGACGGCTCTCTGAGCTCCCAGTACTTTTCCTTCCAGCTCTTTCTGTGACGGAGCCACACTCATGACTCATCTGCCCCCACCCTCCCTCCCCGTTCAGGAAGCGGGGGAGCAGCCGCCGGCATGTGCCCAGTGATGGCACCGGGGTGGGGGGGTGGGGGGGGGGGGCCCTGGAAGGGAAGTGGGGTCGGGGTGGGGGGTGGGGCTGCGAGCAGGGGGCGGAGCAGGAGGTTGCCAGCGCCCCTCACCCCTCACGCGGAAGCAGACCCAGGCCCAGGTGTGGCTCAGGACCCCGCGGACGCCCTAGTCTGCGCCCCAGCCTGGCCTGGCCCTGCAGGCAGCCCCTCCCAGCACCAGCCTGCCCCCCCCGCCCCCCACTCGGCAGGAAGCAAGGCCAAGGAGGCACCCCTGGAGGGGTGGGGCGCTTGCCCAGGCTGCACGGTCGGGGAGGGGGCAGGGCGGTGTCGGCAGGGGCAGCTGTCAGTCAGTCAGCGTGTGCCCAGACTCACACTAGCCAGGGCCCAGGGCGCGGGGTCAGACTGTGCCCTCCGCTTGCGACACTCCCGGGCCCTGCCACCAGGCCGTTCAGGACGCCTGGCATTTAGTGACCTTTGTGCTCCCTGTGGCTTGCGGAGTGTCTGAGTCACTCCCACCCGCACCCACACCGTCTCCTCGCTGAGCCCCCCACTGCCCACCCGGGGGAGGGGGGCGCCCCGGAGACGGTGGCCCTGGCCCAGGGCCTGGGGGCCTGGAGGAAGGGGCCAGCGTCCAGCTTCACCTGGACCCCACGGGACCGTGTGACCTGGGCCCCCTGCCCGTGCTGGGAGGCTGCTTCCGCGCACCAGCCGACCCTGGAGGGTTCGGGGCCACGTTCCCGTTTCCAGGCCGTTAGATATCAAATAGCCCTGCATCGTTCTCCAGGCATAACGTGCATGCCGAGAAGTGTACCCACAGTGTCACCCCCAATCAAGAACACTTGTCACCCCAGAAGTCCCCATGCCATCGGCTGCCCCCGCCCCCGCCCAGCCCCTGCCACTCTGCTGTCTCTGCACATGCTCCGGGCTGAGCTTGTTTTGATCTGTGTGGGTTTTTTTAAAATATATTTTATCGATGTCAGAGAGGAAGGGAGAGGGAAAGAGAGAAACATCCATGATGCGAGGGAATCATGGATCACCTGCCTCCTGCACGCCCTCCCCCCACCCCCACACCGGCCTGCAGCCCAGGCATGTGCCCTGACTGGGAGTCGAACCGTGACCTCCTGGTTCATAGGTTGACGCTCACCCACGGAGCCCCGCCGGCCGGCCGGGTGGGCTAGCCGTGTTTATACCTAAAACACAGACAGATGAACGTGCCGTCTCAGCCCCTGTGCGTGCACAGGCCAGAGGTGTGAAGTACGTCCGCAGCGCTGTGCATCCCTCCTACCATCGTGCCCGGGACTTCCCCACCTTCCCCGACGGAGCCTCTGTCCCATTAAACCCTACCCCCCGCCCCGCCCCAGCCCCGGGCCCCACCATCGCCGTCTGTCCCCGTGGGTGTGACTCCTCCAGGGGCCTGTGGGAGTGGGTCCCACAGCGCAGGGTCTGCGTCTGGCTGTTTCCCACAGCGCGGCGTCCTCGCGGACCATCCGCGTCGTAGCAGGTGTCAGACGTCGGTCCTCTTCAGTCTGAGTGGCATTCCACGGCGTGGAGGGGCCACGTCAGGGGACCCACTCCTCGTGAGGACGCTGGCTTGTGTCCACGTCTCAGCGGCTGTGACTGTTGCCCCTGGAACGTGGCCATGCCTATTTCTTTCTCTCTCTTTTTAAAAATATATTTGTACTAGAGGCGCAGTGCACGAAATTCATGTACTTGGGGGGGGGGTCCCTCAGCCTGGCTTGCACCCTCTCACAGTCTGGAGCCCTCCAGGGATGTCTGACTGACGGCTTAGGCCCGCGGTCGGCAAACTGCGGCTCGCGAGCCACATGCGGCTCTTTGGCCCCTTGAGTGTGGCTCTTCCACAAAATGCCACGGCCTGGGCGAGTCTATTTTGAAGAAGTGGCGTTAGAAGAAGTTTACGTTTAAAAAATGTGGCTCTCCAAAGAAATTTTCAATCGTTGTCCTGTTGATAGTTGGCTCTGTGGACGAATGAGTTTGCCGACCACTGGCTTAGGCCATCAGTCAGACATCCTTAACACTGCCGCAGAGGTGGGAGAGGCTGAGCTCGCCAGCTGTGAGCCCGGCTTCTGGCTGAGCGCGCTCCCCCTGTGGGAGTGCACTGACTCCTGCGTTGAGCGTCTCCCCCTGGTGGTCAGTGTGTGTCATAGTGACTGGTCATTCCACCATTCGGCTGATTTGCATATTAGACTTTAATAACACACTGAGTGGTCAGATTATTATGATCTCTGAATGCTTAATAATCTGGCCACTCAGTGTAGATCCTATATAATAAAAGGCTAATATGCAAATTGTCCCCTTGACCAGGAGTTGGACCAGCAGGCAGGCTGGCCAACCGCCCATGTCCCCTCCCCCTGGCCAGGCTGGCCGGACCCCACCCATGCACAAATTCATGCACCGGGCCTCTAATATATATATACTGAGTGGCCAGATTATTATGCGTTCAGACATCATCATCATCTGGCCACTCAGGGTACAGGATTCATTTCAGAGAATTGGGGAGAGAGAGAAACATCCATGATGAGAGACTCATTGATTGGCTGCTTCCTGCAGGCCCCCAACTGGGGATCAAGCCCACAACCTGGGCATGTGCCCTGACCAGGAATCAGCCTCCTGGTTCATAGGTCGACAGCCAACCATTGAGCCACGCCGGCCGGGCGGCAGTGCCAATTTCATGCCCTTGTAACCCTGAGTCCCGGCGTCCGTCTCAGCCTCCCGTCCGTGTGTTGCAGGCAACGGAGTGGTTGTCCACTTACCGGGTTTGTTTGAGGAAGCAGAAAAGAATGAGAAGAAAGGTAGGTCCGATCCCGCAGACCCGCCTGGTCCCGACACCCGAGGGTCCCTAGCGGCCGTGCTGGCTGGCGCCTCCTGTGGGTTTTCTCCGGTGGCCGGCCACGCCTTCGGGGAGCGTTGTGGTTCCTGGGGACCCCTTGGGGATGGAGGCAGGTGGGCAGTGCCCGGGGCCACAGCCAGGGCATCTGGCGAGGGAGCCCCGTGAGGGTGACCAGGACAGCCGCCCTGAGGCCCGAGAGGGTCAGGAAGGAAGCAGAGCCTGGGCCCCCGACTCCAGTTCAGGCCTCAAGGTCAGAGCAGGTGCAACACGGGCTCGTGGGAGCCTGATGCTGGGAAGTGGGCGGGAAGAGGTGCCAGAAGGGAGGCCCTGCGGGGACATAGGTGCCCGGGCGGCTGTGGGTGGGCGTGCCCTCGGAGTGCGGGTCTGGGACCCCCCGCAGGCGGACAGGCCCCGAGGGGAGGGCCCGTCACTTGCCCCGAACCGGGGAGCCAGCCCCTCAGCCCCCCTCTGCGCCCCGCAGGCCTCAGGGACTGGGAGAAGAGGCTCATCATCTCCGACCGAGCCCACCTCGGTGAGTGACCCTCCGCCACGCAGCCTTCCCAGAGCTCAGGGCGGCCGGGCTCACGGTCCCCGGGCAGGTGGGGCCTGTGGGGTGCAGTGGGGTCTGTGGGGGCAGTGGGGCCAGTGGGGTGCAGTGGGGCCAGTGGGGGGCAGCAGGGCCTATGGAGGCAGCGGGGCCAGTGGGGTGCAGTGGGGCCAGTGGGGGCAGCGGGGTCTGTGGGGGCAATGGGGCCTGTGGGGTGCTGTGGGGGTCTGTGGGGGCAGCGGGGCCTGTGGGGTGCAGCGGGGCCTATAGGGTGCAGCGGGGTCTGTGGGGTGTAGTGGGGTCTGTGGGGTGCAGCAGGGCCTGTGGGGGCAGCAGGGCTTGTGGGGGTTCCGTGGGACCTGTGGGGGGCAGCAGGGCCTGTGGGGGCAGCGGGGCCTGTGGGGTGCAGTGGGGTCTGTGGGGGCAGCGGGGCCAGTGGGGTGCAGTGGGGTCTGTGGGGGCAGCGGGGCCTGTGGGGTGCAGCGGGGCCTGTGGGGGTTCCATGGGGCCTGGGGGGCAGCGGGGCCTGGGGGGACAGCGGGGCCTGGGGGGCAGTGGGGCTGAGGGGTTCCATGGGGCCTGGGGGCAGCGGGGCTGGGGCAGAGGGGCTGGGGGCAGCAGGGCGGGGGGCAGCGGGGCCTGTGGGGGCAGCGGGGCAGGGGGCAGTGGGGCCTGTGGGGGTTCCATGGGGCTGGGGCAGTGGGGCCTGGGGGGCAGCGGGGCTGGGGCAGCAGGGCCTGGGGGGGTTCCATGGGGCTGGGCAGCGGGGTGGTCTGACTCGACCTGGTCTGGCCCGGTACCCCCACAGTGTTCGACTTCCACCAGGCCGTGGACGGGCTGCAGGAGGTGCAGCGGCAGGCGCAGGAGGGGAAGAAGTGAGTGCGGGCGCTGCCGCGGGGCTCGGCCACGGGCTGGGGTCCTGGGCGTGTCCTGGGCAGTGCGACGGGTGGGGGACCTGGACCCAGAGCCCCCGGGGGCGGCCCCCTCGGTTCACCCCGGCCTCTCTGGGCTCCCCCACTGGCTGCCACCCCGGGCGTGCACCTGCCGTTCGTCTGCCATGTCCCTGGGACCCCGCGGCCTTGACCCCCCACGGGCCACGCCCCCCCCCCACCCTGTTAGCAGGAGGCGGGGCTGGTTCTCACGTTCGCACACACGGACACACACACTCGGGCACACGTGCTGACATGCGTACACACGCACACCCACAGGCACACACACAGCTTGGCCGGACACAGGTGGCGGGCTGAGCCTGGGGCCCGGGGGTGCAAGCGGCCCGGGGGTGCAAGCGCCCTGCCCAGCGCCGTCCCTGAGCCCCCGGGGGCCGCGTGAGAAGTCCAGTCGTTTCTCACAGCCGGGAGGCCCTTCCATGGCATCCGGGGTGGAAATGGGTCCGGGGTGCCGGGGGGACTCCCCGTGCTCACGCCGCCCGCCCCTCAGCATCGGCACCACCCGCAAGGGCATCGGACCCGCCTACTCGTCCAAGGCGGCCCGCACGGGCCTGCGCATCTGCGACCTGCTGGCCGACTTCGACGAGTTTTCCACCAGGTACCTGGCCGCCCAGCCCGGGGTGGGGGACCGGCTAGCGGGGGCTCGGGACCCAGCAGGGCCCGGGGACCCGTCGCTGTCCCCTCTGCAGGTTCAAGAACCTGGCCCACCAGCACCAGTCCATGTTCCCCTCCTTGGAGATCGACGTCGACGGCCAACTCAAGAAGCTCAAGGTAGGGGGAGGGAGGGCGGGCGCAGTTTGGGCTCCCTCGTGGGGTGCACCCGTTTCGGGGTTATCATGGGGTGGCGGGCCTTCTTGGGGCCACAGCCACGTCCTCTCTGGGGACCTGCCCAGGACGTGCTGGGGCGGGAGGTGGTGCTGTCCCAGCCGAGGCAGGAGGTGCAGTGGCCCTCCCTGCTCACCTGCGGGGGGTCGGAGGGGACAGGGCGATGTCAGCACAGAGCCCTTCTGGAAGTTTCCGGGCGGGGATCCCGCTCCTCCTGCCGTGTCTGGGCTGGAAATGAGGACAGAGCGGAGCGTAGGGACGCAGTCCGCTGGATTAGGGCCACCCACGACCTCCCTTGAGCTTTAATGACCCCAGCCCAGCCCCATCCGGAGGTCCTGGGGGTCGGGCTCCAGCGGATGAACTGGGGGACGCACCTCCCCCCACCATGGTCACTGAGGAGGCGCTGAGTCTCACAGACGCCCTGGGGGGTCAGGCTTGAGCCCAGGCCCAGCTGGGGTGGGGGGATGTCTGGGTGAGCCGGGCGGTCGGGAGAGCTGGGAGGGGGGGACTGCCCAGGCCCCACAGTCGCCCCCCCGCCCCCCGCCGCAGGGCTTTGCCGAGAGGATCCGGCCCATGGTCCGTGACGGCGTGCACTTCATGTACGAGGCGCTGCACGGCGCCCCCAAGAAGATCCTGGTGGAAGGCGCCAACGCCGCCCTGCTGGACATCGACTTCGGTGCGACCCCAGGCGGCCCCAGCGCACCGCTCCGTCCTGTCTGCGGGGGGGGGGGGGGGGGGGGGGGACAGGGGCGTGGCCTTCATCCCTGCCTCCAACCTGATCAACACACCCTCTGGGAGAGGGGGAGGTGGGCTGGAGATGAGAGGCCGAGGGACCCGAGAGACCAGGACGGGGCGGGGATGGCGGGGATGGTTAGAGCCGCACCCCGACTGTCCCTCCCTCCCCCGCCCCCGGGACACACAGCACAGAGGCACCTGCTGCAGAGTGACCTTCCCCTCCTGTCCCTCACCCTATGGGGGCCACTCCCCCAGGACTGTCCCTGAGACCCCCTGAGGGCTGTGTGAGGGGGGGCTTACCCACCATGCCCTCTGCCCGGAGGGCCCCAGGCTGGGGTGATCTGTCGGGGGGAGGGTCTGGGCTGGGGTGATCTGGGGGGGAGGGTCCCGGGCTGGGGTGATCTGGGGGGGAAGGTCCCAGGCTGGGGTGATCTTGGCGGAAGAGGGTCCCAGGCTGGGGTGATCTTGGCGGGGGAGGGTCTCAGGCTGGTGTGATCTGGGGGGGAGGGTCCCAGGCTGGGGTGATCTGTGGGGGGGAGGGTCCCGGGCTGGGGTGATCTGGGGGGAGGGCCCCGGGCTGGGGTGATCTGGGGGGAGGGCCCCGGGCTGGGGTGATCTGGGGGGAGGGTCCCGGGCTGGGGTGATCTGTGGGGGGGAGGGCCCCGGGCTGGGTGATCTGGGGGGGGAGGGCCCCGGGCTGGGGTGATCTGGGCGGGAGGGCCCCGGGCTGGGTGATCTGGGGGGGAGGGCCCCAGGCTGGGTGATCTGGGGGGGAGGGCCCCGGGCTGGGGTGATCTGGGGGGGAGGGCCCCGGGCTGGGTGATCTGGGGGGGAGGGCCCCGGGCTGGGTGATCTGGGGGGGGAGGGCCCCGGGCTGGGGTGATCTGGGGGGGAGGGCCCCGGGCTGGGGTGATCTGGGGGGGGAGGGTCCCAGGCTGGGGTGATCTGGGGGGGAGGGCCCCGGGCTGGGGTGATCTGTGGGGGGGAGGGCCCCGGGCTGGGGTGATCTGGGGGGGAGGGCCCCGGGCTGGGGTGATCTGGGGGGGGAGGGTCCCAGGCTGGGTGAATTGTGGGGGGCAGGGCCCCGGGCTGGGTGATCTGGGGGGCAGGGCCCCGGGCTGGGGTGATCTGGGGGGGATGGCCCCGGGCTGGGGTGATCTGGGGGGGAGGGCCCCGGGCTGGGGTGATCTGTGGGGGGGAGGGCCCCGGGCTGGGGTGATCTGGGGGGGAGGGCCCCGGGCTGGGGTGATCTGTGGGGGGAGGGTCCCAGGCTGGGTGATCTGTGGGGGGCAGGGCCCCGGGCTGGGTGATCTGGGGGGCAGGGCCCCGGGCTGGGGTGATCTGGGGGGGATGGCCCCGGGCTGGGGTGATCTGGGGGGGATGGCCCCGGGCTGGGGTGATCTGGGGGGGATGGCCCCGGGCTGGGGTGATCTGGGGGGGAGGGCCCCGGGCTGGGGTGATCTGGGGGGGAGGGCCCCGGGCTGGGTGATCTGTGGGGGGGAGGGCCCCGGGCTGGGGTGATCTGTGGGGGGGAGGGCCCCGGGCTGGGGTGATCTGGGGGGGAGGGTCCCAGGCTGGGGTGATCTGTGGGGGGGAGGGTCCCAGGCTGGGGTGATCTGGGGGGGGGATGGTCCCAGGCTGGGGTGATCTGGGGGTGGAGGGCCCCAGGCTGGGTGATCTGGGGGGCAGGGCCCCGGGCTGGGGTGATCTGGGGGGGATGGCCCCGGGCTGGGGTGATCTGGGGGGGAGGGCCCCGGGCTGGGGTGATCTGTGGGGGGGAGGGCCCCGGGCTGGGGTGATCTGGGGGGGAGGGCCCCGGGCTGGGGTGATCTGTGGGGGGAGGGTCCCAGGCTGGGTGATCTGTGGGGGGCAGGGCCCCGGGCTGGGTGATCTGGGGGGCAGGGCCCCGGGCTGGGGTGATCTGGGGGGGATGGCCCCGGGCTGGGGTGATCTGGGGGGGATGGCCCCGGGCTGGGGTGATCTGGGGGGGATGGCCCTGGGCTGGGGTGATCTGGGGGGGAGGGCCCCGGGCTGGGGTGATCTGGGGGGGAGGGCCCCGGGCTGGGTGATCTGTGGGGGGGAGGGCCCCGGGCTGGGGTGATCTGTGGGGGGGAGGGCCCCGGGCTGGGGTGATCTGGGGGGGAGGGTCCCAGGCTGGGGTGATCTGTGGGGGATGGCCCCGGGCTGGGGTGATCTGGGGGGGAGGGTCCCAGGCTGGGGTGATCTGGGGGGGATGGCCCCGGGCTGGGTGATCTGGGGGGGATGGCCCCGGGCTGGGGTGATCTGGGGGGGATGGCCCCGGGCTGGGGTGATCTGGGGGGGATGGCCCCGGGCTGGGGTGATCTGGGGGGGAGGGCCCCGGGCTGGGGTGATCTGGGGGGGAGGGCCCCGGGCTGGGTGATCTGTGGGGGGGAGGGCCCCGGGCTGGGGTGATCTGTGGCGGGGAGGGCCCCGGGCTGGGGTGATCTGGGGGGGAGGGTCCCAGGCTGGGGTGATCTGTGGGGGGGAGGGTCCCGGGCTGGGGTGATCTGTGGGGGGGAGGGTCCCAGGCTGGGGTGATCTGGGGGGGGGATGGTCCCAGGCTGGGGTGATCTGGGGGTGGAGGGCCCCAGGCTGGGATGATCTGTGGTGGGGGAGGGTCCCAGGCTGGGGCGATCTGGGGGGAGGGCCCGGGCTGGGTGATCGGGGGGCCCTGACCGGTCGTGTCTTGCAGGGACTTACCCCTTTGTGACGTCCTCCAACTGCACGGTGGGCGGTGTGTGCACAGGGCTGGGCATCCCGCCCCAGAACGTGGGCGACGTGTACGGCGTGGTAAAGGCCTACACCACACGCGTGGGCATCGGCGCCTTCCCCACGGAGCAGATCAACGTGAGTCCCCGGCGCAGGCGGGGCGGGAGGGAGGCCGTGCCCTGGGTGCGGGACACATGTGAGGCCGTGGCCCTGGCAGCGTGGCACCTTGTGGCCTGGTGCTGAGGACGTGCGGTGCACACGCGTGTCCACGCAGCCCTGCTCCCCGGGGGTGCTGCAGGCAGGCGAGTGGGGTCAGGGCCCCTCTTGGCTCAGAAAGGGGTCCTCAGGGGGCCCCCAGCCTGCCTGGCCTGGTGTCTGGTGGCCTGAGGACAGGAGGCCCTTGTCCTGAGCTGGTGTATGTGAGGGCGGGTGAGGGGGGAGAGGGGTGCTGCGTCCGGAAGAATCTGGCAGCTTTGAGGGGCAGGGGACCCGGGGATAGGGAGGGGACCCCAGGAGAAGTCACCTCAGACCGCAGGCCCCAGCAGAGCGACAGCACTGGCCCCCCTGCCCTCCCGCCTGCCCCCGAGCGCTAAGGGGAGGGGGTGCGCCGGGCCTTGCCTCCCGACAGAGCCCTCTGACCCGCTGCCTGCCGGGGTGAGCCTCCGCCAGGGGCACGTGGCCTAGGAGCAGGGAGTCCGTAGGGGGTGCAGCTGCTAGCGTGGCCGCGAGCCGGGGGAGGTCGGGCTGAGGGAAGGTCCCCAGAGGCGCCAGGCTCCCGTCCTCCCGCAGGAGATCGGCGACCTGCTGCAGAACCGCGGCCACGAGTGGGGGGTGACCACCGGCAGGAAGAGGCGCTGCGGCTGGCTGGACCTGGTCATCCTGCGATACGCCCACATGGTCAACGGCTTCACCGCGTGAGCACCTGTCATTGCATGGCCATGCGGGCGCCGTCCACACGGGGCTGACCCGGACTCCCAGCCCCCACGGGCCCCCGGACTCCCAGACCCCATGGGGCCCCCGGACTCCCAGCCCCCACCTGGACCCCCGGACTCCCAGCCCCCACAGGGCCCCTGGACTCCCAGACCCCACCTGGACCCCCGGACTCCCAGACCCCACCTGGACCCCCAGACTCCCAGACCCCACCTGGACCCCGGACTCCCAGACCCCACCTGGACCCCCGGACTCCCAGACCCCACGGGGCCCCCGGACTCCCAGACCCCACCTGGACCCCGGACTCCCAGCCCCCACGGGGCCCCCGGACTCCCAGACCCCACCTGGACCCCCAGACTCCCAGACCCCACTGGGCCCCCGGACTCCCAGCCCCCATGGGGCCCCCGAATTCCCAGACCCCACCTGGACCCCCGAATTCCCAGACCCCACCTGGACCCCCGGACTCCCAGCCCCCACGGGGCCCCTGCAGTGGGCGTCAGGGCTCAGGGCCAGCCTTCCCCAGTGGGCATCCCTCCACCCAGACCCTGCGCAAGGCGGGGCGACAGCGGGGAGATGCGGAGTCCTGTCCGGCTGATGGGGCTGCTGGCGGGCTGACGGGAGGAAGGAAAGAGAGCAGCGGGTGTGGGTGAGGGTGAGGGCCTGTGGGAGGAAGATCCACGAAGCTGGGTGCCGCCGTGGCATGGGGGGTGCAGGGCTGGGTCTGCATGGCAGCCCAGCGGGGGGCGGAGCAGGTGCATGAGCTTGGGCACAGGCTCCGGGCTCAGACCCCGACAAGGCGGGTGAGGGCGGGAGGGCAGTGCCGCCCGGGCGCTGAGTGTGCCCGCCTGCCCTGCGCCGCCCCGCTGCTCGCTGCCCCCCCGCGGTGGGGAGCGTGGAGGAGGCCGACGGCCACGAGCACCGGGCCCACCGCCTCTCCACTGTGTCCTCCGGTCCCGACAGGCTGGCCCTGACCAAGCTGGACATCTTGGACGCCCTGGACGAGATCAAGGTCGGCATCTCCTACAAGCTGAACGGGAAAAGGATCCCCTATTTCCCAGGTACGAGGGCAGGGGCTTCCCGCCCTGGGCAGCCGCACGGGTGCCCGCCCACGGCCTGGGGCCTGGCGAGAGGGGAAGGGCTCAGAGGCACCGGCCTGGTGGCAGGTGGGAGGCTACTGGGACCAACCCCAGGCCCTGGGGATCCGCGGGCACCTGGGTGTCAAAGCCCAGCTCCTGGTAGCAGAGGTGAGCCTAAAACTCCGCGAATGGCGAGATGAAAATGTGACCTAAGAGAACCCTTCACGTGGCTGTGGGAGACCTGGCTGGGCTCCCCCACCCCCGCCCCTGCCCCCCAAAAGCACCGTTTCCTGAGTTCACACGTCCCCGGCTGGATCCTGGCTCCACTTGGGCCCACGGCACCAGCGGCTCCTCCGGCGCTGGCCATGGGGCCGCCCGCCCTCCCCTGTCCCAGCCGTGGGCAAACTACGGCCCGCGGGCCGGATCCGGCTGTTCTATCCGGTTCTCTTGCTCTCCCCTCCGCTCCTTTACTTTGAATTTATATTAGTTCACACAAACACTCCATCCATGCTTTTGTTCCGGCCCTCCGGTCCAGTTTAAGAACCCATTGTGGCCCTCGAGTCAAAAAGTTTGCCCACCCCTGGTGTAGACCCACCAGCGACTCCAGGGCCCCGGCTCACCCTACTGACCCTGGCCTTTGAGAGGGCGAAGAAGTGCGGTGTGACCCCAGGGTCAGGGCCAGGGGTAGCCGGCTTGCTCCAGCGTCTCCCATCAGTCACGGGTGGCTGGCACCTGTGAGCCCAGGGGACCCGTCCCCGTGGGGCCCCTGCCCGGGAGGGGCGGGGCATAGCTCCTTCAGGAGGTCTTAACACGTTAAAAATCTCAGAGCCACCTCAGTGGCTGAGCATCGACCTGTGACCCAGGAGGTCACGGTTCGATTCCCGGTCAGGGCACAGGCCTGGGTTTCAGGCTTGGTCCCCAGTGGGGGTGTGCAGGAGGCGGCCGATCACTGCTGCTCTCTCATCATGGGTGCTTCTATCGCTCTCGCTCTCCCTTCCTCTCTGACATCAATAAGAATCTGTTTTTAAAATAAAATAAATAGCCAAAACCGGTTTGGCTCAGTGGATAGAGCGTCAACCTGTGGACTGAAGGGTCCTGGGTTCGATTCCGGTCAAGGGCATGTACCTTGGTTGCGGGCACATCCCCAGGAGGTGTGCAGGAGGCAGCTGATCGATGTTTCTCTCTCATCGATGTTTCTAACTCTCTATCCCTTTCCCTTCCTCTCTGTAAAAAATCAATAAAATATATTTAAAAAATAAAATAAAATAAATAAAACCTCAGAGCCACCGAGCCACCGGCCAGGCTCCTGCTAGAATTTCCAAGCGGCCTCCGTGGCCTCCTCAGCTGAGTCAGCCGGGTCGTCCAGCAGAGCCACGGCAAATCCGCGTGCGGGCGGAGGTCGCCCCGTTTGAAAGGGGTACAGCCAGTGTCCCAGAACCCCTCTAGGACCCTGAGGAAACCAAGTGGGGCGACTGGTCGCTGAGCCCCCAGGGAAGCAGGCCCCAGGCTGGGGGTCCCGGCTACCCAGCCTCTGCCCGCGGCAGAGTGAGGTCTGAGGGGCCTGGCCGCCCCGTGTGTGTCCCCAGCGAACCAGGAGATCCTGCAGAAGGTGGAGGTGGAGTACGAGACGCTGCCCGGCTGGAAGGTGGACACCACGGGCGCCAGGAAGTGGGAGGACCTGCCCCCGCAGGCCCAGAGCTACGTGCGGTTTGTGGAGAACCACGTGGGCGTGGCAGGTGGGTGCCCCGCACCCTGCGCCCGGCCCCCCGCCCCTCCCCGCGTGCCCGGCCTGAACGACCTTTCCCTTTCAGTGAAATGGGTTGGTGTCGGCAAGTCCCGGGACTCGATCATTCAGCTGTTTTAGCCGGTGACGGCGGCCGCGGCGTGTCCGGGGCCCGCGGGAGGCAACAACGGGGCCGTAACACCAACAGGAGAGGACGGGGTGGCTTCCTGCCCCTCCTGAAGCTGGGGGCGACGCTGACCCTCTTACACGTCGGGATGCCCGCCGAGCGCGCCGCCCGACCCTGCTGTTTGCAATGAGCCGCGGTGCTCGGGGCACACGGACGGGGGTGGCTCCTTCCCGACACATGTTGTGCGTCCAGTTGGAGCAGGTCAGCAATAAACATCCGGGGGCCACTGAGCGCGAGTGGTCACGCATGCTCTGTTCTCACTTTGTCTTTTATGTTTTTTTAAAAAATATATTTTTATTGATGTCAGAGAGGAAGGGAGAGAGAGAAACATCCATGATGAGAGAGAATCCTGGATCGGCTGCCTCCTGCACGCCCCCCACTGGGGACCGAGCCTGCAACCCGGGCTGTGCCCTGACCACAGATTCAAATCGTGACCTCCTGGTTCATAAGTCAATGCTCAACCACTGAGCCACGCCAGCCAGGCTGACTTTGTCGTTTTGTTTTGACTTTTATATATATACTAGAGGCCCATTGCACGAAGATTCGTGCAATAGGCTTTCCTTCCACTGGCTGCCGGCACCAGTTTTCCTCCGGCACCGGGGACCCAGGCCTTTGCTCTGGCCACCGCCTTCTGTCTTTGCTCCGGCCGGAACCTTCAGTCTTCTCCACTCTGGCCGGAGCGCTGCTCCTGTAGCTTCCTCCGCCCCCCCACCCTCCCCCTCATAGCAGGTGTCCCGCCCTGCCCGGCTGCTCCGTGCCTGTGTATGCAAGTTAACCCGCCATCTTTGTTGGGTTAATTTGCATACTCACTCCTGATTGGCTGGTGGGCATCGTGGCGGTACAGTCAATTTGCATATTTCTCTTTTATTAGTGTGCAGATATATTTTTTAAAAATATATTTTATTGATTTTTTTACAGAGAGGAAGGGAGAGGGATAGAGAGCTAGAAACATCGATGAGAGAGAAACATCGATCAGCTGCCTTTTGCACACCTCCCACCGGGGATGTGCCCGAAACCAAGGTACATACCCCTGACCAGAATCAAACCTGGGGCCCTTCAGTCCGCAGGCCGGCGCTCTAACCACTGAGCCAAACCGGTTTCGGCCAGATATATTTTTTTATTGATTTCAGAGAGGAAGGGAGAGGGAGAGGGAGAGAGAGATAGAAACAAACATCCATGATGAGAGAGAATCATGGATCAGCTGCCTCCTGTGTGCCCCCACTGGGGATTGAACCCACAACCCAAGCATGTGCCCCTTGTTTTGACTTTTAAACACTAGACGTCACCAGCCATGCTTTGCCGTGACAGTGGTCTGGGTGACACACGTTTGATGTTACCAAGCCAAACAGTTTATTTGCTCAGAACCAGCTGTGTAAGAGAGACCACGGCAGTAAACGTGTTCTCCAAACATTAAAGGATTCCGCTCTAGAGCCCGAGCCCCCCGCTTCGCCCCCTCCACTGGGTGATGGACCCGCCCCGCCCGCCCACCCGTGTGTCAGCGGGTGCTGCCTGGCCCTGTGGGTCTCGGCGGGTGGACCGAGCGCTGGTCACGGGCTGTCCCGGCTGTGCCTCGCTCGCCTGGCCGAGCAGCCTCCTTCACGCTCCCTAGGGTTTGGGGTGCACTGAGAGCCGCCTGCCCTCCCGCGGTCAGGGAGAGGGAAGGGACTCGGTGGAGCGGCCCGGAGTCAGCCGGGTGAGATGGGCTTTTCCCGCTGAGCATGTCGGCTGGGTCCTCTGGCGCTGGGTCCTCCCAGCTCAGCCCGCGGGGCAGGAAACACACGGGGCTGGTGGGAGCGCCCAGAGAACTGTCTCCTCCCCGCACCACAGCGAGAGCGAGGAGGGGGGCTGAGGCCCGGACGCGCCCTCCCTACGAGGTGGCCGTCCGGGAGCCTCCTGCTACCGCTGAGATGCATGATCCCCGACACTTTTCCCGAAAGAAAGAAAGAGAAGCCGCGTCTCGCTGCGTGGAGGGGCCAGCCCGCTGTGCGGGGTCAGCTGCGTTTACCTCGGGAGCCTTCCCTCCGGATTCCTTGGCGGCTGCTCGCCCTCCGGGAGGGCCCCAGGACGTGGCGGGGCACGTGTCCAGGAGAAGAAGGCTGGAGGCCTGGCCGGTCTGGCTCGGTGGCTAGAGTGACGGCCTTCGGACTGAAGGGCCCCGGGTTCGATTCCGGTCAAGGGCACGGACCTCGGTTGCGGGCTCCTCCCGGACCAGGGTCCTAGTCAGGGCTCATGCCGGAGTAACCCATCGATGTGTTTCTCTCACATCCATGTTTCTCTGTCTTTCCTCTCTCTCCCACTCTCAAATCAATGGAAGAATACCGAGTGAGGATTAACATAAAAAAATAAAAACATAAAAACATTTGGGGAAAAAAGGGAAGAAGACTGGGACCTTTTGGGTGGAAGAGAAGAGATTTCATCCGGGCTGAGGACTCGGCCCCCGCACAGCGCCAGGCCCTGGGTGAGGACAGGTGTCACCTGCGGGTTCAGCGAGCCCCGTGCACCCAGGAGCAGTGTGCTGTCAGCAGCAGAGAAGGAGCAGCTCGACCTGGAGCCGAGTCGGGAGAGGGGTCCGGAAGCGACCACCTGGAGCCTTTGATCAGGATGGAGGGGGAGGGGGAAGGCTGTCCCTACCGTCTACCCTGTAACCCAGCTGCCGGAGCGTGTGCATGGCCAGCCCCGCGGGAGGCCGGGGCCAGTGCACTGGGCCCCTCGGTCGCCCATCTGGCTGGGCAGGTTGGACGCCCTTGGCACCCTTCGCTGCCCCACGAAGCTGCCCGTCTCCCAGGTGGAAGGACATGTGCTGAGAGGAGAAGCCATTCTTCCCGGCACCACTTCCCCGCTCGCTCGCTTGCTCGGCTGGGGACCAAGGCCGTGTCCTCCGAGGGGTGGGCTAGCGCACACAGCCCCGTTATATATTTATGTTTAAAAATGTTTTTTATTGATGTCAGAGAGGAAGGGAGGAAGAGAGAGAGAGAGAGAGAAGCATCAATGATGAGAGAATCACGGGGCGGCTGCCTCCCGCACGTCCTGCATTGGGGATGGAGCCTGCAACCCAGGCACGTGCCCTGACGGGGAGTCTAGGGGAGACCTCCTGGTCCATAGTGGACGCTCAGCCACCGATGTTTCTTATCGGGGTGCTGAGGGTCCTAGTGATGATGAGAGGCGCTCTCTGTCCTTGGCACCAGCAGCCCGGCCCGCAGGGCTGAGCCGGGCGGCTCTCCGTTCAGTACGTGGGTAAAGGACACACGGGTGTGGCGATGCTGTTGGAGGGGAGGTGCTGATCCCAGCACCTGGGCAAGCTGCACTTTTCTGAGAATTAAGTACTCATGGACCGCCCCCAGCCCTCCCGCGCTGGGCACTGCCCCCGGGGTGCACTGGCCCCGGGGATGCACTGGCCCCCGGGGATGCACTGGCCCCCGGGGATGCACTGGCCCCCGGGGATGAGCAGCGTTGGGAAAAGTCTCCCACGGGAATGTGCAGAGCACCCTCACTCCCGGAACCCGGCCACCCAGACATCCTCCTCAGGCGGCCACGCTGCGGTCCGTCCACGCAGGGAACACGCGCTGCCGCCACGGAACCGCCACTGCGGCGCGCACGGCAGTCTCCGAGTCAGCCTGCCGCGGGGAGCCTGCCCTGTGGGCACCGGGAATGAGACAGAATGGCGGAGGACCGCACACTGGTCACTGCTGCCGGGGAGGGGCACGGAGGGGCGACTGAGCCGCCCAGGCTGGACCTGTACACCTGCCCCCGGGCATCCCACGGGTGTGAATACATGCCATGCCCCCATGTAGATGACACCCCACTTAGACGTGACCCCAGGAATACAAGTGCCCGGTGCTGTCCCTCAGTGGGACCGACCTCTCCCCACCCACGCCCTCCGCAGCCCCCACTGGCCCCTCCCCTAGCCCGTCCCCTACTAGCTCCTCCCCCACTGGCCCCTCCCCTACTAGCTCCTCCCCCACTGGCCCCTCCCCTACTAGCTCCTCCCCCACTGGCCCCTCCCCTACTAGCTCCACCCCACTGGCCCCTCCCCCTACTAGCTCCTCCCCACTGGCCCCTCCCCCTACTAACTCCTCCCCCACTGGCCCCTCCCCTAGCTCTTCCCCTACTAGCTCCTCCCCCACTGGCCCCTCCCCCTACTAGCTCCTCCCCCACTGGCCCCTCCCCTAGCCCTTCCCCTACTAGCTCCTCCCCCACTGGCCCCTCCCCCTACTAGCTCCTCACCCGCTGGCCCCTCCCCCTACTAGCTCCTCACCCACTGGCCCCTCCCCTAGCCCTTCCCCTACTAGCTCCTCCCCCAATGGCCCCTCCCCCAGCTCCTCCCCTACTAGCCCCTCCCTTAGCTCCTCCCCCCACCCCTCCCCTAGCCCCTCTCCTACCTCCTCCCCTACTGGCCCCCCCAGACGACCCTCCCCCGTTCCCTCCCCCACCCCCCCGGAGACCACCTTCTACCCTCTGCTCTGGGTTCCATGATTTCAGATGCCACATGTAAGTGGTTAGTTAAGTTTTAGAAAGGTCATACGGGTTGGGTCCCAAGCAGGCTGACTGGTGACCTTCTAAGAAGAGGAGATGGGGACACACACGCAGAGGGACGGCCACGTGAGGACCCAGGAGAAGGTGGCCGTCCACACGCCCAGGAGAGAGGCCTCGGGGGAACCAGCCTGCGAGACCTGCTCTGAGCCTGACACCTACTCGGGACTCCGGCCCAGGACCGGGGACAGTGCCCTGAGAGCCTCCCCGCAGGCCAGGCCGTGACGCTGGCAACACCAGCGGACGAATCAGCACCCAGTGGGCGGATACGTCTTCAAGTTCGACTGAAATGCAAGCGGAATCCCTTTTTAAATTAAGTGCATGGGGTGACATTGGCTAACAGGATCACGTGCGTTTCGCGTCTACTGCGGCATTACAATACATCACCCGTGACACACTGACTGCGCCCTGCGGTGGACACCCCGGCGGACGGGACTTCACGTGTGATGTGCACTCAGACCACGGCGGCAGCCCTCGTCACCGGAAGTGCCTGACGGAGGAGCCGGACGGTGCGGCTGTGGGGAGGCACTTCCGGATCAGAGCCCCGGGAGGCCGCGCGCGCCCCGCGGCTCTGTCTGAACGGCCGCGCCGGCGTCGCAGGGCGGGACGTCGCGTGAGGCCTTCCCCAGGGACGTCCCGAGCGTGCACACGTCACTCTCCACTTCCGTGATTCCGACGAAGTGAAAATTAGGAGGAAGGGAATCATCCTCTAACTCTGGTGACGTAAACAAGGAAACATAACCAGTTCCCACAGTTGTTTACCAACCGAATGAAAAGGGCGGACATCCTGCCCCTCCCACGCCAAGGTCGCCTCTGCCCTATCACGCGCCGCGCCTTTCGCGAGTCCCGCCCCCCAAGTCGCCTTCGGCCTATCCCGCGCCGCGCCTCACGCAGGGCCCGCCCCCCGACTCGAGTCTTGCCCCCCCAACCGGCCTATCCCGCGCCGCGTGCTCACGACACCGCCCTCTCCCGGCCCCGGCGCGCCCACTCGCCCTGCTTTTTCCCGCGCCGCGCACCAGCCCCGCCCCCTGCACTTCCCCGGCCTATCCTGCGCCGTGCTGCATCAGAGCCCCGCCCCTTCCCTCGCTCTGGGCCTATTCCCCGCAGCGCCGCAAGCGAGGGTTGGCGCGCGTCTGTGACGTCAGGAGGCGGCCAGGCGCGGACGCGAACTCCCTGGCCTGCGGCGATGCCCAAGCGGGGCTGCCCCTTCGGGGTCGCGGCCCCGCTGCAGCTCAAGGTCCGCGTGGGCTGGAAGGAGCTGGGCCGCGGCGTGTGCTCCGAGCGTTACTCGCGGGAGATCTACGGTGAGTGCGGAGTAGGGCTTCCTCCCTGCGACGCGGAGCTGGGACAGGCGATCCCCACAGGCCGCGCCCCCGGGAGGCCGGGGGTCAGCGGGGCGGGGGGGGCGGGCCGGGGGGCCGGAGGTTGGAGCATGGAGCGGGACGGGAATGCGCCCACGCCCACCTGCGGTGGCCACAGCTCGTACGACGTGTCCCTGCCTCCCCACACGAGCGGCCTCTGCGCGGTGCCGCAGCATCCCGGCTCGGTCCTGCGGGGATGCCGAACTCGCGCACTCGCAGGTCTGCCTGGCACTGGGGCCCTTTAGGCCCAGCGAGAGGTCAGGGAGGGGCACGTCCTGGGGGGACTAAGCTCCCAGAAATGCCCGTTCTAACGGGGAGGTATTTGAGGAGCGTGTCCTCCCTGCCAGGCCCTGCGGCTGCGCGAGGCGCCGCCTCCGGGAGCGCGGGCTCTGGGGGGAGCCGCAGGGGGAGGGCAGGTGATCCAGTCCCTGCAGGCCACTGCGCGGGCGTCCGGGGTCCCGCGGAGGAAGAGTTGAGCTGAGCCCTGCAGGTGAGAGGTGGGCAGGCGGGGAGGAGAGGAGGGACGCTGCCGGCCCGTGAACAGCCTGTGCCACAGCCCGGAAGCGGGAGGTCAGGAGGACTTCGCGTGGCCGGAAGGTCCAGTTCAGGGTGGTCTGCGAGGGCCGCGAGCCATCGGAGGCCCTCTCCCCGGGCGCCGGTGCAGATGATGCTGTGGACCGTCCGTTTGGGGTGGTTGATGGTGTGGGGCAGCTACAACGTGGCGCTTACCTTAACGAGGGGTCGGGGGCCCAAGTTTGTACCCGCTGAGCGGTTAGGAAGTGGCCCTGGTGTTTGTGTGATTGAATGGGGACAGGCCGCCTCCGGAGACGTTCCCCCAGCCACCAGCGTCCGCAGCTGCTCTGCCCTCGCTTCCTGTGCCCGGGCTGTGAACCCTGGGCCTCGGCCTCCCCATGTGCGTGGAGCCAACAAGCTGTCAGCAGCCCCTGCATTTGAGTTCCCTGGTAACTGTTGTGGCCCATTCCACGGAGAGCCACCCGCTTCCCGCAGCTCCACCCGGCTCTGTTGGGACACGGGAGGGAGGATGAAGCCTTTGGGGGGCTGGCACCTGGCGCTTGATCTTGTGAAAGCCCCTGGGTGATGGGCATGTGGCCTGATGGGAAGCCGCTGCTCCGGGTGCTGAGCAGCCCCTTCAGCTCGGGGGTGTCCAGGGCCCCCAGAGGCCTGGAACGTTCTGAGGCCTCTGGCAGGAGCCGCTGCTGCCAGGTCTTGGCCAGCCGCTCTGCAGTGAGTGAAGGGGGTGCACACGGCCGGGTGGGAGGCCAGCTCGGAGCCTCCGCCTGTGGACGTGGGCTCCATAGCACGCAGCTCTGCCGGTGCCGGACAGGGCTGGCTGGCGGGCGCTGGGAGTAGGGGGGCGGCAGCGAGGCAAGGCCACCTCGAGAGAGGGGGGGAGGAAGATGAGCAGAGGGACCGAGAAGGAGCCCGGGGGCGGGGGGGCTGCAGGTCCGAAACTTCCCTGTGGGAGATGGCGGCTGAGCCTGGGGAAGGAAGGGCGGGAGGCAGAGTGGGCCCAGTTCACGGGGAACAGCGGGGCTCGGGGGATGAGAGCGCAGCGGCGCCTCCACACCTGGCCTGCAGGACGGCGGGGGACGGGGGGGGGGGACGGGAGGGGGCCGTGCAAAGGCCCCAGGCTGCGAAGGTGTCATAGGAGGGCTTTGTCTCCTCAGAGAAGACCAGGCAGCTCCTGTTCCGCGGGGCCAAGGCCTACATGGACCACGCGTGGGAGGAAGGCTGCGCCGTGGTTGACCTACCGGAGTCCCCGAAGCCGGGCCCCATGGAGGCCCCTCGAGCCACACGTGGGCAGATGCTGATCGGACCAGACGGCCGACTGACCAGGAGGGGAGCCCAGGCCTTCGAAGCCGGTGAGTGGTGCGCTGGAGACGGACATGGCAGGGTCCTTCTCGCCATCAGGGACACTGTCTGCCCAGCAGGGGCTGGGGCTGGGCGACCCTGGGAGGCCCACCTTGGGGAGTCTGCCCCTGCTGACACTCAAGCTGGGGAGCTGTGAACAGCTTCTAACTGCAGGTGGAAGGGGCAGACCCCCCCCCTTGGGGCCCGCATGAGCGTCCACCTGCTTCCCCTACAGCCCCCGAGTCCTGTCTGAGTGGGACAGCCTGGTCGCGTGTCGCTGTGCGTCTCAGACTGTCACCTGTGTTGCTGCTCATAGTCCCCGGCCCACCCCTGGGTCTGGGCGGGACCCAGGACTCTGTTAATCTGTGACATGGGTCACACATTGAGACGCACGGGACCAAGGCCGAGACCCCTCGTACACTCAGGGAAAAGCTGGCCCTTCAGCACAGGCACCCAGAGTTGGGGGTTCGGTGGCAGGAGTCCCACACCCCCGGGAGCTCCCTCGCGGAGCAGGGCTGTGTGCCGGACCTGCTCAGGTGGCCGTGAGGGTCCAGGGCGGTCAGGTGCATGAGGAGGTCAGCCTGTCCTCGGGGAAGCAGTGCCCGCAGCCCCCGCCCGCTGACCGCTGGCATTTCTTCCTCACAGACGCGCCTGGGGCGGCATGCCGAGCCTGCTCCTCGTGCGTGCGAGCGGTGGACGGGACGGCGGCCTGCGGCCAGTGTGAGCGCGCCCTGTGCGGGCACTGCGTGCGCACCTGCGGCAGCTGCGGGGCTGTGGCCTGTACCCTGTGCGCGCTCGTGGAGTAAGTGTTGGGTGTTGGGTGGGGCAGGGCGGGCACAGCCGGGTCGGGGCGTGTGAAGACTGGTCCGTCATCGGGAACCCGTGGCACGGTGGCCGGCTCTGTCCCCAGTGCAGCCAGTGGTCTGAGGCAGCCGCAGTCAGTCCTTGCAGCCTGGCATTAGGGCCGCGCGGCTCCCACTCGGTCCCCCCGCGGAGCACCCTGGCCCGTGCCGCCTCTGGGGGCGTGGGCTGCGGAGCGGGACACGGAGTGTGCGTGTGGAGGGTGTGAATGAGTGAGTCCCTCCCCAGCAGCTGTGCTGCAGGAAGACATGTCCCCAGTCCCAGAGCAGGTCCCTAGACCTGAGTAGCTTCGACCCCACAGCCCTGCAGCCAGCCTCGGGGAGTCAGGGGCTGTCTGACGGCTCAGAAAGCCGGGGTGGCCGGGAAAGGCCCCAGGCCCCAAGGCGGCTCCCAGGGGCGGGGACCAGAGACGGGGCCCTGGCTGGTGTGGCTCAGTGGATAGAGCGTCGCCTGCGGACGGAAGGGGCCTGGGATCGAGTCCGGCCAAGGGCACGTGCCTGGGTTGCAGGCTCTATCCCCAGTAGGGGGCATGCAGGAGGCAGCAGATCAATGATTCTCTCTCATTGATGTTTCTCCCCCTCTCCCTCTCTCTCTGAAACCAATAAAAACGTATTTTAAAAAGAGAGACTGGGGACACTTGCGCCGTCCAGTCTGGAGGCTGTGTGCTGGGAGCTATGCACGTAACGGAACCGCTTCGTTCTCCTGCTTGTGTGTGAGCCAAAGGGCAGGGCCTCGTGGCCAGTGGCCTCCTCGCGTGAGGACGGGAGCCCAGCAGAAGGGCAGGTAGAGGGCGACCCCTGGCTGGAACCTCCCTCCTGCCTGCAGGGTCCTCCCGGGCCCCCTGTGCCTGCCCCGCCAGCCTCTACCTCCCCTTCCCGATGTCCACAGGATTCACGCCGCCCGGTCAGCAGGCCTCGGGCCTCGTGGCCACAACCAGGGCTGGGCCCTCTGCTCTAGGCCATGAGGCCAACTGCCATCTCCCGGCTTGGGAGCCAGACCACGGGTCTCTGCCACAGCCTCTGCCCCTCGCCAGCTGCTCAGGCCTGGCCCTGGCTTCCGGGTGCTGGCGTGTCCCGCCCACACCTACTAGTAGCTGTTCTGGGGCTCACAGCTCGGCTGCAGGCGGGTGGTGCTGGGCTGGGGGCTGCTTCGTGGCTCCCCAGCGAGAACCAGCCAGCTCGCGGCTCCAAGTTCTCCGTGACGTCTTGGACTCCACGGCCCCCCTTGGTGTCCTGCAGCGCGTTCCAGTCTCCCGGCCTGTCGGGACCTCTCTGATGAGTTTCCCCGCGAATCCCTGGATGGCCTCACCGTTACCTTACCTGATTGATGTGAGCCATCGTGGCCAGTAACCCTCACTGGACTCCTGTGGGGCCTCATCCAATCAGACACACAGGTTGGACCCCAGGCGGCTCATGGGCTGTCTCGGTCCACGTACTTGCCGGTCTTCGTCCTCACACTCTGGGCGCGAAGTCTGGGAAGGGTGTCGCGGGTGGTTCCTTCAGAGGCCGTGGGAAGGACCTGCTCCCCACCTGTGCCCCCTCCCGGGGCTGCCCACGCTGGGGCCTCCGCGTCCTGGCGTCATCCCCTCTGTGTGTCCTCCTGTGTGATTACTCAGGACACCCGCCTCCAGGGGGCCCCGTCCTAACTCACTGCAGCGAACGGCCCCATCTCCAGTCAGGTCTCTGGCCTGGGGGTAGCACCCCCATATGTAAACTTGGGGGACACGACTTAGCCCCTAACGCCAGCTCTTCTCTCCTCCCTGCGATGTTGCAGCTGCAGTGACGTCCACGAGAAAGTGCTCTGTGCCAGCTGTGCCGTGTTCGAGGCCTGAGGGCCGCGCGGACGTGGCCTTCCAGCAGGCGGCCTCCCGTGTCAGCGCAGAGGGACCCTGGGGGCAGCTTTCTGTTTGATGTTTTGTGCTGATGACTGAATAAATCCTATATATTTGGACGAGAGGACGTGCTTATGTTAACCGTCCTGGGGGTGCGGCCTCCTGGTCCTGTGACCAGCAGGTGCTGGAGGGGCCCACGGAGGAGGCAGGGCCTCCATGCCCCTCTGCCAGCTCACTCAGCGCCCGCTGCCTGGTCACCCAACGTTACAGACGGGGAAATGGAGGTCAAAGTGCATCACCTACCAGCCCCCAGGCCTCCCCCCCGCCAGTCCTGGTGAGAAAAGCTTTGAACCCAGGTCGTCTGACTCCAGAGCGGGTGACATTGTGCCAGCACGGCCCGGGGAGGGGGTGGGTAATGTCCAGACTTCTCCTGAGATGTCACTGGGACAGCCCCTGGTGGCCTCATTGACCCACACCTGCCCCAGCGTGGGCAGTCGCGGTGTGGAAGACCATCTGTTCCCACTTCCTGCCCCTCGAGGCCAGCCTGGGGAGGGCAGGTTTGGGTGGGGACACAGGAGGGGTGCACCCTGCTGGCCCTCCCTGTCCAACAGCCGCAGGCCACAGTCAGCAGGCCTGGCCCAGGCAGGACAGTGCCCAGGAGTTCTCTCCCCAGGTGCCTGTCTGCTGCACCCCAAACTGCCCTCCCCAGACAGTGCTGCAGGAGGGTCCTGCCTGGGAGGGGACACAAGATCAGGTCATGCTTGTGTCCGTGCCTGTGACCTGGAACATCCCTAAGGCAGTGGTCGGCAAACTCATTAGTCAACAGAGCGGCAAACCGCGGCTCGCGAGCTGACCACTGCCCTAAGGCATCTCCCACCCATCACAAAGGGGTCCTGTGGGAGGGGGCCGATCGCACCCTTGGCCTGGCCAGCCCCCCACCTGACACCCCCGCTCCAGCTCTGAAGGCTCCTCCCCTTCACACCTCACCTGCCCCTCGGCAGCCACTTGGGCGGAGCCTGAAGCTCATGGAAGGTGTGGCCGTATTTCCTGGTGTCTGCAATGCAGTGTCTCCCTGTCTAACGGTGTGACCACACACGGTGCCATCTTACCACTCGTCAGCGCACAGCTCGGGGCCTTGAGCTCATTCCCAGTCCTGCTCCCAGCACCACAGCATCCCCGAGCTCCCGTCCTGCACAGCTGACCTGTCCCATTACCCCAGCCCAGCGCCACCACCTGCTGTGTCCCAATGGGTCCGCCTCCTCCCGGGACCTCCTCAGTGGGTCCCACAGTGCGGGGCCCGGCCTTCCGTGTCTGGCTTATTTCTCTGAGCACGACACGGCCCATCTGTGGTAGCAGCTGTCCGCATGTCCATCCTGAGGCCGAGCACCGCCCGTCCTGAGGCCGAGCACCGTCCGTCCTGAGGCCGAGCACTCCACGGCGCGGCGGGCCAGTTCCGTTACCCCGTCCTCGTCCTGGACACCGAGCGGCATCCACATCTCAGCTGCTGAGGCTGCTGCCGCTGTGAACGTGGGCTGCAGTGTCTCTGGGAGCCCCTTCAGTTCTTTGGGGGGCAGGGTGGCCAGAGGTGGCACTGCTGGGCGGATGGTCGTTGTGGTACTTGCCTGAGGGTCCTCGCTGTTCTCCGTGCACAGGCCCCGGCTGACACGTGGCTCTTCCCTGAACCCTGGCCTCCCCTCATGGCTGTGACGTGCTGCATTGTCACTGCTGTGGTGTGATCCACGGCCGGTCAAAGCCGAGGGAAGAGAGCCACCGAGGCCCGAGACGCCCCCACCCAGGGCGCCGTAGAGTGGGGGTACGGTGCCAAGTCCCGTACCCGTCCGGGCACCCTAGCACCCTGCAGGGGGCACCCACCCACTTAAGGTGAGGAGCCAGGTCCTCTGGGCCCTGCCAAGCGCTGACCAGTGTTTAGGGCTGGGTGGCGGTTCCTCTCCTCGCCACCAGGTGGCGCCCGAAGCCCGCCGGGCCCCCTCAGCCCAGCATGACCTCTGCCAGCTGTGGGTCCTGCAGGGTCCTTCCTGGCCGTCAGATGACCCCTGGGCATGGGGCCAGGAACAGCCAGGACACCCCCCTCCAGCAAGTCTATGTGAGCTGGGGAGTCACCTCCCCTCAGAAGCTGTCCTGGGTGTCAGGGCCAGGACGGGGTGCTCCTCAGGCAAAACAAGCCACCAAGTTGAAAAGCCGTTTTTATTGAGGAGTTTGGAGGGAAAGTCTCATCATAGTAAAAATACTAAAGTTGATGTAAAAAAACGCCATGGTGCAGCGCGGTGTCTGGCCAGGCGGGCGGCGGGAGAGAAGCTTCTAGGACAGGACAGGCTACAGGGGACGCATGGGGGGGGTGTGGGGGGGCTCTTCTCTAAGATCAGCCCCGACGCACATGAACAGCCACACAGCGACGGGCTCAGCCGCCTGCTCGGCACTCCTGGCCGTCGCCGCGGGGCTGCCCCGGCCCATCCTGGTGCCTCCGGGCGGGCGGGGACAGCGGGCAGCCAGGGACAGGTGGCGAGGGGGGGCCGAGGGGCGCGGGCTGGGGCCACCGGACCCCAAATTGCACGTGGCTGCTGCAGTCCTCAGCGTTTCCTACGTGAACCTCGTCCGAAGGCGAGGCCACGCCTGGAGAACTGGATGAAATAAATTAAGAAAAACCGCAGGACGACCTCCCCTCCGCGTGCGGAGAGCCCGCCCACGGCACGAGGGTCTTCCGGCGCGTGCTGGGGGCGCGTGGTTCCTCCATCGCCTCCGGAGAGAACAGCATTCACTGAAGACGGTCGCTGCGGGCTCCCTCCCGCCCCACGGAGGCGGCGGCGGCCAGCCTGTGGCGCCCACGCGGGTCCACCAGCACCGGGCTGGCCCTCCTCAGGCCGTGCCGCTGGCCGAGTAGGAGAACTGCGGGAAGTGGGGCCTCCGCTCGCTGTCCACACACTCCATGTTGTCGTCTGCGGACAGGACAGGGAAACTGAGGCAGGGCCCTGCTGGCTCGACTCAATGACCCCAACCCTCCATGCTGGGCACGGGACAGTGGCCCTCCCTCCCGCCCTGATCAGCACCCGCCAAAGGGGACCTGCCCGGTCAAGGCCCAGGCCCAGGCCCGGGCAGGGGACCCCGGCTCTGTTGTTTTGGGGGGGAGTCGGGGAGAGGGGCCCTCACCTTGGTCCGGGGGCGTGATAGTGATCATCTGGGCTGTGAATTCCTCGTCAAAATACCTGGTATCCGTCTCCGAGGTGACCTGGGGCTTGAAGGGCGGGCTGAGCTGCAGGGGCAGGCGGGGGCGGCAGGTCACAGACTGGCCCTGCACCCCCACCACCACCCCGGGGAGCTGAGCCCACGCACTGTCTCCAGGGATGTAAACTGTCGCCCACCCACAACAGGACTCTGGGAGGGAGACTGCGGGGAGGGTGGCTGTCTAGGCCCAGGAACCCTCCCACAAGGGTAGGGTGAGACTGCTCACAGCGGCCCCTGCAGGCGACAGGAGGTAGTGCAGCCTAGCTCTGCAGCCCCCCACACCCCACACACACTCCCCCAGGCTGGCAGGCGAGAGAAGACACTTCCACTTTTCTTTTTCCTAACTTGCTTACTTTCCTTCCTGGTTGTCTTATAAACTGGGAAGCGGATAAGGGCACCCTGGAAAAGGTGTGCAGGGGACGGGCCTGCTCGGCCCAGCTGCTGGGGGCTCCCCCTTTGATAATTCAGGATGGAGGGACCGTCACATCCCCGTGGTCCTTGACCCAGTTGGGCTGTGGAGTGGCATTCCCATGCGGGGGGGCCTTGCCTCCCCCAGGCCCAGAGAGCAGTGGGTCTCCCAGTCCCCACCGCAACCTTCAGCGTGGCCCCGGGAGGGACGGTGCCCAGACCTGCCGGCGTCCTGCACAGGAGCACAGGCACACGCTGGCTCCTCCGGGAGGAACACGGCCGCACAGCGATCGGGAGCGAGTGCAGCCACCCGCCCCGGAGGCCTGGGCTGTGCGCAGGAGTGTGGGTGCACAGGTGAGCAGGGGGTGTGAGCATGTGTGTGAGCGGGTGACCGCGGCTGGGGTGGGTGTGCACCTTCTTCTCGTACACGTCCTGCCACACGATGCTGGCAAAGAAGCGGTGCTGCATGATCTCCTTGGCGTCCTCCGAGCCCCCTCCGAGCCTGCGGGGACACAGGCCGCCCCCCAGCGTCAGGACACCCGCCCCGCCCTCTCCCGTGAGTGAGGCTGGGCTGCCAGACAGCACTGGGCAGTGTGGGCCTGGGACACGCCCAGGCCGGGGGGCGCAGTTCTCCGGCTGAGCCCCGGTGGGGACAGAATGCTGGGGCGCAAGAGCTGCCGGGGGTGGAGGGGTGGGGTCTTCCTGAGCAGGTGTGAGGGCCACAGGTTGGGGCCCAGGGACCCAGCCGGCCTCCGCCTGCCCGCCCGCTGCCCAGCCAGGCCTGTGCAGACGCGCAGGGCCCTCAGGTGCCCGGAGGCTGCGGTGCTCCGGGGCTCACCTCTGCTTGGGGTCCTTCCTGAGCAGCCCCGACAGCAGGGCCTTGGCCTCGGGGCTGAGCGTGCGCGGGAAGCGGATCTCCTCCATGAGGATGAGCTCGAAGAGCTTCTCGTGGTCCTGGTTGTAGAAGGGCAGGCGGCCGCACAGCATCTCGTACATGACCACGCCCAGCCCCCACCAGTCCACGGCGCGGCCGTAGTCGTTGTCCTCCAGCACCTGCCGGGCGCCGCGGTCAAGGTCACGGTCACGGGCGCCCGGAAGGCACCAGAGGGGCCTGGGCAGGAGGGGGCGGGGCTGGGGCTGGCTGGGGCGGGGAGGGGGCGCGCGCACCTCGGGGGCCAGGTACTCAGGGGTCCCGCAGAAGGTCTTCATGGTGGCCCCGTCCTTGATGCCCTCCTTGCACAGCCCAAAGTCCGTGATCTTGATGTGTCCGTCCTTGTCCAGCATCAGGTTCTCCAACTGCGGGTGGGCGGGGCCTCCGGTCAGCACCCGCCGCCCGGGCCGCAGCCCCACCCGCCCGAGGCCCGGCCCACCTTGAGGTCCCGGTAGACCACGTTCTTCTCCGAGTGCAGGTAGTCCAGGGCCGACACGATCTCGGCGCCGTAGAAGCGGGCCCGGTCCTCGGGGAACACGCGCTCGCGAGACAGGTGGAAGAAGAGCTGCGGGCGGAGCGGAGCCTCGCACCACGCCCACCACCGGGGAGGGGCGGGCCCTGAGGGGGAGGAGCCTGGGGGGAGGGGCGGGCCCTGAGGGAGGAGCCTAAGGGGAGGGGCGGGCCCTGAGGGGGAGGAGCCTAGGGGGAGGGGCGGGCCCTGGGGGAGATGGACGGGGCCTGGGGGAGATGGGCGGGGCCTGAGGGGAGGAGCCTAAGGGGAGGGGCGGGCCCTGAGGGGGAGGAGCCTAAGGGGAGGGGCGGGCCCTGGGGGAGATGGACGGGGCCTGGGGGAGATGGGCGGGGCCTGAGGGGATGGGCCTAAGGGAAAGGGGCGGGGCCTGAGGGCGGGCCGGCCCTGCACTGGGGAAGGGACTGCGGCAGCCCTACCTCGCCGCCGTTGGCGTACTCCATGACGAAGCAGAGGCGGTCGTGCGTCTGGAAGGAGTACTTCAGGGCCTGCAAGGGGCACAGGCTGGAACCAGGCCCCGGCCTCACGCTCGGAGGATGGGCGATGTGGGCGGGGCCAGGTGTCGGGGGATCTCAGAGGCTGGCAAGTTCCCTGGACACGGAGGCTCCCAACAGGGCCGGCCTCGCCAGACGAGGGGAGGATGCGTCCTCCAGGCACCGCTGCCTCGGGCTTCCCGCCTCCACCCACATGGGCAGCCTGGCTCTAAAGGACGGCCCGTGCCCACCGCTCACCCACAGGCGCCGCCCTGGACCCAGTCAGTGCAGACGACAGAGGCCAGCATAGGACTGGGCGGAGGGCCAGGGCCGGGGTCCCGGTGGGGAGCCGGGCCCCCGAGCTGTGCGCCCACAAGACCCTGGAGGAGAGGGGCCGCCCCTGCCCCCAGGAGCTGGCTGAGCTGGGAAACCGACTCCCAGCTGATTCCTTGTTGTCCCAAAGGCTAAGGATTCCCCCCAAGCTCCTCCTGGGCCAGTACCCCAGCACAGGGGCCCCTGGCTTGGACCCCACCGGGCAGAGCAAAGGGGGCCCCAGGTCATCCGCCCCTTCTGCACACGGGGCAGCGAGCACCCCGCAACCCCAGAGGCCTGCCCGCTGCTGCCCACGCTGCAGCCAGGAGGCCCCAGGCTCCCAGGCCAGTCCTCAGTCCGGGCACAGAGGGCCAAGCTCTGCCCTGGCGCCCAGGTGGTCTCAGGCGGGGGCCACTCACCGTCAGGAAGGGGTGCCGCGAGTTCTGCAGGACGCGGTTCTCCGTGAGCGTGTGCGCCACCTCGTCCTGGAAGACGGGCTGTGAGTGCCGCCCGCCTTTCTCCCCCCCCCCCCCCCCCCCCGCCCCGCCGCCCCGCCCCGGGCAGCACCGACCTTGGCCACGATGACCTCCTTCTTGAGGATCTTCATGGCGTAGTAGCGGCCCGTGGCCTTCTCCTTCACCAGGATCACCTTCCCAAAGGTGCCTTTGCCCAGCAGCTTCAGGTACTCAAACTCGTTCATGGTCTGCAGGGTGGCGGGCGGGGTCAGGGCACAGGGCGATGGCCGGGGGCCACTCGGCCGACCCCGGGCTCCCGGGAGATTGGGGGCTCCGCACCCCAACTCCGAGCACTGGGGTTCAGGGGGATGGTGGGAGTGACAGCGCCCAGGCCTTCTGGAACCGCGGCGCCCCTACCCTCTGACCCAGGGCTTCTGGTGGTCAGGCCGTACTGGGCGCAGGAGGAAGGGGGGTCCCAGGGCATGTGGGCCTGCAGAGGGGGAGCGGGCCTTACCACACGGTGCTTGGGTTTGGCCAGGGACACCTCCATCTCCTCGGCCCCCGAGTTGTCGCTGGGCGAGCCCGACCGGAAGTCCATCATCTCCTCCTCCTGCCTCTTGAGCCCGTCGGCCACCATCTGGATGGCAGTCGTCCACTCCTCCCTGCGGGCGGTCAGCGACGGTCTCGCCCGACCCAGCGGGGCCTCGCCCCCAGCCCAGCCCCGAGGCCCCAGGAGGCGGCTGGCCCTGAGGTCTGGCCCCGGGCCCGGCAGGACAGCCTCCCCCTCCCCCCGGCCTGGGAACACAGGGAGCGAGGGGCCAGCACCCGTCTCGCCCACGCCCTCCTCCCCCAGTCCCCCACCTCCTCATCGGGTCCCACTCCGGCCCGCGCCATCCCCGTGCCCACCCTACCGCTCCTCGGGGGTCTCCACGTGGAAGGTGCGCTCGATGACGGTGGTCCACTGCAGGCATCGGATGATGAAGGTGTTGGGCCGGGGCCTCTCGGTCTTCATCAGCTGGCATTCTGGGGGTGGGGCAGCAGGTGAGCCCAGACCCCCCCCTCCCCCGAGTCCTGGGAAGCTCTACCCCATGCCCTCTCGGTGCCTCAGTTCCCCCCCACTCACACGGGGCTCTGAACTGCCCGCCAGGCGTTGGCTGGGTGCGCCCACCCCACAGTCCCTCCTTCGGTCTCGGAGCGCCCCTGCCCGCCAGGCCTCGGCCCTCACTGCCGCAGGGAGAGGGGCTGGGGTCCCAGGGAGGGCCGCAGGGTGGGAACTGGTGAGAGCTGCCGGCCCACTGCGGCCCCATCTCCCCCTCCCCACGGCCAGCCCCAGGGGGGAGGCTGCCCGTCCTGAGGGAGGCTGGGGGACACCACCCCGCGCTGCTGCATGTGCCTCTGCCCCAGCTTTGGGGAGGAGCGGGGGTACGGCTGGCCCAGGAAAGCTCGCAAAGCCGGGCAGACTGGCCTCATCCCACCGGGGAGGGGCGGGCGGAGGATGGCAGGTGTGACCCGACCCATGGGGCTGGGGGACTGGACGCACACAGGGGCGCAGACAGGCTGGCAGGCCGGGAACACAACCTCCTGGGGCACACGCATGCTGGGCCACACACCCTAGCACCCCAGCACAGCTGGAGAGCACACACCTGGACCGTGCACACCCCAGGATCACACACCTGGACCGGGCACACCCCAGGATCACACACCTGGACCGTGCACACACCAGGATCACACACCTGGACCGTGCACACCCCAGGATCACACACCTGGACCGTGCACACCCCAGGATCACACACCTGGACCGTGCACACCCCATGTGGACCGTGCACACCCCGTGTGGACCGTGCACACCCCGTGTGGACTGTGCACACCCCAGGATCACACACCTGGACTGTGCACACCCCAGGACCACGCACCTGGACCGTGCACACCCCGTGTGGACCGTGCACACCCCAGGATCACACACCTGGACCGTGCACATCCCAGGATCACACACCTGGACCGTGCACATCCCAGGATCACACACCTGGAGCCAGGCACACCCCACGATCACACACCTGGAGCCAGGCACACCCCACGATCACACACCTGGAGCCAGGCACACCTGCTGTGCAGAACTGTGGGCAGGGTCAGGCCCGAGAGGGGCATGAGTGAGAGTGGGGGTCGCTGAGGCCTCCTAGGACAGGTCCCAGCCCAGCCTGTGAGGCTGGAGGGGTGAGGGGCCCGTGCGGGGCTCCTACCATCCCAGCACCTGGGCGCTGGCGACAGAGGGCTCAGCCAAGCCCAGGCAGCAAGCAGCCTGCCAGGCTAGGGCTAGGGCAGGGCTCTGGGCTGGCCGGCGAGGAGGGTGGCCGCTGTCACCACAGGCCGGGGACAGACAGGCCTCCCGGGCCTCTGCACACGCACCTCCCACTCACTATCCCAAGCACCTGGGCCCACCCCAGGGCCTGGCTTCTCATCCCCACTCCTGACTCCATCCCCAGAGGCCCGGCACCGCCTCCTCCTGGCCCGGGGCCCCAGCCCCACCCCCACTCAGGCAGCCCCTCTGGCCAGTGCCCCCCTCCATGTGCCTCTGAGGTCACCCCCACCTCGTGCGCTCAGCCTGGAGAGCACTCCTGAGGGTCTCATCCCCAGCCAGGCAGCCCCTGCCCAGCCAGGCCGCCCGCACAGCCGTGGGGATGCCAAGGTGGGATGCCTGCCTCCTGGGTCTCCCTTCACTTGGGCCCCCTCCTCTGCTCACTGGGGAGACTCACGAGGCGGCAGCTCTGCTCCCCCATCCCAGATGCCCTCGGGGGGCGTGCTGGCCATGCCCCGGCCCCTGCAGCAGGCGCAGGGCAGCGAGGTGGCAGGGCGGCCCCACCTCCGCACACCTGCAGGCAGGGAGCCCACCTGAGCCACCTCCCCCCAAGACCCTGGGCCAGAACCCGGGGTCGGCGAGGCTGGTGGCTGGAAGGCAGAGCTGGGCGGAGGGTGGGAACGTGTATAGAGAAACCTGGGGTGAATCTGGGACCCCCACAGTAGGCACTGCACCCTGAACCCCAGCCAGCAGCCCGAGACGGACTAGGGGCTCAGTTAATGAGCCCATCACTCACCCGCCCACCTGACTGCTGGAGGCCAGCCCCTGGGCAGAGCACAGGGAAGGGAGGCTGGGCTGGAAGGCCCACCTGGCTCAGCCTCCTCCACCCCCTACCTCCGCTTCCCCAGCCCCAGGGGTCAGGTCACACCTGCCATCCTCTGTCCGCCCCTCCCCGGGTGGAATGAGGCCAGTCTGCCCGGCTTTGCGAGCTTTCCTGGGCCAGCCGTAACCCCGCTCCCCCCCAAAGCTGGGGCAGAGGCATATGTAGCACCACGGGGGCCCAGGGCCTCTGGCAGCCTTTGAGGGGGGGCAGCCACAGGCTCTCCCTGGGGGTGGGTGACAGAGGCTCCCAGAGCTGGGTGCCCCTCATGCACTCTCGTCCTGCCCCCCACCCTGTTGGGCTCCCCCTGCCCCCCCGCTGGCCGCTCCAGACCAGCATCTGCCCCGACTCAGCCAGGCCTTCGACCTGCAGACGAGCGCCTGGGACCGCTCCAGGGTCACGGCCTTGAACGCGGCACAGGGACACCCACCGGCCAGAGACGGCAGCCGACAGGCCCCCGAGGTGACACGGAGCCAGCGCTGCCCAACCGGGTCCCGGAGCTGCTGGTCCCAGACGCAGAGGCCAGGGATCACTCACGCGCCACGGAGAAGTTGTTGAGGGGCGACTCGCGCTGCTCCACGTCCTGCGGCCGCTCCTTGTAGCCGATGAAGGTGCCGTCGTTCTTGAGCAGGAAGTAGCGGGGCCTCCAGGTCTTGATGTACTCCCCTGGGACACAGGGCTGTGAGGCTGCGTCCGGCCCGCTCCCCACCTCACCCCTCGGACCCCAGCCCGCAGCCAACAGGCAACGGCCGGTGCTGGGCCAGAGGCACCCAGGACCCCCAAATACGTGAGCGCTGACCCCGATTCCCACAGGAGCGGGTGGGGAGGGGCCAGGTGGGCACCTGGACATGGGGGAAGGGCACGGCTGTGGGGAGGCTGGTCCAATCTAGAGGGCCTTCCTGGAGGAGGAGGCACCAAGCCAGTGTGTCTCAGCAGCCACCTGCTGGGGCTGCAGGGCCCGGAACTCTCCCCCCCCCCCCGCCACACCCGGGGTCCGGCCATGTGTTGGCCGGAACGGTTACTACAGCGACAGGGCAAGTGGATGGAGCCTGGCATCCAGGTGAGGGGACAGCACCACACACAGGGAGGCCGTGGGCCAGCGGCAATGCGTCCTCTGGCCGGGCACTCGGGACAGAGCCCCCACGGCCCACGTGACAGCGCTCACCATCGGGGGCCCCAGAGGCGAGCCCCGCGGCCCCGGACCCGCATCCCGCCGCCGGTCACCCAGGAGCACGGAGCGGCTCCCCCGAGTTTGGCGACATCAGCCGCACACAGGCCTCGCGCAGAAGCGAGCAGATGTCCTCTGCGCTGTGCCGGCGACCGTCATTTTTCATACTGACACCAGAGAAGCGGCTCATTTACATTCTGCAGAGCAAGGAGTTTGAGCCACAGCGAAGGACTCGCTAATTAGGCAGCGCTTCCGCAGGGGCGCCGGCGGGCGGGGCGGGGCGGGGCGGCTAGGTCCCCAAGCTCTGGGCCCAGCCGAGCCCAGGACAAGAGCAAAGGCCCGACACCACGGCCAATGGGTCCGACCCTCCTCCCCGCCGCCCGCTGCCCGCCCTTCCAATCCCATCCCGTGTGGGGGTCCAGGCGGGCGGTCACCCAGGGGGCTGCCAGCTGTGGCCCGGGTGTGGCCTCCAAGGCCCCTCGCCCTCCAGGACCCTGGGCTGCTGGGAGATGGGGCTCTAGCCACCCAGGGCCTTTCCCAGGGAGCCCACCCACAGGCTGTGTCCCCGGCTCAGCAGGGTCTCCACCAGCCCAGACACCCCCCCGCCCCACCCCCACGGCCTTCAGCAGCGTCTCCAGCCAGTTCCCCCTGAGCCCCGGGGACAGGCGGCTGTGGTCGCCCCCCACCCAGGCCCACGAGGTGCCGCCAGCCTCGCAGGTGCCCTCCCCACGGTGCCAGGGTGGACAGCAAGCAGAGCCGGCTCGGGGTGCACGCCACCACCCACGCCGTGCGGCCACCCGCCGCGCGCTCCCACCCGCCTGCGCGCCAGTCTGGAGCTGTCGGCCCCTGATGGAGAGCCTCGCATCCGCCAGCTGCCGCTCCCCGGGACGCTAGCTGAGCGGGACGCTAGCTGAGCGGGGAGAGTGATGAGCCCGCGCCCGCACAGCCGAAAATCCATCTTGAGGCACCAACTGTGCCGGCCCCCACCGCGCCCAGCGCCACCCCCATGTGCAGCGGGCACGTGTCCCGTGCTACAGCCCGCACCGCAGGCCGGCCTCGGTTTCCCCACAGTGGGACTCCCTGGAACGGCTGGTGGCCGAGTTCTCAGCACCCAGGGCCCCACCCCAACCACGTGACCTTGCACCTGCCCTCCAGCCACCCCCAGGGCCGGGAAGGTTCTGGAACCCAGAGCTAGGAGGGGCCCACAGGAGCGACACCCCATCCGGCTGAGCCATGGGGAGGGGTTCAGGGGGATGGGCCCTGAGCCAGCCCCACCCACACCCCACCCGGCTGAGCTCAAAGCCAGGCGGCACCCAGTGGGGGCCCCCCGTGTAGCCCAGACACCCTCCAGGAGTGGGGACCCTGGGGCCTCGGGAGGCCAGGCTGAGGCGCGAGGCACACGGAGCCCTTCTCCGCGTCGCAGGCGCTCCGTGTGGAGTCCAGGCGGCGGCCCCCAGGGGCCAGGCTGTGGCCGAGTCTGAACGAGCTCAGACCAGACTGGACAGCAGGCAGGCGGCCGCCCAGACAGACGGGGGTGGAGGTGACACGGGGCGGGCGGTGCAGGAGGCGGCCACTCTGCCAGCCACTGCTGTCCTCACGGCCACAGGATACCTGTGGGCCGGCACCTGTCCGAGGCCCGGGGCGGGGGGGGAGGGGGTGGGCGGGGGACCAGACACATCGGGGTGCTGGCAACGGGAGACGTGGAGCCCCCAGTCGGCACAGACACAGGCAGGTAACAAACAGAAAGCCCCAGTCCGCCCTCAGGACACAGCTCCCTACGGGGTCCTCGCTCCCCGCTCCCCGGGGCCGCACGCCTGCCCACAGGCAGGGTGACCTCCAGGCACTCGGTGGGCAGTGAGACCTGGCCACCACCGTCCCAGGGGTGTCCCTGCAGCCCTGCCGCCCACACCCACACACAGCCCTGGACACAGGAGGCCCCACTCCCACCCGTGCAAACACTTGGACGCCCTGCGGCCCACACGGGCCTGGGCACAGCCCTGGGACCACCGCGGGGCCCAGGTGCCCCAGCTCAGCTCCCAGCCGACTGCCAGACCAACCGGAGCTGTGGCTGCCCCGGGACCGGGACGGAGCTGGGGCAGGGGCTGGGGCTCTGGTGCCACCCGACCCCAAGGCCTGTCAGCTGGTGGCAGGCGGGCAGGATGGAGCACTGCACGGTCTCCCCCGCCCCCCGCCCCCCGGGCTCTCTCAGAAGCCCAACCCTGGGCGGGCAGGAGGGCAGCACAGCTCCGAGGCCGGGTCCTGCCCAGCCACCAGGGGGACTGTGCCCCACCTTCCCCCACCCAGCCCCGGCAGCAGCAGCAGCAGCAGCAGCGAGGGCTCCGGGCCCAGGAAGCAGCTGCCTGGGCGGGTGGGGGAGGGCAGCTCAGCCAGGCCCGTGTCTGGACTAGGGCTGCCACCTCTTCCTGCCCCAAAGCCCCGCAGCTCTCAGCTCTCTCGGGGTCCCCACCAGGGGTCCCTCCCACTATCTGGGGAGCCAGCTCGATCCCACGATGCCCCGGGGCTGCAGGACTCGAGGGAAGGACTCCTTGCCGGCAGCCCTGACCTGCCACCGCCATCACCTACGGCCACGCGGCCAGGGCTGGTGGCGAAGGGTAGCCAGGCATCCTGGGCGCGCCGTGGGTCAGGTGGGCAGCCCGGGCAGCCGTGAGCAGCTCCTGGCACATGGCGGAGGGCACGGGGCCACGGCCATGCCGCCGCCGCGCCCGGCGCCCGGGAAGCCGCTGGCTGCACACTCTGCCGCAGTGCCGGTGGCTGCGCGGGCGCTGGCAGGGTGCCAGGCGGGGCCGGGCTGCTTCTCCACAGCCAAGTGCACCCCAGCAGGCCCGGGGAGCGCCGCCAGCTGACAGCGGCGACCGCGCGGTCCCCCGCCGACCGCACAGCCATCCGCCGACAGCTGCCGGGCGCCCATTTACCTTCCCCGGCGCAGCGAGCAAATGGCCTCGCTGACAGCGGCCCATCCATCGCCGCCCGCCACAGGGGTCACCTCGAGGGGCCCCCCTGCCTGGGCCCAGGCGGCTTCCCGGGTCCCGGCCCTCCCCGACCACTGCCCTGGAGCGGGTGGCGAGGGAGGGGGAGGAGAGGAGAGGACGGAGCGGCATCCTCTCGGCCCGGAGAGTGAAGATGCTCTCATGCGGCTCCCATGAGGCTCCCATGCGGCTCCCGGTCCCTCCAAGGGCACAGGCGGGACCCGATCCTCCTGTGGACACGCCCCGGGGAAAGACAGCAGGTGCCCCGCCCCCCCCAGGGCCTGGCTGTCATGAGCTGAAGGACAGGGACAGTTCCGAGTCCCCACTGGGGCCAGCCGCACCCACGCCCTCCCTGCAAACCCTCGGAGGTGGAACCGCACCCCTGCGTCTAGTGCCCCAGCCTGTCTCAGGCGGGGCCCTTCCCCCCCAGCACCCACAGGAAAAAGACCCCCTGTACGGGGGGAGTGTGGGGGCCGGGCCAGGGGGGACCCTGTCCTCCAGACAGGGCCTCCGTCTCGCAGGGCCTGCGTCTTAGAGATTTCTGCTCTAACTCAGAGCCACACCCACGGCGGGACCCTCTCTCCCCTGGTGACATGGTGGCTGGCCGTGCGCCCCAATCCCCAGCCGCATCAGCCCAAGTCCCTGGCCACACCCACCCTTGCCACCCCTCATGCCCCCCAAACCCAGGCTGGCCGCATGCCCTTGCCCCAGCCCCTCTCCAGCTGAGGGCTCCCCATGGGAATGGAGGGGACCACCGGGCTCCCACCCAAAGCCCCACACCCGCCCCTCGTTCTGAGCCGCAGGCCCCTTATTTCCTGCGTCCAAGCGCTGCGTCTGAGGGCGGGAGTGAGGGCTGGGGTGCCCTCCAGGAGCGCCCATACCAGCCTGCAGCCCCAGCCCCTCTGCCGGCCTGTCCGGGGCCAGGCCTGGGCTGGGCCCTTCTGGTGGGGCTGCTGGACAGGGCCCGGGCGGGCACAGCACGGGCGTGGAAGAGCCAGCGTGTGCCCACAGTGGGGTGACCCGGGAGTGGGCAGGTCGGCCGCAGCGGCTCCGGTTACAGGCAGGCTCCCAGGAGGTGCGGGCTGGCACCCGCTGGGTGTGCCCAGCAGAGGGGGGCCGCCAGCGGGACTGAGCAGCGCCCTGCCCTCGCCGCCTCGCGGCACTTCCAGGAACCGGCCTGACGCAACCCGGGCCCCTGAGCGCTCATGGCCAGGCCCGCCCGCCGCGCCCGCCCCTTCTCGGCCGAGGCCTCAGTTTCCCTCCTGCCCAGCACGCGCTCTGCTGCCCGAGGCGGCTGGGTGGTGGCAGAGGCTGTCCTGGGGCCTGGGCCCGCCCTCCTGGGCCCCATGGAGTCTGGCCCCGCGCAGGGCAGCTGGGCTGACGGCACCCGGCACCCAGGAAGGAGACGGGCACAGCCCACGAGGGGCCACCTGGGACGGGCCAGGAGGCAGCGCCCCCACCCCCACCCCCACCCCCTGCGAGGCCTACACTTCCTCTTTTTTCATATCTGTATATGCTATAGTTGTTGTTGTTTTAGTTCAGAAAGGAAGAAAGAGAGAGAGAAACATCCACGATGAGAGAGAATCATGGATCGGCTGCCTCCCGCACGCCCCCCACTGCGGGGGTCAAGCCCACAACCCGGGCCTGTGCCCTTGACCGGAATCGAACCTGGGACCCTTCAGTCCACAGGCCGACGCCCTATCCACTGAGCCACACCGGCCGGGGTCCAGCTTCCTCTTTTGTTGTTTTGAAGGGAGAACTCAACACACTCACAAAACAGGAAACTCAGCCCCATGTAGGCTGGCCACGGCCACGACCACGGCCAGCTGGCCCGGGAGCCGCCTCCCAGGCCCCGTCCTTAGAGCCGAGCCCCGCACCTGCTCCACCGCGGGCCCGACCACCTGCTCGGACCTGCTCCAGGGCCAGGGCCGGCCCCTCGGACGTGGGCAGTGCACAAGACGCCCCACGAACCGAGGCACTGAGGGGCCCGGACGGGACCGGGGCTGCCCGACCCCGACAGCCAGGGAGACGGCAGGCTCCCCGCCGCCCCGCGGAGCCTCACGCGGGAGCCACAGGCAGCACCGGGCCACCACGGCCGCCCCTCGGGGCCTCCACAGCAGCGGGTGCTGAGGTGGGTGCATGGCTGCCGCTCCACGGGGGCCTGGCTGCACCCCACCCCTCGCCCCAGGGACCCCAGGATCGGGACGGAGAGGGGCTGTGTCAGCAACACGGAACCTCTATCTCCCATCTCAGGGCCACGCGAGGGGCACAGCGATGCCCACTCCACGGCGGGAAGCGGGCCCGGCCACGCCTGAGGGAGGGAGAGGGAGGGCCCAGGGTGCACGGCCCCCGGGGGCCGGGACCCCCGCGGCAGGAGGCGAGGGCGCCCTTCTCTGGCCGGGAGCTGGGGAGGCCGGGCCAGGAATGGACTCGGGGCGAGGGCTCCGTGAGGCCCAATACCCACCAGGGGCCCAACCCGCGGAGCCGGCGCAGCCACACCGGTGACCGCTTCCCGCAGGGAACCTCCGCCCGCAGGTCGGCCCCCCTCGCGCCGCCCGCCACCCCGGCTTGCGGGACCGTGGCCCGGTGAGGTCACCCAGGCCCACTCCTCCACTGGGCCACGCGGCCAGCAGCCAGCCTGCCCAGCCCAGGTGCCCCCCCGCCCCGGCCTCTCCTCTCCTCTCCAGCCGCGGCCTCTCCCTTCACCCTGGGTCCCCCCATCTTGCTGCCCCTGCCCTTTCCTGACCCCCTGTGGTCCAGGCGGCCCGTCCCTGGGTTGGGCACACACCATGGACTCTGAGGGTGGGACCCGGGGGGCATCAGGGACAGCGGGCAGGAGGGCAGCCTCAGGGCGCGCCCTGAACGTGGCCTTAGCACAGCGCACAGCCCAGACAAGGCCGAGGCCCCCGCCCCTGATGCAGGGTGACCCCCAGCCTCCCGACGCCAGGGCAGCGCACCAGCAGACCACAGCCTCGCATGCCGTTGGGCAACAGCAGCCCCCGAGCTCCCGCGTGGATGGCTGGGGTGTCTGCCCACCACTCGGGGGTCGCGGTCACTCAGGATGTCCAGCTCATGCTCAGGAAGTCGGCCCGTCCCTGGGGACACGCACGCTCGGGGCTCAGGAGGCCCCCCCGCCCCCCGCAAAGGGGCACCTGCCCCGCCTGCCCCACAGCAGCCTGAGCCTTCAGCAGATGGAGCGCTTTCCGGGCCGGCTCCCCGCGGGACACACCGACCTGAGGCCGAGGGTGCGCCTGGACCCCGCGGTCAGTGCAGGCCCCGAACAGGGGAACTCAACACACTCACAACACAGCCCAGGGCAGGGGTGGGCAAACTTTTTGACTCGAGGGCCACAATGGGTTCTTAAACTGGACCGGAGGGCCGGAACAAAAGCATGGATGGAGTGTTTGTGTGACTAATATAAATTCAAAGTAAAGGAGCGGAGGGGAGAAGAAAGAGAACCCTCCGCTCTTTCGGCTCCGAGGGCCGGGTAGAACAGCCGAACGGGCCGGATCCGGCCCGCGGGGCTGTAGTTTGCCCACGGCTGGCCCAGGGTCACCACAGATGGGCGCCCTCCCAGAACACAGCCCAGGGTCACTCCCCAAGGGGTGGGAGGAGCCGGGCCCAGGGCCTGCCCTGCACAGCCAGCCACCTGCCCCTCTGCGAGGCCCCCACAGCCCCTGGGTCAGGTGCTGGCTGCGCCCACAGCAGCATCCTAACCTATGCGGCAGGGAGCTGGGGGAGGGGGGCGGGGGCTGGGCCCTGGAGGACAGTCGGCTCCCACCCCCTCCCATGCTCTGAATCTCACCCCTGGCCAGGCCTTGCTGGTGGGGCCCTCTGCCCACCCCGGGCCAGACCTGGGACCTCTCCCAGCCCCGAGGTCCCCCACTCCACCCAGAGCTAACCCCCCCGCCCCCACCGCCAGAGGCAGCAGGCAGGGCAGAGGGTCAGCCAGGAGCTGAAGGAGGAAGCCTGGGAGGCTTCTCGCAGCGGGTGGCAGGGAAGCGGGCCCTTCACGAACGGCTGGGTGAGACAAGGAAACGTGGCCGGGTGCCCCGGCTCAGCGGGCCCGCGCCCCTCCCCGCGCCCCCGACCCGGCCATCACGACCCCTGTGCTGAGTGGAGCTCAGACCTGCACGGGACCCGCCTCCTGCCTCCGTCCACGGCCAGGACCAATCCTGACCCTCCCCGTCCAAGGGCTCCATGTACCTCAGCCCCACACTGGGGGTCCCGATTCCCCCAACCCACCGAAAGTCACCCGTTTCCCAGCGCCCCCCCCCCCCACAGGTCCTCCACCCTCTCACCGGGTCGCCCCAAAGCCCAGCACCCAGGAAGTGCCCGAACGTTTGTGGGGAGCAGACCAGCAAAAGGACAGAGCGACGCAGAGAATATGACAGCGAGAGCTTGGGGGGGCAGCCGGGGAACATCCGAGGTCCCGGGGTCCCCAGGAACGGGGAGCGGGGGAATATCCACTGAGCCACACCGGCCAGGGCCCAGCTTCCTCTTTTGTTGGGCCCTGGCCGGTGTGGCTCAGTGAATATTCCCCCCGCTCCCCACAGCCGGGCACCTGTGTTACAGACCTTCCTCCATGAGCAGGGCAGGCGGGACCGGGGCCTGGGAGGTGCGGGACACGCACTGCATAAGGCAGGGCCCTTCCACCCACCGCCCCACCGCCCCACCGCCCCACCGCCCCACCGCCCCACCGGGAAGAGGAAGAGCGTGCATGGGGGACACAGCCCCTCTCCTGCTCTGGAGGCTGAGGGCCTGGCTGCACCCCGGGTCAGGCCCCCACAAACCACATGCCCTGCTCCGGGCCTCCCCTGCCATCCTCCCATTACACAGATGGGGAAACCGAGGAGGCCCACGGGCCAGCCCTCGGAGAGGGACACAGGACGCACCCGGATCAGACGCCCCTCTGGGCGGACTCAAGGCCCCTGGCCCTTCAGAAGGCACCACCCTGACGGACGGATGGACCCGGCCCGTGGGGGCAGGCCTCCCAGCACCTCCTGGGCCAGCTCCTGACTTAACACTCAAGAGGCACTGGTCCCAGGAGGGGAGGGGCGGGGCGGGGCGTGGCAGGACTGGATGGGGGCTCCGAACAGGGAGCGGGACTCCCGGGAACAAGGAGTGGTTCCCTTGGGGAAGGGACCGAGAAGGCAGGCGGGTGCCAGGGGCCTTGGGGGGAGCCAGGCAGAGGTCGCCCCACAGACCACAGGCCCCTCCGCCTTCTCGCCTCCTTCTCAAGGCCCAGCGAGGACTGTGCCTCCCGCAGCTCGGCGGCCCCGGGGAGCACGAACGCGGACCACATCCCCCACCCCCACGCCAAGCTCGGCAGCCCCGGCGTCGCACCGCCGTCCCTCTCTGCCTCCACCCCAGTGCTGCGGGCTCCCTGCAATATCGGGGAGCCCCTATGCATCCCACAAAACCCCTCCCACGGCACACGCCTTTGCCCCACCCTGGCCCTGAGCGTGCGAGTTCTCTCCGTCTGCCCATCAGAGTCCGAGGTTCCGCTCCCCCACCACAGCCGGTGGGACCCTGGGGTGGGGAGAGGGACCCCTCGCCCCATCTGCGAGAGAGCTAGTGTGAGAGGTGGCTGGGGGCTGGGGGCGTGGGGCCACCAGTTCTTTGGGAGGGACGAGGACGAAGGAGGGAGTGACTCGCCAGGGCCCTGGGGTGGCAGGCCTGTCACCCCCCCCCACCCCCGCCTGGCCCTGACCAGCAGAGGCCGCGGGTGGGGGCGAGGGCGGGGGTGTAGGCAGGGCGGGAAGGTGAGGGGCCAGGGCCTCAGCTCCCATCCCAAGAGCTCCTGTCCGAGCACCACCCGGGGCACAGGGCCAAGGCAGTGAGGAGGGGCGGCTGGGCGGGACCCAGTGTGCCAGCTCTCCCACAGCCCATGCCCAGCCCAGGCCGAGGCGGGCACCGGGCCAGGCCAAGCCGCCCTGCCTGCCCTCAGGAGCCCTCGGGCAGTGCCCTGGGCCATTAGTGAGCCAGGCCCTGGACCGGCCCCAACATCCTCACCGCCTTCCAGGAAAGTGGGGCGGGAGGTGGCGTGGTTATCCCGCCAACAGGGCCCTGCCAGGCGGCCACTCATCGCCGGCTGCATGCCAGCCCCGTCTCACCTCCCCCGACCCAGGGGTCCACCGGGCCGTGCCCTGAACACCACGGAGACACTGTGCCCGGGACGCTCACCCGGGCCAGCCCAGCAGCCTTGGGCTCCCAGCCGCCCGGGCTGCCAAGGCCCCTGCCCTGAGGGGGAGCCCCAGGCGGCTCCGGCCTGCCCAGCCCCGGCCCAGCCCCGCACTCACCTCGCTTATGCAGCCAGCCCTCCTTCACGATGGCCACGTCGGTCATGGTGCCCGGGGGCGCTCACGCTCCGCTCGCCGCAGGGTCTCCCCGCAGGGTCTCCCCGAGCCAGCACTGCCACAGCCTCTGGGGGAAGCGAAGGGAAGGGTGAGGCCATGTCCAGCCGGGGCCCCTCCTCGGACCCAGCGGCGAGCCCGGGAGGCCCGTCCCACCCGGGGTCGAGGCCTGGGCCCACCTTCCCGCGCAGCCTGCCCCCGCTGAGCCCTCGGAGCCACTGCCGCCCGCAGTCTCTGCCCCTCGCTCTCGTCCCCGCCACGGCACCTGCTCCCTGGGCCTAGATCTCCCCGCCCTCCCGGACCCCCCAGGCCCTCGAAGCTTCCTGGGCACGTCCCCTGCCCATACCCACTTCCCTGGTCTTTGTACAAACCACTCACATTCCCCAAAGCCTTCCCTAACCTGCCAACCCAGCAAACGCCACCTCCTCCAGGCAGCCCCCAGGGAGCACCCCCCCACCGGCTGCATTAGCCCAAGGCACTTGACCTCCCGACCCCCTGGTGAGGATGCCTGCTGCCCCTATCCCTGGTTTCCCGCCCACAGGCACAGAGCCCCTCCCCTGCCCCCGACTGGGGATGGGAGCTGTTCAAACACAGAAGGCAGGGCCAGGGTGTGGGTGGCTGGCACAGGCACTGGGCGCCCTCTAGGGTGGTGTTGTGAACCCTCCCGAAACCCCAGGCCCCTCCTAAACCACAGCCCCCCCCACCGGCCTGAATCTCCATCATTCATCCGGCCCCTGTGGGCCAGCACCTCTGGTTTAGCCGGGTTCGGCCTGGGCGCTGGCGACAAAGAGGCTCAGACAGGTCCCATCTGTAGGGAACCCCTGTCCAGGGTGGTTGCAGACCCGTAATTACAGGGTCCAGGCGGCGACAAATGGGGGGGGGGCTGTACGAACGCAGGACGGACGCCCGCCCCGCAGGGCCCACCAGCGGCCCTCTCTTGAGCAGACACGTTGGCCATTCATCTTGCATGGCCCGCCCCACTGCTGGGTAAACTCCTACGCATCCCTCAAAACCCAGTGCCCACATCACCCCTTCCGGGCATCCCAGTCCTCTGCGACCCTCCAGACAGGGACTCCCGAGGGCAGGCCCTGAACAGACTCCTCTCCGGGACCCCCCCCCAGACCCGGCTGACCCCCGAGGACCCCTGGAATGGATCCCAATGTGGGTCTTTCTCTAGCCTCTGGACTTCACTGGCCCCCGTGGCGGGGGCTGGGCACCCAGAGGAGGTGGCTTCGCACCGTCTGAGGCTAAATTGACGGGCAGCTAGACCCCTGTCTGACGCCACGACAGGGAAGACACACTTTGCCCGAGAAAGTGCCCACGTGATCAGCCGCCCCCCTGGGCACAGAGCTCTGAGCCCCAGCACGTTGGACACGGGGGAGGGGGGGGGCTCTTGGTGACACTTGGGTGGGCGTGGCCTGGAGGCAGAGGGCTGGCCTCTGGGTGTCCCCCTACCCCCACCACCAGGGCCCGAGCAGGGCCTGTGCTGACAGAGCCGGACAGCTGTCGGGAGCCCATGTGTAAAAATATATCCGTGCGCACACACACACGGGGTGCGCGTCTGCAGACACGCATGCAGCGCCCTGCGCCCACCTGCCTCCGCACAGCACGCGGGACGGGACCCCCGCACACGCTTGCTGCTATTATAAAATCACAACTTTTCAAAACAGTCCGCACAAGGCCCTTTCCCCTGCCCCCAAACTCTGGGCCGCGGATTGTGCCCTCGGCCGGTGGGGCAGGGAGCCCAGCTCGGCGTGAGGGGCCTGAGCCAGGCCGGTCCCAGGGGGGATGCAGAGGCCCTCTGGCCCCAGGGCACAGGCCATGCCCCAGTCTACCCAGCCTCCCCCCAGCCTCGGAAGAGACCTAGCCGGCCTCCAGGCCCAGCCTCCCCGCGGGGTGGGCAGCCCCCCACACCAGGAAGCAGTGTGGGGGCCAGGAGGGGCGTCGTCCTTTGTGGGCTGCCCCGGCGCCACGGACCCCTCAGTCTGCAGGAGGATGAGGTCTCCTTCCAGGCCGCCCTCCAACGTGAACCGTGGCTGCGCCAGCCTCTTCCTAAGGCCCCTGCGCCTCCGGGACACCGGGCAGCCCTGGCCGGGCGCCCGGAGCGCGCCTGGGGAGCCGGGCCTCGGGGGCGCCCCCAGCCCCGGCCGCGCCCCTGCGCCCCAGCCTGGGCCTCGCGGGCCGGCGGCCGCCTCCCAAGGTCAAGAGGGAGCCCGGCCGGCCCGCACCCCCGGCCACCGGCCCGCGCCTCCCCGCCCAGGCGCCCGCGGCCACTTCCTGCTCCCGCGCCTCCATTCCGGCTGCGCGGCCCGCGCCCGGCCCGGCGGCCGGGAACAAAGCGGCGGCGCGGGGAGGAAATCCGGGCCCCGGCGGGCGGCGGGCGGGACTCACCGGGCGCTGCGTCCGGGCGAGCGCGGGCCTAGCCGGGCCGCGGCCTCCGGCGCCCGCCGCTCCGCATCCCCGCGGGCCGGGCCGGGCGGGCGCTGTCGGGCGGGCCTCGCGCCGGGCCCGGTATCGTGCGCGGCCGCGGCTCGCGTCCCCGGTGCCTGCTGCGCGCGCGCTGGGCCGGCCGCCGCCGCTCCGTCCCACCGCCGGCCCGCCCCGTCCCCGCCCCGCGCACCCCGCCCGGCCGCCCGCCCACATCCGCCTCCGCCGCCGGCGCCCCCACCCGGGCCAGGAGGGAGGGTGGGGGCCGGGGCCGGCGTGGGCCCACGACCCAGCGTGCGCCGCCGGCCAGTCCCGGCCACGCCCTCCCGGCCTCAGTTTCCCGGTTGGTTCCGTGAGCCGCCCTTCTCGGCTCCGCGCTGCGGCAACCGGGACGAACCCAGCTGCTGCCTCCCAGGGGGCGGGGGCATTGGGGGTGCGGGTTAGTTTGACACTAGAATGCGCCCCAAGTGGGGAGCCCCCCGCGGGAGGGGGGCAGGGAGGGCGCGCCGCCGCGATGACCCTGGGAGACCAGCCCGGGACCCTGCCCGCGGCGCCGCAGGCGGGAGGTCGGCGGGGTGGCCTGGCGGCTGGGGCGGCGTGGCGGCTGCCGCATTGCGGACTTGGAAGGGAACACAGTCCGGGTGCTGAAGGCCCGGCTGCGGGGACGGGGCCCAGCCCTCCGTGGGGGCTTCCAGGAACTCCCCGCCCCCCAGGGAGACACGGACACGTGGCAGCTGTAAAAGGGACGGGGAGAGGGCGCAGGGGCTGGCGGAAGGGCATGCCCTTGGCCTAGGTGCCCCTGCGCGGGGCAGACACCGGAGCAGGAGCTGGGTTGGGGCTGCGACCGCTGAGGCCGCCCGGACCCTCCCTGCCGTCCCCACAGGCCCCGGGCCCCCACACACCGCTAGGGGGCAGCCGAGGGACCAGAGGCAGAGGGACCCTAACTCCCTGCAGACACGCCCTCTCTGACCCCGCCCCCAGGCGAGGCCCCGGGCTGACAGCGACCCTTTTGTAGAAGGAAGACCACGAGTTATCTTCCCAGAGTTGGTGTGTATTGGGGGGAGGGGGCATTTTTGTTATTCAAGGGTCAGAGTTCAGCGTGGGGGTATAAACAGGTCATCAGGGGCAGGGGCAGTCCCCCCATCTTCCCCTTCCCACAGAGGAAACTGAGGCTCAAGCCCAGCCTCTGGGTGGACAGGACAGCCGGACGCTCCCCAGGGAAGGACTGTCTCTCCTGCTGGGGGACACGCACTCCTGGGCAAGGGGACTCCCAGGTCCCTCCCGGCCTGTCCCGTCGGCCCCTCTGGCCGCACCCCATCCATGCGGCTGTCCCAGCGTGACTGTGTACCCCCAGGCAGCACCCTGCCGCCAGGGGCCCCGCGAGAGGCCTGGCCAGACGCCTGACCTGAGGTCACCCCACAGACGTCCGACTCTGTCCATCACTCACCCCGCAGACCTTCCTGGGGGCCCCCCGGAACTGTCCCACCTACCCACACTCTCCCTGGAGGGGTTTCATCCTCAGGCTTTGGAGAGGGTAGGGGGAGGCAGAGGCCAAGAGACTGGGATGGGGTGGCAGCCAGTGGCCTCAGGGGGCCCGGAGGGCGCCCTCTCGTGGAAGACGTGGGGCCTGCGGCCGATTTGAGGAAGAGCATCCTTGCCAGGAGGCTGCACTGAGGCGGCCCAGGTCCCCTGGCTCACTCACCGGGACCCTCTGAGCCCCACATCCCACTCGCGGCCGCGCCCCCGTCCTGTCCGCGCCCCTGTGAGCCTGCCCTGTGACGGGCACCCTGCGGGCACGGCCAGCCCTCCTCCAGGGCCTCCGGGAGGGAAGGCACAGCCCTCTCCCCAAGGACCCCCTTCCTGCCCCCGGACAGACAGAATGGTGGGGGCGGCCCAGCCTGTCGCCGGCCCGGCCACTGCGGCAGCCCAGCCGCTTCGGGGTCCCTTGGCCAGATGTTTCCAACAAAAAGTGCTGCCTGCTCGCTCGCTCGGGGAGCGCAGGCGACTTCGGCCCTGTCACCCGCAGCTGCCGCTTCGCCCTCGCCCAGGGCTCCTCGCCTGGCACCCGGGCCGCCTGGTCTCGGCAGCAGCTGCGGGGCGGGGCCCCAGGGCCGGTCCTGGCCAGATGGCCGCCTGGCCCGCTGCACCGGGGAGGCACTGCCCACACCGCGGTGATGCCTCCTGTCATCCCCGCGTGCGCCGGAGACCTTGCTCGGCAGGCGGGGCACCAAGGGCCGTGGGACAGGCAGCTCGGTGCCACCTGGGGGCTGCCCGGGGGCAGCGCCTCGAGACCAGAGGGCTTAGCTCAGAGCTGGTGACGGCGGAGGCCCCAGGCCCCGCTCCGTGCCGTCCCGCCTCTAGCTCATCCCCCCCCCCCCCCCCGGCTGGCCTCCAGCTCCTGCTGGCAGTGTCCTGGCCCGCACGGCCCCTCCCCTCCGTGCCCCATGGCCTCTGCCGGGTGCCCCCGGAGCCCTCTGTCCCACCAGCCAGGCAAGGCACTCTGCCCGCCCCTGGGCCTCGCCCCACCTAGTGCCCCGAGGGGCTGGCCTCCCCTCCCTGCCTCCGAGGGCTCAGGACCAAGCCAGGGGAGCACAGGTGGGCAGGTGGGCACCACAGAGCATCGGAGATGCGGATGGAGGCGCCAGCATGCGCTCATTCTCGAGGCGTTACTGCGGCCCCACTGGGTGCCAGGAGCCCTGTCCCCCGCACGGTCACCCCGCACACCGGGCTCTGGAGGTGGGAACTGGGCGTGGGCAGGGGGCTGAGCTGGGGTGCCCACGGCTACAGGCAGGATTGGGGGCCCCCCGGGGAGGCCTCTGGGGAGGAGCCCGAGTGGCCAGGGAAGGCCCCGGGTCCTGCGGCTTTGCCCACGAGGACATCGAGGTTCTGGGAAGTTAAAGGTCACGCAGAGGTTGGGAGGCCAGACCCTGGGGCGGCCCATCTGGGTCACTCGGACCAGACTTGAATGCCGCTCCCCTGCAGGGCGCGGGGGCCAGGGTGGCAGTGGGGCTGGCCCTCCTCAGGGAGGGTCCCCACCGTCGCTGCCGGATTTAGGGAAGGAGAAGGAAGGACGTCCAGGCAAGTGTGACTTTCAGACAAACAAGGGCTCATGTTTTTAGTGTAAAAAGTGCTTTTCCTCCCCACTCAGCAGTGGTGCCCGGGCCTCTGACCGGGACTCCCGACCACTGCCCCGTCTCCAGGCGGCTCTCCCGGCTCCGGCTCCGGCCGCGGAGGGCTGCACGGCTCCCCCTGCTCTGCCCAGGGTACCCGGCAGCGAGGCCCCCCCCCCGCCCCCGTCCTTCGTACCAGTGCCTCCCCCAGCTCCACCCCTGCCCTAGTCAAGGCCTCTTTCCTACCCCACTCCTGGCCAGGGCTCCACCTCCCTGCTCACCCTGTATCTGGGCCCCCCCTGTATCTGGGCCCCCCCTGTATCTGGGCCCCCCCTGTATCTGGCCCCCCCCTGTATCTGGGCCCCCCCTGTATCTGGGCCCCCCCTGTATCTGGGCCCCCCCGTATCTGGGCCCCCCCTGTATCTGGGCCCCCCCTGTATCTGGGCCCCCCGTATCTGGGCCCCCCCCGTATCTGGGCCCCCCCCCGTATCTGGGCCCCCCCCCCGTATCTGGGCCCCCCCTGTATCTGGGAGGTGCGGGTAGGGGTTCAGCAGGAGCCTTCTGGGTCCGAATCCTGGTGCAGCCACTTGCTGCCTGCCGGGGCGGTGGGCTCCCTACCTAACGGCCCCCGGGGGTGTAACACCTCCAGCGTCTCCCCCAGAGGAGGTTGTGAAGCTGAGCTGTGGGCAGCCCCTGAGGTCACGCCCCGGGGGAACACTCCACAGCCCAGGGGTGAGGGCACCTCCAAACCACGTCCTTTTCTCTCGGCGGTTTCCTTCTGGAGGCGGGACTAGGTGTCCCCTCACACCTCCAGCTCTTGCACGTGAAGCACGGGGTCCTCAGACCCCAGCCAGGCTCTCCACGGGCCTCTCCCTCCCTGAACACTTCCCAACTGCGCTGGCTCCAGGGCCATCCACCCCCCGCCCCCCGCCCCCCCACATCTGCTGGGATGCGCCCTGTCCCTGGCCTCAGACACATAGCTCCCCCCTCCCAGCGCCGAGCTGGGTCCCTGAGAGAGCGGGAGGCCCCGGTTCTGGACTCCAAGGTCCAATCCCACTTGGGTTTTGCAGAGGGTCCCGGTTCAATTAACTTAAACAGTGGCTTTCAACAGCAGGGGGTGTCATCTTTTCCAAATGTATGGCCGCCCCCCTCCGCGCCCCGTCCTCCATCCCACAGCCGGCTCCCCGCGAGGTGGCAGGAGGCCAGGGTCCCCAGCGCGGACCGGGAGAGGCGCTGGTCCTCCGAAGGGGTCTCTTAGCAGACGGGCGCAGTGGGGACCCCATCGGGCGGGAGGGGGGGACACCGAGAGGGAGCCGGCAAGTATCGCGAGAGACCCCCTCCCCCGCCGCACCCCGCATCGCCTCCCACCCAGCGCCCCAGCTGGCGGCACACGGGGCCCAGTCGGGTGGGGCGGACAGGGAAGGGGCGGCGAGAGTGACCTCAGCGGCTCCGCGCTCCGGGAAGTCGCCGCGGCCCGCCCCCTCCAGCCCCCGCCCGAGTTTCGCTGTCTCCGGGGCGGAGCGAGCGGCAGGCGGTGCCGGGCCGGCCAAGTTGGAGGGCGCCCCGCCCGCCCGGCGCCCTCCCCGCCGGGGCGCGCTGCCCCAGCTCCGCGCTCCGGGCCACACCGGGGAGGGCGCGCGGCGCGGGCGAAGCCGGAGGGGAGCTCCGGACAGCGAGGTGAGCGCGGGGGGCGGGCGCCGGCTCTGTCCGCCCCGCCCGCCGGCCCGCTCCCCCGGCCGCGCTGCCATAAATGGGGCCCGCGGCGGCGGCGGCGGCGGCGGCGGCATCTGGCGGCAGCTGGAGGCGCGGACCCGGGCGGCGACGGCGCGCAGACTCGGCGTCGGGGGAGCGGCGGGCGGCCGCCCCGGCGTGAAGTTCAGGGGCGCCCCGGGCGGGGACGCGTGCGGGTCCGCGCGGCTGTGCCCCCTCCGCCCGCGCCCGGACCCGCCCCCGCGGCGGAGCGGCTTCTGTTGACTTTCGGTCGAGTTTTTCCTGCGGGGCTCGGGGCAGGTGCCAGGGCGACTCCGGAGGGGGGTGCGCGCCCCCTCTGCCCGCGGCCGGCCCGGGGAGGGAAGGAGGGCGCGTCGGGGCCGGGGGGGCGGCGGCGGCGGCGGCCCGGCGCGCTCACGGCGTCCGTTTGTCCAGGTGATGCCGGCGGCGGCATGGAGTTCCCGGGCCACGGCGGGCGGCTGCTGGGCCGCCTGAGGCAGCAGCGCGAGCTCGGCTTCCTGTGCGACTGCACCGTCCTGGTGGGCGCCGCGCGCTTCCCCGCGCACCGCGCCGTGCTGGCCGCGTGCAGCGTCTACTTCCACCTCTTCTACCGGGAGCGGCCGGCCGGCGGGCGCCACGCGGTGCGGCTCAACGGCGGCGTCGTCACGGCGCCCGCGTTCGCCCGGCTGCTGGACTTCATGTACGAGGGCCGCCTGGACCTGCGCGGCCTCCCCGTCGAGGACGTGCTGGCCGCCGCCAGCTACCTGCACATGGACGACGTCGTCAGCGTCTGCAAGGGCCGCCTCCGGGGGCAGGGCCGCGCGCCGCCGCTGGGGACCCCCGCCCCCGACGCAGAGCCCGCGCGCCCGCCGCCCCGCCCCCTGCCCGCCGGGACCCCCGAGCACCGCGCCGCTGCCCAGAAGACCAGGCTTCCTGGGACGACCGGGCTCAAGGCCGCCATCCCTCCAGGGGCGCGGGGGCCCCCTCCCTGGCAGGTCCCGGTGGAGTCGGACCGGGCTCTGGACCTGTCGCTGAAGCCCGGCCGGAGGCGGGAGCCGGGCCGCCCGCCCGCTGTCCTCCAGACCCCGCCCTGCGCTCAGAGGCAGCGAGGGGCCGGGCCACCGGTGAGGGGCCAGCAGGACTCACCGTCGGGGCCGGACAGCGTGGGCGCCCTGAGCCCCCCCAGCCCCCTGCAGTCCCCCCGCGTCCCTGCAGCCCGGCTCCTGGCGGGGGGCCTGGAGCTGCTGCCCGTGGGGCTGGGCAGCCGGGAGCTGGAGCTGGACGCCGAGCGGGAGGCCGCGGAGGACCGGCTGGCGCCCGGCGGCCACCTCTGCCCGTGCCCGCTGTGCAGCCAGCCCTTCCCCAGCGCCCACGCGCTGCAGCGGCACCTCAGCGCCCACTTCCGCGAGCGGGACGGTGCCCGCGCCCGGCTCTCGCCCGACGGCGCCGTGCCCACCTGCCCGCTCTGCGGGAAGACCTTCTCCTGCGCCTACACGCTGAAGCGCCACGAGCGCACCCACTCGGGCGAGAAGCCCTACGCGTGCGGGCAGTGCGGCAAGAGCTTCCAGTACTCGCACAACCTGAGCCGCCACGCCGTGGTGCACACGCGCGAGAAGCCCCACGCCTGCCGCTGGTGCGCGCGCCGCTTCACGCAGTCCGGGGACCTGTACCGCCACGTGCGCAAGTTCCACTGCGGCCTGCTGTGACTCTCAGCCGCTGTGGGGCCTGCGGGTGGCACTGGGGTGCTGTGTGAGGGGCCCAGAGCTGGTCGGTGGAAGCTCCGAGGCTGCCCCCTGCTCCCACCTTGTACCCTGTCTGTGACACTGTCTTCCTCTCCTTCCAGTTCTGGGGGTGTCGCAAGGGCCCCCGAACTGGCCCAGGCACCTCGTTTGGGGCAGCCCGTGTGTCCTGCCTTTGGGGACTCCCCTGGCCCCCTTAGGCGACCCTTGTGCATCTGGCCCCACTTGGCGAAGGATGCACGTCACAGAAGTTGTAAGCGAGGCCCCTGCAAGGCGGGGGGGCGGGCACAGGGGGGCCATGGGCGCAGCTGGAGGCTGAGCGGCTGTGGGGTTCCAGGCGGGGGTGGTGGGAGTGGGGGGTGGGGTGGCACAGGCGCAGGAGGCTGGAATTTGGAAAGGGTTCTCTTTAGACGCAGGGCCTCCGAGGCTGCCAGCTGTCTGCCCGGGCCGTGGGCTGTGCCTCTTCCCGCGCCTCTTCCCGCCTGAGCTCGGGGTCCAGGGCCTCAGCCTCCCGGGCGGGCGGCCGCTGCTGGGCCACCTGCTCATCCCCCAGCGGCTGGTCACTTCCAGAGCACAGAGAGGGGGCAGTGCGTGGAGGGGTCCGGGCAGGGTCCCAGCCCCCACCCCTGGCCTGTGGACGTTGCTGTGCTGCGGCTGCCTGAGGCCACCCTCCCTGCCCCTCTGCTCGCTGAGCACATGCTGCTGGGGAGCCCTGGCCGAGGCGGGGCGGCAGCCCCAGGCTCGGAGCCCCCTGGACTCCCGGTTCCTAGGCCGCAGGGCTGTGCTGCTGGGACCGGACATGGCAGGAGCAGCCCAGCCCAGCACCTTTGTTACTCTCCCTCCTCCTGGCAACACTTGATGTCGTATTTATTCGTCTTCCTGGTCTCAAGGGGAAGGACCTTCCCAGCAGGTGGACAGAGCCCGGCCCCCTGCCGGCCCTCCACGCCCGTGTGGCTGGCCTCTGCGGACGCCTAGCGCTGGGGACCAGGGAGCTGGGTGAAGGGGATCCCTGCTTCTGACCGCCCTGCCCCCAGCCCCGCCCCTGCGGAAGGGCCAGGGTGACTGCCCACTGGGCGTGAAGTGACCCAGTTCCCCTGTGTGTGTGTGTGGGGGGGTGCGCACGTATGGGGGTGTACATGTGTGTGTGTACGTGTGTGTGGTCTTCGAGCCCCGCCAGCAGCGAGGAGTGCTGGGGAGGGGGCAGGGCCTGGTCCCCCCGGGTTTCCGTGGGAGAAACGTCCTTTCTGGGGGGGGAAGTGGCCCTGGGCCCTCAGCACTGGCCTCCCCGTCCTCCGCCGCCCTTACTGTGAAGTGAATGCGGAGCGAGGGGGCCAGTCTGCAACGCCCTCGCCGACAGTTCCGGTGAAATGTGTTTATATTTATATTTAGGAGGCTAGCCGGGTGGAAACATGCGACAGAGGCGTGTGCGGGCGCGTTTGGGGCGGGACCTGCTCTGGGGTCACCCCGGGCCGGGCCGGGCGCCCACGGGCGGGAGGTTCTGTTGCACACACGCCTGTCTCCGCGTCCGTCCTCGTCTGTGGTGACCGTGTTAATAAAGCCCACCCCGTGGAGACCTTCGATGACCCCTGGGAAGGGCGTGTGTGCGTCTCCAAGTGTGTGGGGAGTGTGGGCACGCTGGGCCAGGGGTCGGTGGGGGGGTGTACCCCTGGGGGCGTGGGCTCGGGCAGGGCTGCAGACTGCTGGCCCCTCACCCAGGCTGTCCCACCCACCCTGAGCCTGGGGGACCTGGACCTGAGCTCCCCTTCCAGAAGCGCCACACTCCTGCCCTCTGCCCCCGCCTCTGCCTCCCTCCCCCTCCCCCTCCCCCTCCCCCTCTACACCTCATTTGTCTCCTGGTTCCCTCAGTGGATGGGTCCTCAGAGGCTTGGGTTTGGGCCAGAGGTGGCCAAGGCTGGGAAGGGGGGTGCCTCCTGCCCCTACCTTCGTCCCGCGGGCGGGCCGGACCTGCAGGGGCCCCGAGAGGGGCAGGTGGGCAGACCCCTCACGTATGTCCCGAGCCCAGGCCTGGAACCAAGAGTGGGGGTCCTCAGAGGTTGCCAGGGCGAGCTGTGTGGGTGCTGGAGGGGCCCCTGATTCTTTTTGTTTTTTTTAATATATTTTATTGATATTTCACAGAGAGGAAGGGAGAGGGATAGAGAGCTAGAAACATCGATGAGAGAGAAACGTCGATCAGCTGCCTCCTGCACACCTCCCACTGGGGATGTGCCCGCAACCAAGGTACATGCCCTTGACTGGAATCGAACCCGGGACCTTTCAGTCCGCAGGCCGACGCTCTATCCACTGAGCCACACCAGTTAGGGCGGGGCCCCTGATTCTTGGACCAGCCTTCGAGGCCTCCCCGTCCTGACCCCAAAGGCGGTCCTTCCTCTGGGGGTGGTGCCGGCCCCTCCCTCCCGCGGCCACCTGCTCCCTCGGAGCCACTGTTCTGCAGGGAGGCCCTGCACGGTCCCAGTTGGTCCGAACTGGGAGGAGGCTGTTGTCATGCCAACCTGGCAGGGGAGGAGGGCAGGGAAGGGGCCCCTTGAGGGGAGGGGCTGACCCGGAGAGGGGCTTCCGGGGCCCCATCCCACCTGCCCAGCTCTGCCAAGCTGTGCCCACTCAGCTCAGGGCTGGAGCCCCGCGCCTGGGCAGGTGAGCCTCTGAGCACCCTCCCTGGAGGACCCCTTGGTTGCCTGGTAAACTGAGGCAGCACGGGCCCTGGCACCCACACCTGGCCCTCCTGGAGCTGGGGCCCTGCAGGGCAGCCAGAAAGAGCCCACAGGGAAAGCAGGGTCGGGCAGAAGGGGTCCCAAAGCCACCCCACCCAGAGGGGCTTGGGAGCATTCAGGTGGGCACAGAGGTGGCAGTCACTGCAAAGGAGACAGGCTGGGCAGAGCGAGCAGTGGCTGCAGGAGCCGGGCAGCCGGCTGGAGGGCAGGGCAGCTGGGGCGGGGGCGGGTGCTGGCTGCGGACCGAAGGGGCGTGCAGGAGGCAACCGATGGATCTGTTTCTCTCACATCGATGTCTCTCTCTGTCTTTCCCTCTCTCTCCCACTCTCTCTAAAAATCAATGGGAAAATATCCTTAGGTGAGGATTTTTAAAAAAGAGAGAGAACTGGGAAACTGGTCCCTTCGGGGGAGGGACCTTGGTGCTCGGACCAAGGGGGGGAGTCTTTTCAATCCGGACGCGTTGGACTGAATGGAAACCCTTTCCTCTGCCTCCTTCCACCTTTTCCTGCTCTTCCCGGCACAGCTTCTCGTGGGCCTGGTTAACTCACGCACTTTCACGAAGATGGATGTTTTCACTGATTTCGGAGAGGAAGGGAGAGGGGGAGAGAGGAACATCCATGATGAGAGAGAATCACTGATTGGCTCGCCCCCTGCTGGGGGATCGAGCCCACAGCCTGGACGCGTGCCCTTGACCGGAATGGAACCTGGGACCCTTCAGTCCACAGGCCGACGCTCTGTCCGCTGAGCCACACCGGCCAGGGTTCACCCGTGCACGTTCTCTGTCTTCCCCCGAGCGCTGCGTTTTCTCTGTATTCTTTCCCGTGAAAAGATGCGCGTGCAACACGCTCCCTGCCGCTGCGCCCCGCCCAGCGCGCCCCTGCCTGCCGGTCGCCCCGCTGTTTGTCACGTGGGCATTTCCCAGTGTCTCCTGCTGTGAATGCAAGCAAATGCCTCCCCCCGCTACCATCCCCCGAAAGGTGGCGGACCGTCCCAGCCGGTGTGGCTCAGTGGATGGAGCATCTGCCTGTGGACTGCAGGGTCCGGGTTCGATTCCGGTCAAGGGCATGCACCTTGGCGGTAGGCTGGGTCCCCTGCCCTGGTTGGGGAAGGGGGGGGGGCATGCGCAGGAAGCAACTAATCGATGTGTCTCTCTCACATCGATGTTTCTCTCTCTCACTCTACCCCTCCTATTCTTTTTTTGTTATTTTTTTAATTGAAGTATTACAAATAGTAGTACATATGTCTTCTTTTTCCCCCCATTGACCTCCCCCCAGCCTCCCCTACCCCCCAGTACATGCCTTTACCTGCCCCCCCCCACCCCAGTGTCTTGTATCCATTGGTGATGCTTATATGCATGTGTACAAGTCCTTCGGTTGATCTCCCCTCCTATTCTCTCTGTAAAAAAAAAAAAAAAAAAAAAATGACTGGAGTAAGATCCTCGGGTGAGGACTAGCAGCGTGGCCTGTCTCCGCGGGGATGGACGCCTGGGTGGCTTCTCCAGCTTCTGCTGCTGTCAGCAACGCGGCCGCGGATGCCCTTGATCCCGCGCCCTTTGGCACAGGGAGGGACGAGACAGACTCCGGGGGGAGCCCGTGTGCGGCGTCTCCGTGCCAAGTGCTCCCTGGCAGCTGCCCCGCCGCTCCCCCCGCACCTCCCTACACCCGTGCCCACCGCAGCGCACCCCCAAGCAGTGGGAGGGAACGGAAGCCGACAGGTACAGCACGCACCGCCCGGGGTCATGTTTGTCGTAAGCTGTTTATTGCTGCTCCCAAGGGCACGGACTTGCAAGTATTCTTCAGGGGAAAAAAAAAATGCTTTTCAAGTATCTTTTTTAAAATATATTTTTGTTGCCCTGACCGGTGTGGCTCAGTGCATAGAGCGTCGGCCTGCGGACGGAAGGGTCCCAGGTTCGATTCCGGTCAAGGGCATGGACCTTGGTTGCGGGCACATCCCCTGTAGGAGGTGTGCAGGAGGCAGCTGATCGATGTTTCTCTCTCATCGATGTTTCTAGCTCTCTATCCCTCTCTCTTCCTCTCTGTAAAAAATCAATAAAATATATTTTAAAAAATAAAATAAAATATATTTTTATTGATCTCAGGGAGGAAGGGAGAGGGGGAGAGAGAGAGAAAAACATCAATGATGAGAGAATCATGGATGGGCTGCCTCTTGCACGCCCCCTACTGGGGACGGAGCCCACAACCCAGGCACGTGCCCTTGGCCAGAACCGAACCTGAGACCCTTCAGTCCGCAGGAGGCGCTCTGCCCACTGAGCCACACCAGCCAGGGCTCAAGTGTTATTTCATTTTTTTATATATATTATTGATTTTTTACAGAGAGGAAGGGAGAGGGGTAGAGAGTTAGAAACATCGATGAGAGAGAAACATCGATCAGCTGCCTCCTGCACACTCCCCACCGGGGATGTGCCCGCAACCAAGGTACATGCCCTTGACCGGAATCGAACCTGGGACCCTTCAGTCCGCAGGCTGACGCTCTGCCCACTGAGCCACACCAGCCAGGGCCCAAGTGTCATTTCAGTGGGCGTCTCTCTTACTGCGAGGGGAGGGGAATGGCTTTTCCCGTGCCCACGGGCCCCTGGGTTTGGTCTGGATTGACCCTTGCTCGTGTCTTTTGCCAACATTTTCCTCCGGGGTGATCCCACTCCCATGTTCAAAGTCGCCTTCTTTCTAGCATTTTCGAGGGGTTCTGCTTCTTTCACATTTGCATCTCTGACCCACTCGCTTCACCTGGCTTGTGGTCCCGCTGCGGGATCGAACTTGTTCATCCTGCAGATGAGCCGCACGCAGCTTCCCCTTTGCTGCTGGAGGGCGGCCCTCCGTCACTGTCCCCGTCCTGTGTGGTGGTGACTTCTCCTCCGGGCTCTGTCCCCTCCTCCCTCGGGGGCCAGGCCACACCGGGCACGCACTGGGCCTTAGCACACGCCTGGTCCCCCCCAGGACTCGCCTCGCACCCCTCCTCTTTTCAGCTCCTCTAGCTCCAGGGGGAAGGCTGCGCCCAGGCTGGCTCAGTGGCGGAGCCTCTATGAACCAGGAGGTCACGGGTTCGATTCCCAGCCAGGGCACAGGCCCGGGTTCCGGCTGGACCCCCAGGGTGGGGGTGCAGGGGGCAGCAGATCCACGATTCTCTCGCATCACTGATGTTTCTCTCTCTCTGTCCCGCTTCCTCTCCGACATCAATCTCCGCCACAGCTTCCCACCCGAACTGCTCCCAGAGCCAGCCACCTGCAGGCTGCCCAATCCAAGGGGCTCTCCCGTCATCACGCCCCCCGCACCCCCCCCCCAATTTCTCAGCAGCGCTTTGCTGGGGAGACTACTGCTTCCAGCCAGTGCTCCCCTTCCGGCTTCTCTCCACCTGCACCCCCTCTGCAGGCGCTCGCCCGCGGGCTCCCGCTTCATGCCCGCCCCCCCCCCACACACACTCCTGGGGCTCTGGAGCGGCGCCGCCTCCCCGAGTTTGCACTGCAGCCCCCGGGAGGCGGGGAGGGGGCGGCTGCTGCGGAAAGTGCCCGCTAGTCCAGCGGCAGGTGAGCCTCGACCTATGAACCCGGAGGTCACAGTTCAATGGGTTGCGGGCTCCATCCCCAGTGGGGCGGGCAGGAGGCAGCCGATCCATGATTCTCTTTCATCATTGATGTTTCTCTCTCCCTCTCCCTTCCTCTCTCAAATCAATGAAAACATGTTATTATTTTTTTTAAGAAATAAAAAAGAAAAAAGGGAAGTGCCTCAGGTCCTGCTGTGGACAGAGGGCGCCCTCTGGCGGCGGGGAGGCCCGACCTGCTCAGCCCGCAGCTCGCCCGGAAGTCGCCTGCCAGCGGCGCATGCTCACTGCCCCCTCTGGCGCGCTCCCGGGTCACGTGGGGCGGAGGCGCGCGGGCCGCCTGGGAAGTGACCCCCGGGGAACGCGAGCCGGGGCCTCGGGTTCCGCCCCGGTGCGGGGCGGGCGGTCCCCTGCGGAGGCTCCCGCGGCGCTGCTGTGCGGCCGCCGTCCGGGTCCGGGGCTGCCCGCCCCCGTCCTGCCCGCCCCGTGGGAGCAGCTGGAGGAGCCCAGGTCGCTCCTGACCCGCGGCGCTGACTCACCCGCTGGGTCACCTGTTCGCCTCCCGCTGGGTCACCTGTTCGCCTCCCGCTGGGTCACCTGTTCGCCTCCCGCTGGGTCACCTGTTCGCCTCCCGCTGGGCGGTGGCGGCCGGAGGGCGGGACCTGTCCGTGTCGGCGTGTCCGTCAGTGCCTGGCACTGTCACTTCGCGTTGGAGGCGTGGACAAGGGGACGTGGCAGATGAGTTATTTATTTTTTCAAATTGATTTCAGAGAGGAAGGGGGAGAGAGAGAGAAACATCAATGCTGAGAGAGGATCCTGGGTCTCCGCCTCCCGCGCCCCGCCCTGGGGAGGGAGCCCGAAACCCCGCCACCCCGCCGCCCCGCCACCGCCCTGACCTCAGTGGAACCTGACCTCCTGGGTCATAGGTCGACGCTCAACCCAGAGCCGCCGGTGGGGCGGTGGGTGAGGTGTAAGGTGCACTGCGGCCACCCGGTGTGACGGCAGGACCGAGGCGGAGGAACCCCGAGTCCTGCGGGAGGTGGGGTTCAGCCTTCAGCCCAGCCCTCCTGCTCCCCCGCCAGCCCCGCCCTGCAGGGGCCCTGCTCGGACCCGCACCACTGCCCGTGTCTGCACGGCCTGCTGACCGCTCCAAGGCCAGGCCTCCGCACGGCCTTGCACGGGCCCAGCTGGGCAGACTCCTGGTTTGGTCCCGGCAGGGCTCACCCTGGGCCTGGGCGGGAAGGCAGGGCGGCAGGGCGGGCACGGAGGGGGGCTGGGAGGCAGCAGGGCGGGCACGGAGGGGGGCTGGGAGGCAGCGGGTGCGGGGCGAGTCTGACCCCTTCTTGGACCCAGCACATGCGCTCCTGGAGGCCTGCGGGCAGTGGTGCCCTCACTGGAGAGCGTGGTTCCTACAAGCCCCGGAGCCCTCAGAGCTGCACTTCCCGAGCCAGTGTGGCTCAGTGGAAAGTGTCGGCCCTCGACTGAAGGGTAACGGGTTCGGTTCCGGTCAAGGGCACGGACCTCAGTTGCGACATGGGCAGGAGGCAGCTGGTTGATGATGTTCCTCTCTACCCCCTCTCCCTTCCTCTCTCTAAAAATCAATAAAAACCTGTTGTTTTTTTTTTTAAAAAAAACTGAGCATGTCCCGATTCCTGCTTCTCACAGTAATCCACTTCCTAGAGGCGGCTCCAGGATCGACCCCCCCCCCCCACCTCCATCCGCTCGGCCTCCTTCTGCTCTCCATCCGTCCTTCTTCTAAACAAGCACAGCCTGCTCCTGGGACTTGCTGGAGCAGCTAAAGGCTTCGTTAGCTCTAGTTCAGATGCATGGACGGACAGACGGATGGGTGGATGGACGGACGGATGTATGGACGGATGCATGGACAGATGGATGGGTGGGTGGCTAGAGTATCCGTGAGAAGAACTTTGGCTCCACGGAGCAGCCGTTCTGGCAGATGCAGTGGTGCGAGTTGATGGGATTTGTTTTTCTCCCCCAGAAAGGAGCCTGGAGGCAGCATGTCCGTAAGAGCAGCCGGAATGAAGCCCTGACCGGTGTGGCTCAGTGGATAGAGCGTCGGCCTACGGGCTGAGGGGTCCCAGGTTCGATTCTGGTCAAGGGTATGCACCTTGGTTGGGGGCACATCTCCAGTGGGAGGTGTGCAGGAGGCGGCTGATCGATGTTTCTCTCTCATCGATGTTTCAGACTCTCTATCCCTCTTCCTTCCTCTCTGTAAAAAGTCAATAAAATATATTAAAAAAAAAAAAAAGAGCAGCCGGGTGTGGGGTGTGGGGCCAGCACCTCTGCCGGCCACTGTCCTTTTCTCCTGGTCACGGAGGTTGCCACCCCTGCTCCAGGCTGGGGGACGGGGGAAGGGTAGTGACTGGTGCCCATTTCTTTAAAAAATTTTTAAGTATATTTTTATTGCTTTCAGAGAGGAAGGGAGGGAGAGAGAGAGAAACATCAATCATGAGACAGAATCATGGATCGGCTGCCTCCTGCGCGCCCCTCCCTGGGGATGGAGCCCACAACCCCGGGCTGGGAATTGAACCGTGACCTCCTGGCTCATCAGTGGAGGCGCAACCCCTGAGCCAGCAGGCGGGTCCATCTCTTTTATCCTGGAGACAGAATTCCCAGAAGCTCCCGGTCGGCTATGGCTACAGCTCACTGACCAGAACCACGCCCCGAGCCCCTGGGCAGCAGCGCACTGAGTTTCCCGTGGTTGGGGGAGAGGGGACAGGAGAAGGGAGGGAACCTAAGGACAGTGGCCGCCCAGCGTCCGGACACTCCTGTCTGCCTTTTGATGGCGCCCACACAGGGAATCCTGCTTCCCCGCTTGGAATTCTGAAGGCGACTTCGGCCTGCACCCCCTCGCCAAGCGCAGCCGTGTGACCGGCCACGTGCTGGGGCATGGGATCTGCACGCCCCCCCCCCCCAGGGTAGCATCCTGCTGCTGCAGAGGCAGAGCTCCGGGCTCCGTGGGGCAGCAGCCCGTCTGGCAGGGGGCCTGGCACTGTTCCCGGAAGCTCAGCCTGATCCGTGAGCCATTCCCCGGCTCCGTGGGAGACCATAGCTGCTTAAAGGGGCTGGAGGGGGTTCTGTGCTAGATTGCCCCCCCCCCGCCAGTCTCCCACGGAGTCCTAGGCCTGGTCCCGAGGGCTGAGACCTGATGGAGGCAGGAGGCGTCGGTTAGGGTGGCCTCGGGCCGGTTTGCCTGGTGACCTGAGGAGGGGGAACCTGGGACACACCTGGGAGGACGCCCTGTGACGAGGACAGCGATGCAGGGGCCGCAGCCGCCCGCCCAGGACTGAGGGCACCGCCCGCAGCCGGGGGAGGCAGGAAGGTCCCCAGGAGCCCGGCGGGAGCACCGCCCGGGACACCTGGACTTCTGTCCTCAAGAATGGGGGAGAGCCGGTCCGCGTGGCCCTGTGGTTGAGCCTCGACCTAGGAACCAGGAGGTCAGGGTCTGATTCCGGGTCAGGGCACGGGCCCAGGTTACCAGCTCCATCCCCAGTGGGGGGCGTGCAGGAGGCAGCCAGTCCGTGATTCTCTCTCATCACGGATGTTTCTCTCTCCCTCTCCCTTCCTCTCTGAGATCAATAAATATATATATATATATATAAAGAGAATGGGTGAGAGGAAGCGGCTCACCGTGGTCCTTGCTGCAGACCCCTCCCCCAGTTAACCCAGCGGCCAAGGACCAGCCCATGGGCAGCGGCGTCCGGGTGAGGAGAGGCCGGCGGGCGGAGTGACCAGAGTCCCTGGTGCCGGGACCTGCTGCTGAGGCTCCTGCACCCTGAAGAGACCCGGACCCCCGGCCAGACCCCTCCCTGCCCCGTCAGGAGGCATCTGAACTACCTACCTGGCAACCAGGGCCACGGTCCCGCCCGCCCCCCCGTCCCGCCCCCCGCCCACCTGCCCACGTTGGGGGCCTGGAGGGGAGACAGGCAGGGAGAGGCCTGGCCATGCGGGGCACAGCGTTGGTGTTGAGAGGACAGGATCTCCGCTCTGCATCACCCCAGCAGGGAGGGCGCCCCAGAGCCCGTGTGACGTGGAGTCTGAAGTGCCCAGGGCACTGCACCAGGCCCTCAGCCGGCGCCCGGCCACCTCGGGGCTGTGCCCACTCCCCGGGTGTTTCTGAAAGCGGGGGGGGGGGGCTCTTAGAGGAGCGGCACCAAGGGGACCGGACGGGAGAGCCCAGGGCAGCAGAGAACAGAGGTCACCCTGCGCCGGAGGGCGTGTTTGCAGAATAGGGGGGGGGGCAGCATTAGGGAGCAGGCAGGGTGGTCCAGGAGGCTGTGAGGGGCGTCCATCCATCCAACCAGCTCCCTATGCACCCTCCTATGCAGGAGGGCCAGGTCGGGGGGGGGGGGAGGAGGGGGCTGAGGATGGGCCAGGGACGGGGGAGGGGCGGCGGCTGGGGGCTGAGGGCTGCACCGCCCACCTCGCCCTCCGTCCCAAGCCGGCCTCGGGGTGCTGGGCCTGGGGCTGCGGCAGCAAAGTGACCTGAAGGTGGCTCAGCAGAGACGCGCCCGGGGCTCTACGGCTTGAGCGTCGCCCTGTGCGTCCGAAGGTCAGGCTGTGGGTTTGGTCCCGGTTGGGGTGTGTATGGGAGGCAACCGATTGATGTCTCTCTCTCTCTCTCTCTCTCTCTCTCCCCCCTTCCTCTCTCTAAAATCAATTTTAAAAAATAGAAAACTGAAACAATCCCACAAACCCTTTTGAGCTTCTGGACCATCCTGATGCCTGCACATCGTGGGCCCTGCCTCCGCCCGAGCTGGGACTGCAGGGTGAGGGGGGGCCCTGCAGAGAGCACAGGAGTTCACACCCCAGAGCGGAGGGGCCTCCAGGGAACAGGCACAGGTGGAGGGCTGGGTGGGTGGTCGCCTGGATGGGTGGGTGGAGGCTGGGGGGGTGGAGGGATGGGTGGGGGGAGGATGGGGGGGTGGTCGCCTGGGTGGGTGGGTGGAGGTATGGGGGGGGAGGATGGGGTGGAGGATGGAGGGGTGGAGGGATGGGTAGGGGGAGGATGGGGTGGAGGATGGGGGTGTGGAGGATGAGGGGGTGGAGGATGGGTGGGGGAGGACGGGGGTGGAGGGATGGAGAAGTGGAGGATGGGGGGGTGGAGGGATGGGTGGGGGGAGGATGGGGGGGTGGTCGCCTGGGTGGGTGGGTGGAGGATGGTGGGGGAGGAGGGGGGTGGAGGGATGGGGAAGTGGAGGATGGGGGGGTGGAGGATGGTGGGGGAGGAGGGGGGTGGAGGGATGAGGAGGTGGAGGATGGGGGGGTGGAGGGATCAGGGGTGGAGGATGGGGGTGTGGAGGATGGTGGGGGAGGAGGGGGGTGGAGGAATGGGGAAGTGGAGGATGGGGGGGTGGAGGATGGTGGGGGAGGAGGGGGGTGGAGGGATGAGGAGGTGGAGGATGGGGGGGTGGAGGGATCAGGGGTGGAGGATGGGGGTGTGGAGGATGGTGGGGGAGGAGGGGGATGGAGGGATGAGGAGGTGGAGGATGGGGGGGTGGAGGGATCAGGGGTGGAGGATGGGGGTGTGGAGGATGGGTGGGGGAGGAGGGGGGTGGAGGATGGGTGGGGGAGGAGGGGGGTGGAGGGATGGGGAGGTGGAGGATGGGGGGTGGAGGGATGGGGAAGTGGAGGATGGGGGTGGAGAGATGGGGTGGAGGAGGGGGGTGGAGGGATGGGGAAGTGGAGGATGGGGGGGTGGAGGATGGGGGGAAGGGGGCGGGGGGGGGGCGTCCTGTGCTGGGCTGGGGGCAGCAGCTGAGGTGGGGCCCATGTGGAGCGCAGGCAGGGGCGGGGCGCAGGTGCACTGGGCATGCGTGGTCGGGCCTGCTGCAGAAGCCCGCGTGGGGGCTCCAGGAGGAGCGAGGGCCTCTAGGGCGCTGCTGGGGCCCATGAAGTCCCTGCCCAACCTGCAACAGAGCGCGACCACTTGGGATGCAGGTGCTGATGGGCGGGGGCGTGGCCTGGGGACCTCTGGGCAGAGGCGGACGATTCCGGCAGCCGGTTGGGTGTTGGGGCGCAGCGAGGCGGCTGAGGGATGGTGGGGGGGGGGGGGGCGGGAGGGGCACACGGCCTCGCAGCCGCTGTGGGTCTGATTTTCACGCCCAGTGCCCAGGCGCCATGGGGGGCCCGATTCCAGACTCGGGTTCCCAGCCCCGGCCCTGGCCGCGGTGTGGACAGCCCGCAGGGGAGCTGGGGGCGGGCAGGGCCGGGCGGAGGCTGCTGGACCTGGGTCTGCGCTGGGCGGGGCTGGGGGTGCCCCGACCCCAGGAGGGGGGCCGTGGAGCGCACCGCCAGGTTCTGCGGAAGAAACCCTCCCAGTGGGGGTTCCCGGGGCAGCTGGGCGGGGGCGTCCCCGGTCACCCTGAGGCCGCGGGCGCCGGCCTGGAGCAGGGTCTGCACCGGGAGCCCCTTTCCCAGGCGCTGGGCGCCCCGCAGCTCCGCGCGCCCCCTGGCGGCTCCGCGCCGCAATAGCGCCCGCGCCTGGCTGCGCTGCACGCAAACCCCGCGCCCCGCCCTGAACCCTGCCTGTGCGGGAGGCAACCCCCGACGTGTGTCTCTCACATCGATGTGCCTCTCTCTCCCCCCTCCCTCCCACTCTCTCTAAAAATCAATGGAGCCCTAACCGGTGTGGCTCAGTGGATAGAGCGTCGGCCTGCGGACTGAAGGGTCCCGGGTTCGATTCCGGTCAAGGGCGTGTACCTGGGTTGCAGGCACATCCCCAGTAGGAGGTGTGCAGGAGGCAGCTGATCGATGTTTCTGACTTTCTCTCCCTCTCCCTTCCTCTCTGTAAAAAGTCAATAAAATATATTTAAAAAAATACAAATAAATAAAAATCAATGGAAAAAATAGCCTGGGGTCAGGACTGAAGTGGGGAGGAGTGCACCTCCTACTCCATCCTTCCCCCCCTCCCCCGCCGGGGTTTGGCTGATCTGCGCCCCTTGCAATTCCCTGTGAATCTGTGGGTGGGCCTTTCTGTTGGGGGGCGGGGGGCGGGAGAAGGCTGCTGGGATTTTCATAGAGAGCTGGGGTGGGATAGAACTGATCTCTCTCTCTCTCTCTCTCTCTCTTTCTCTCTCTCTCTCTAATATCTTTATGTCAGAGAGGAAGGGAGAGGGAGAGAAACATCAGTGATGCGATAGAATCATAGATCGCTTGCCTCCTGCACACCCCCTACCGGGGACCGAGCCTGCCACCCGGGCCTGTGCCCTGACCCGGACCGGAACCGCGACCTCCTGGTTCACGGGTCCATGCTCAGCCCCGAGCCACGCGTTGGGGCTGGAACTGATCCCTTTAGGATGTTGAGCCTTCCTGCCGTGGCCCCGGGGCCTGCACCCCCTCCTCTCTCACTCCTTCCAGCCGGCAGGCCTCCAGCACCCGGGCTGGCTTCGCTCCCCAACAGCGCATCCTCTTCGGGGCGATTGTAGGTGGACGTGGCTTCCTCATTTCCTCCTCTTCCCCGAGTTATTTTCTGTCTTACTACTAACCACTGGCCAACATTCTATCTTTATTATTATTATTGTTAGAGGCCTGGTGCACGAAATTCGAGCACAGGGAGCGGGGGGGGGTGTCCCTCAACCCTGCCTGTGCCCTATCCGATCTGGGACCCCTAAACTGGCAGTCGGACATCCCTCTCACAATCCAGGACTGCTGGCTCCTAACTGCTCACCTGCCTGCCTGATCCCTCTAACTGCTCTCCCCTACCAGCCTGATCGCCCCTAACTGCCTCTGCCTTGGCCCTGCCACCATGGCTTTGTCCAGAAGGATGTCTGGTCTAATTAGCATATTACCCTTTTATTAGTATAGATTATTATTATTATTATGTTGTTTTTGTTCATCCATACTTGAGGATATTTTTCCCATTGATTTTAAGAGAGAGTGTGTGTGGGGGGGAGGCATCTGTAATACTTTCAACAATATATTTAAAAACTAAAAAAAAAGAGAGTGGAAGGAAGGGGAGGAGAGAGAGAGAGAGAGAGAGAGAAACATGGATGTGAGCGAGGCACATCGATTGGTTGCCTCCTGCGCGCCCACTATAGGGGCCGGGGATTGAACCTGCAACCCGGGCAGGTGCCCTTGACTGGAAATCGAACGCATGACCCTTCGGTGCCCGGGCTGACGCTCTAGCCACTGAGCCACACCGGCTGGGCGGAAATGGTTTCTTCATTTCCTTTTCTCTTCTGAATTATTTTGTTAAAATATAATTTTATTGATTTCAGAGAGGAAGCAAGAGGGAGAGAGAGACAGAAACGTCCATGATGAGAGAGACACGTAGATTGGTTGCATCCTGCAGGCACCCAACCAGGGCCGGGGCTTGAGCCCGCAACTCTGGTAAGTGCTCTTGAACGGAATCGAACCCGGGACCCTTCAGTCCGCGGCTGGCACTCTGTCCACCAGCTAAGCCGGCCGGGGCTCCTGAGATGTTTTCTTTCTTTTTTTTTTTTTTTTTTAATATATTTTATTGATTTTTTACAGAGAGGAAGGGAGAGGGATAGAGAGCTAGAAACATCGATGAGAGAGAAACATCGATCAGCTGCCTCCTGCACACCTCCCACTGGGGATGTGCCCGCAACCAAGGTACATGCCCTTGACCGGAATGGAACCCGGGACCCTTCAGTCCGCAGGCCGACGCTCTATCCACTGAGCCACACCGGCTGGGGCTCCTGAGTTGTTTTCGATCTCAGTACCGGCCACGGGCCAGCATTGGGGTATATCCAGCTGCTCATTTCCTGTCTCCTTAACCACAGTTAACTCCCACAAGGGCTTGGCCGGGATCTGCGGCCACAGGCCGGGCCTGGAGCAGCGCTGGCACCCGGGGCACGGAGCCGGAGCCCGTCCTGCGCTCACCGGCCCGGTTTTGTGTGTCACCGCGAGGAGCGCAGTGCCAGGCCGCTGGCGGGGGCCTCCCTCCCAGCGCACAGTCTCCGCCGGATTGATGTCCACTGGTCTCTGAATTGTATTTACAGCGGACAGACTGCCTCCCACGGCCCCGGGACCACTCTCCTTTCCGCCATCACCACGTGAGGGTCCCCAGCCCCTTCCCGGGGCCCCTGGGCCCTGGCGCATCAGGGGCGCCTGCAGCGGTGGGGGTTGGGGGTGCGGGCAGGGCGTCCGCCTTGTCTGCCTTGGTCCTCACCCTTCTGTGAGCGGCCGGTGGATACGTTGTGCATCTGTCTGTTGGCTTTTAAACGTCGGTTTCTGGCCCAGACCGGTGTGGCTCCGTGGATAGAGCGTTGGCCTGTGGACTGAAGGGTCCCAGGTTCGATTCCGGTCAAGGGCATGTACCTTGGTTGTGGGCTCGATTCCCAGTGGATGGTGTGCAGGAGGCAGCCGATCAATGATTCTCTCTTCATTGATGTTTCTATCTCTCTCTCCCTCTCCTCCTCTCTGAAATAAAAAAAAAAATACCTTTTAAAAAATAAAAAAATAAAAGTCGGTTTCTTGTCATTTCGAAGAGCCCTTTGTGTGTGACAGATGTCCAGCATTTGTCCGTGTTTTTCCAAATTTATCACGTTCGTGTTGAGTTTGTTTGTGGTATCTTTTCCCACATACAATGTAATATTTCTATAGAATCACGTATATCTGCCTTTTAAAAATATAGCTTTAGGCCCGGCCGGCGTGGCTCAGGGGTTGAGCGTCAACCTATGAACCAGGAGGTCCCGGTTGGATTCCCGGTCAGGGCTCAGGCCCGGGTTGTGGGTTCGATCCCCAGTGGGGGGCGTGCAGGAGGCAGCCGATCCATGACTCTCTCATCATTGATGTTTCTCTCTCTCTCTCTCTCCCTCTCTGAAATCAATAAGAATAAATTTAAAAGTAGATATAGCTTTAGGACACCCCGGAGCTCAGACGTCCACCTCCGCCCTGTCACGTGGGCTGACCCCATCTTTCTGGTTCCCCGGCTTCCACGTTAGTCACAGCGCGTCTGGCCCGGACACGGCCCCTCCGGCAGCACCCAGCGCGGCTCTTGGCCCAGGGCCCCCCTCCTGCTGCGCCGTCCCCGCACGGGGCGCTGACCCGAGAACTCCTGCTCGGCGTGACCTGCGGGCTCCACGCCTGGAGAACCGGATGAAATAAATTAAGAAAAACCGAAGGACGACCTCCCCTCCGCGTGCGCACAGCCCTGCCCACGGCTCTTCCCGCGTGTGCTGGGGGTGCGTGGTTCCTCCATCGCCTCCAGAGAGAACAACATTCACTAAAGACCGTCGCTGCGGGCTCCCTCCCGCCCCACGGAGGCGGCGGCCAGCCTGTGGCGCCCACGCGGGTCCACCAGCACCGGGCACCGTGATGCGTGTGCACCTTGCAACCTGGACGGGCAGAGCAGACCCAGCGGGTGTGGACAGGAGAGCGACCCGGGCCTGGCCCAGGGTGCGGGGTGGGACTCACGGTGGTTTCTGCAGCCCTGGCCGGCGTGGCTCAGGGGATAGAGCGTCAGCCTGCGGACTGAAGGGTCCCGGGTTCAGTTCCAGTCAGGGCACATGCCTGGCTCCTCCCCAGGGTGGGGCGTGCAGGAGCAGCCGATCCATGATTCTCCCTCAGCATGGATGTTTCTCTGTCCCTCTCCCTTCCTCTCTGAAATCAATAATTTAAAAAAGTGGGGCACGTGTCCACACTCAGCTCTGGGCCTGGCCGTGCTCCCCTCTGGCGGCTGAAAGAGCCGGGTTGTTGGAAGGAAGTGGGGGGGGGAGGTGCTGCCTGGGGGGGGAGCGCCGAGGCCTGGGGGAGCGCCGAGGCCTGGGGGGAGCACCGAGGCCTGGGGGGGGGGGGGCGCTGAGGCCTGGGGGAGTGCCGAGGCCTGGGGGGGGGGAGCCGAGGCCTGCGGGGAGCACTGAGGCCTGGGTGTGGGGGGGGGGCAGGCGCTGAGGCCTGGGGGGGACGCTGAGCCGGGAGCAGAGGGGCAGGAGCATGGCTCATTCCCTGAGGAAGGGCCACTGAGGCAGGGAGGGTCCCGCAGTCCACCCGCCCCGTCCGCTGCCGGAGCTGCAGGCCACGTGGGTGCTGGTGTGATGAGCCTGGACCCTGAGCAGAGCTGGCGGGGGCAACAGAGGACAACTGCCCCCCCCCGCCCCCGCTTCCCGCAGCACAGGACAGCCCCCCAGCCTGTGGCCAGGAGTGGGGGATCAGAGGGGACGGCGGGCCCTGGATGTGGCCGGGGGAGATTATTGCCCTCCTGGCTCTGGGTTCCCTGTTTTGGGGCGAGTCCTGTGAGGGGTGCAGGCAGACACCACGCCCTTCGGGGGGAGCTGAGAGAGGGATGGAGGACACAGCCTGGCAGCCCCTGCCCTCGCCCCTGCCCCTTGCTCTCGTGTCCTGGGGCTAATGACTGCCCTGCACAGCCCGGGCCCTGGAAGGATGTGCCCCATCCCCGAATGGGCGCCCCCTGCTGCTGGGCCTCAGCTGGGTGAATAATGGGGCGTGGACCCCACCGGGCTATGGCTTTGTGGGCCCGGCCCCCCTGCTGTCTGAGGGAATCACTCGGCCTCAGGCTGGGTCTCAGACAGGCCAGCAGGCCGGGAGGGCAGTTGGGGCCACCACTCTGATGCGGATGAGGCCGAGGGGCGCCTGTCTGGGCCTCTGCCCCAGCTGCCCAGGCAGCAGACACCCTCTGCTGAGGGCTCCCCAGCGGGGGGCCGGGCCTGCAGGCCATCCTGTCCTCCCCTGGGCCGGACAGGTCCACACACCTGGGCGGCCGCACAGGCCCAGGGACAGGAAGCAGCCCTGAGCACGGAGTCCTTGGCCTCCTGGCTGCAGCCGGCGCGGGGCTCACCTCCAGGGCGTGCCAGGCGGGCAGACCCCTGGGCAGGGCGGCACGGCCTCTGGGCTTGGCTCCCCTCAGGCCTTCTCTGCTGGGCTCTGCTGTCACCTCCGCCTCCGCAGCCAGCACGGGGCCGCCTCCTCCCGTGGCAGCAAAGGCGTCCAGCTCTTAGGGCTCGGCTGTGGCCAGAGCTTTATTTTTATTTTTTAATATATTTTTACTAGAGGCCTGGTGCACAACATTCATGCACTGGGGGGTGGGGGGGTCTCTCAGCCCGGCCTGTGCCCTCTCACAGTCCGGGACCCCTCGGGGGCTGTCCACCTGCCGGGGATCGGGCCTAAGCTGGCAGTCAGACATCCCTCTCGCAGTCCAGGACCCCTCGGGGGCTGTCCACCTGCCGGGGATCGGGCCTAAGCTGGCAGTCAGACATCCCTCTTGCAGTCCAGGACCCCTCGGGGGCTGTCCACCTGCCGGGGATCGGGCCTAAGCTGGCAGTCAGACATCCCTCTCGCAGTCCAGGACCCCTCGCTCCTTACTGCCCAGCAGGAGAGGTTACCACCACCCTTGGTGCGCTCGCCAACTGTGAGCCTGGCTTCTGGCTGAGCAGTGCTCCCACAGGCTCACTGACCACCAGGAGCCAGCTCCTGCGTTGAGCGTCCGCCCCTGGTGGTCAGTGCGCGTCATAGCGGCCGGTCGTTCTGCCATTGGTTCGATTTGCATATTAGGGTCTTCTTATATAAGATTAATTTCAGAGAAGAAGGGAGGGGCGGGGAGAGAGACATCAATGATCAGAGAGAATCATGGATCGGCTGCCTCCTGCACGCCCCACACTGGGGATCAAGCCCGCAGCCCGGGCATGCGCCCTGACCAGGAGTCTAACCGTGACCTCCTGGTTCATGGGTCGATGCTCAACCACTGAGCCACACTGGCCGGGCTGTGGCCAGAGCCTTTAATGCAGGGAGTGAAGCTGGTGACTAATGCAAACACTGGAGGCAAAGGGACAGCGGGTCCCACAGTCCTGCCTCGGAGGACAGGCCGCGGTGCAGAGGCAGACCTGGCTGGAGTCCCGACAGCAGGGTATGGGGTTCAGGAGGCCGTAGGGAACGTGAACCGATGTCCTGTGGGTGGCCCCGGCCCCAGCCCCAGGCCCAGCCCCAGCCCCAGCCCCAGCCCCAGGCCCAGCCCCAGGCCCAGCCCCAGGCCCAGCCCCAGCCCCGGCCCCAGCCCAGCCCCAGCCCCAGGCCCAGCCCCAGCCCCAGCCCCAGGCCCAGGCCCAGCCCCAGCCCCACGCCCAGCCCCAGGCCCAGCCCCAGCCCCAGCCCCGGCCCCAGGCCCAGCCCAGCCCTAGCCCCAGCCCCAGCCCCAGGCCCAGGCCCAGCCCCAGCCCCAGCTCCAGGCCCAGGCCCAGCCCCAGCCCCACGCCCAGCCCCACGCCCAGCCCCAGCCCCAGCCCCAGGCCCAGCCCCGGCCCCAGGCCCAGGCCCAGGCCCAGGCCCAGCCCCAGCCCAGCCCCAGCCCCAGCCCCAGCTCCAGCTCCAGGCCCAGGCCCAGCCCAGCCCCAGCCCCAGCCCAGCCCCAGCTCCAGGCCCAGCCCCAGCCCCAGCTCCAGGCCCAGGCCCAGCCCCAGCCCCACGCCCAGCCCCACGCCCAGCCCCAGCCCCAGCCCCAGGCCCAGCCCCGGCCCCAGGCCCAGGCCCAGGCCCAGGCCCAGCCCCAGCCCAGCCCCAGCCCCAGCCCCAGCTCCAGCTCCAGGCCCAGGCCCAGCCCAGCCCCAGCCCCAGCCCAGCCCCAGCTCCAGGCCCAGCCCCAGCCCCAGCCCCAGCCCCAGGCCCAGGCCCAGGCCCAGCCCCAGGCCCAGCCCTAGCCCCAGGCCCAGCTCCAGCTCCAGGCCCAGCCCCAGCCCCAGCCCAGCCCCAGCCCCAGCCCAGCCCCAGCCCCAGCCCAGCCCCAGCCCCAGCCCCAGCCCCAGCCCAGCCCCAGCTCCAGCTCCAGCTCCAGGCCCAGCCCCAGCCCCGGCTGCAGGCCCAGGCCCAGGCCCAGGCCCAGGCCCAGCCCCAGCTCCAGCCCCCAGCCCCAGGCCCAGCCCCAGCCCCAGCCCCAGGCCCAGCCCCAGCCCCAGCCCCAGCCCGCCTGGACCTGCAGAGCCCCTCGACCTTGCTTTTCTCTTCTACTCGTCCCCGGGCCCACTCCCACCCCTGGACGGGGGCCTCTGCACACCCCCTCCAGCCCAGGCACCACCCCAGGCCCCGAAGCCAGGTGCCCTCGGCCCCGAGTCCACCAGACCTGCTGGGCTCTCCTGGGAGTCTCACCCGCCCCATCTCCCCTGCAGAGTACAGCCCACCCCGTCCCCGTCCCTGTCCCACCGCCAACTCGGGGAGAGAAAAGGTCAGACTGGAGCCCAGGTCCAGCTCCCGCCCACAGAGGCCACCCCTGGGACAGGACAGTGTAGCGAGCGAGGGGGCTGTGGGTGCCTGGAATTCCAGATGGTTCTGTGCCAGGCCAGGGAGCTGCCGCGTCGTGCCCACGCGGCTGGTGCCTCGATGGACGGCGCCCCAGCTGTCTCTGATGAAATCCCACCTGCGCCGGGCGCAGCATGGACGCCAGAGTGGACGCCAAACTCCTTTGGAAAGTCAACAGGCACCGTCTCCCCGCCCCGAACCCCAGGGCGCACTCCAGCATAACTGGGGTTCCTGTCTCCGCAGCCCTCCCCTCCCCTGTTGCTGGTCTGTGGGCGAGAGCTCCATTCTCAGTGGCGCGGGTTCGAGTTTCCCCGATGAGGGGACGATGCATAGACCGTTTCACTGACCTCCTCCGTCGCTGGACGTGGCTGTCCCCACCTTTCGGTGGCAGGAGTGGGACTGTGGTCACATGGTCTGTTTTTAAGTTCTGAGGCCTCTCCACGCTGTTCCCCAGAGGCTGCCCCCCGTACCTTCCCACCCGCAGGGCATGAGGGGGCCCTTCTCCCCACACCCCACCTGCTTTCCTATCTTTCCCGACAGCCATCCTCTGGGGTGTGCGGTTCCCCCCCCCCCCCCCTCCGCCGCGCCTTCGGTGTGCGTTTGCTGCTGATGAGTGGGCTGTGCCTCCCCCCACGTGCTCGCTGGCCATTCCGGCCTCTTTTCTGGATCCCTGTCTATTCAAGTCCTTTCAGACGATCTATTCTTTTTCTTCTTTTCTTCCCGCCCTCCCCCCCGCCGCCCGGGACTATTTGGTCTTTATTTTTACTTTTTCTTTTTCTTCATCCTCACCAGAGGATATTTTCCCATTGATTCCTATTTTTTAATATATTTTTTATTGGTTTTAGAAAGGAAGAGGGAGAGAGAGAAACATCAATGATGAGAGTCACCGAAATCCTGCCTCCTGCACGCCCCCAACTGGAGATCATGCCCACAACCTGGGCATGTGCCCCTGCCGGGAATTAAACCATGGCCTCCTGGTTCATAGGTCGATGCTTAACCACTGAGCCACGCCTGCAGAGCTCCATTGATTTTTAGAGAAAGTGGGAGGGGGGGGGGAGAGAGAGAGAGAGAAACATTGGGAGAGATCAGGCCATCCCCCAGCCAGGCGAGAGCTGGGGGACCCCCCCCCCTCACTTCTGAGCTGGAGGCCAAACTCACATGGAAGCCAGTGGGAGTGGAGGGTGGGGTTTGGGGTCCCTGATGCTACCCTGAGGTCTGGGGGCAAACTAGGAATACCCAGCCCGACCCCCTTCCCTCTCCTGGCCTCTGGCTGGACACCTGACCGCTCCCCTGCCCCCCCCCCCCAGCGCTCCCCCCCACAGCCTCCCGGCCCGGAGCTCTCTGGAACCCTGCTCCCTGCAGGCCTCAGGGCGTCACACTCCTCAGAGTCCTTGGAATGGGGTCCAAACTCCGCGATCACCTGGTACAGGTCCCTCGCCTGCCCTCCCTCCACCCCTCCCCCCTCCCCCCCCCCCCGTCCCTAACAGTCTGGGTTCCCCCCGCAGGTCTTTCCCGTGAGCCCGCAGGCACCCGCCCACTGCCCGCTCTCTTCCCCCCCACCCCCCGCAGGTAGGGCTCCCCACCCAGGTGCTCCCCAGGGCAGGGCAGGGCAGGGCAGGGCCTGGCCGGAGGGCAATGCCGGTCGGCAGCCTGCGCCGGTGGACGGAGGAGCGTGGCCGGGAGGGGGCGGCAGTGGCCCGAGCGCAGGGCGGGGTGAACGCGGCCGTGGCCGGGAACGCTCAGCGCTTCACCTGCCCAGTCTCCCTGGCGCAGCGCCCTCCACCGCCTCCCGGGACCGCCCTCCACTTTCGGGGCTCACCTCCCGCAGCGCCATCCCGGGCCGGGCGCCTCTCACGCCGTCCACACCCCAGTGTGAACCCCCTCCCGGCTCCCGCGGCACCGGACACCCCCATCGTAGCGCCCATCGCGGGGCAGAGCCCGGAGAACTCACCCAGGCGCGGCGAGCCCCTCCGGGCCCCAGCCCACCCCGGCCCCCGGCCCCCGGCCCCCGGCAGGTCTGGCCCAGGGTCAGCGCGAAGGTAGGCCGGTGGCGTCACCCACGGCCCAGCAACCCGTCCAGCCTGGGACGCCGGGGGGCGCGGGGGCGGGGGCGCAGGAGGAAGCGTCCAGGCGGGCGGACCTCGCCGCACCACGCCTTCCCCTCCACCCTGCACCGGGCGGCCGGGCGGCCCAAAGGTTAGGGGTAGGGCCGCGGCTCCCTAGGCGCGGTTAAGCGTTAACCCGCGGGCCCGGGGCCAGGACGCGGGCAGCTGGACGCCGGGTTCCCACCGCACGGTACGCGGGGGCCGGGCGGAGACTGGAAGAGGCGGGCCTGCGGGCTGGGAGGGGGGCAGGGACGGGGGACGCGGGGGCGGGGGACGCGCTCACCTGGAGCCCGGCCCGACCCAACCAGAATGTCTGGGGGCGGGGCTCAGGGCGAGGCGGGCCATAAGGGGCGGGGCCTGGTAGTGGGGCGGGGCCTGGTGGCGAGGGCGGGGCGGGCACCCGCAGACGTCAGGGACCCGCCGCGGGAGGCCGCGGCCGCCGCTCAGCCCGGGCTGCGCCGGGGCTCCGCGCGCTTGCGGGCCGCGCCGGGCAGGTCCTAGGTGGCGGCCCCGGGCACAGCGCTCGCCGGCCGGACGGGAAACCGGGGTCGAGCGGCAGGTAAGACGCGCCGCCTGCGCCCGCGGTGGCCTGAGCCTCTGCCGCCCGCACCTGTGCGCCTGGGGGCCACGCGGGCAGGGGTATGTCCGGGGCCGTGGAAGGGGCAGGGGCAGGGGCAGGGCCGGGGCAGGGGCAGGGCAGGGATCGGAGTCCCCGCGGGGCCGGACAAAGGCGCGGGGTGGGGGCCGCGGGCGCACCTGGCCAGGCCGGTCCCTGCGCTGCGGAGACGGCCCAGGTCTGCGCCAGGCTGGGCGGGGCCGCCGGGCGCGTCTCCGCGGCCTGGGTAGGGGCGCGGGCCCGGCACCAGCTCGCCATGGCGCCCGGGAGCGCTGATTCAGGAGCCGGCGCCCTCCTCCCTCCCCCTCCGGCCCGCGCTCCCGCCGCCGCCTCCCGGCCTGGTCTCTCTGCGCCCGCGGTCCCTCCCCGTGTCCTCCTCCTCCTCCTCCTCCCTGTCTCCTGATTTCCCTTCGCCGCCGCCGTCTCTCTGCCGTCCCAGCCTCCTCTCCACGCCCGTCCCGGCCTCCTTTCCGCCTGCTCCTTCCAGCCGCCCGCCCGGCCCCTCCCGGGCCCTGTCCCTCGCCTTTCCCAGTCCCAGAACCTGTACCTCCACTTCACCGCCCCCACCTCCTGGCGGTGGCTCTTCTGGCTGGGGGGCCAGGGGACACGTTTGGGCTGTTTATTATTTTCCCTCCTAGCAACGCGGGCTGCCCAGCCTGGAAGCGGGGGCAGGCTGTCGGGGAGCACCCATCGCCCCTGGGCCTGGGCCTTCTTAGGACGGGCTGGGTGGCAGAGCACCCTGGCTCCAGGCAGCGTGGCTGGGCCCCGGGGCGGGGGCCTCCCTTTGCCACACGCGGAGGCTGTGACCTCCTCTGGGTGGGGTCTCCATGCCTGCTGCCCATCCATAGCAGGCAGGTGGTGGCAGGTGTGGGACCCGGCCGGGGGTAGGGGCTGAGGGCTGGGTGGAGGCTGGGAAGCAATGATGCACTGGGGGCTCCCCCAGGGCCTGAAGGGGGTTTCTGAGGAGGTTGGGGCTGTGGAGGCCTCCAGGGACTGAAGGGGCATGGGTGGTGCCTGCCCCTTGGTCTCCAGTGTCAGCCCCCCCCCCCCCCCCCCGTGGGCCCTGGGGAATGCAGGGGACCCAGGGTGAAAGGCTCTGACCGGCGGAGCTGCCTTCTCCCGGGGCGGAGTTTCCACATCCTCGGAGCTGCCTGCCCAGGTGCATGAGGGCATGGGCTACTCCGTCCCCTGGCCTTCACAGCTGGGTGGGGCCTGGCGTTGGCCGGACCCACTGCTCGCCTGGGAGGTAGCAGAGGCCTCTGGGTGCGGGCCTGCAGGGACAGGGACGGGGCTGGGACCTCCACGGTGCGGGCCTGCAGGGACAGGGACGGGGCTGGGACCTCCACGGTGCGGGCCTGCAGGGACGGGGACGGGGCTGGGACCTCCACGGTGCGGGCCTGCAGGGACAGGGACGGGGCTGGGACCTCCACGGTGCGGGCCTGCAGGGACAGGGACGGGGCTGGGACCTCCACGGTGCGGGCCTGCAGGGACGGGGACGGGGCTGGGACCTCCACGGTGCGGGCCTGCAGGGACGGGGACGGGGCTGGGACCTCCACGGTGCGGGCCTGCAGGGACGGGGACGGGGCTGGGACCTCCACGGTGCGGGCCTGCAGGGACGGGGACGGGGCTGGGACCTCCACGGTGCGGGCCTGCAGGGACGGGGACGGGGCTGGGACCTCCACGGTGCGGGCCTGCAGGGACGGGGACGGGGCTGGGACCTCCACGGTGCGGGCCTGCAGGGACGGGGACGGGGCTGGGACCTCCACGGTGCGGGCCTGCAGGGATGGGGACAGGGCTGAGACCTCCACGGTGCGGGCCTGCAGGGACAGGGACGGGGCTGGGACCTCCATGGTGCAGGCCTGCAGGGACGGGGACGGGGCTGGGACCTCCACAGTGCAGGCCTGCAGGGACAGGGACGGGGCTGGGACCTCCACGGTGCAGGCCTACAGACAGGGATGGGGCTGGGACCTCCACGGTGCGGGCCTGCAGGGACAGGGACGGGGCTGGGACCTCCACGGTGCGGGCCTGCAGGGACGGGGCTGGGACCTCCACGGTGCGGGCCTGCAGGGACAGGGACGGGGCTGGGACCTCCACGGTGCGGGCCTGCAGGGACAGGGACGGGGCTGGGACCTCCACGGTGCGGGCCTGCAGGGACAGGGACGGGGCTGGGACCTCCACAATGCTGGCACCAGCAGCTCCCGGTCACTGACTCGGCTCCCAGCGAGGCCTCGCCTGTTCTGCACACGGGTCAGGCTGCGGACGTGGGCTCCCCTGCGGCTCCAGGACCAGCCACCCGACTCCCAGAGCTGGAGGCCCAGGCCCTTGCCCTGGCTGTTCCCTCTGCCTGGAACGCCCCGCCCCCACGCCATGTACCCGCTTCCACCTGCCCCTGTGCCGCTCAGGTGGTAGCAGGTGTGACCCCTCCCAGCAGCTTTCCCTGACACCCTCTTGACAGACCCTCCTGTCACTCACAGGTTCTCCTTTTGAAGGAAGCCCCAGGATGCATTTGATCCGGTATGCACGCTTGTGTGCAGTGTACATGTATGTGTAGTGTGTGAGCGTGTGCATGTAGTGCGTTCAGTGTGAGTGTGCGTGTGTGTGCAGTGCGCACACATACAGCGTGTGGGGGACCTGTGCGTGTAGTATGTGCACTGTGGGTAGGCACGTGTGTGTCTTGTGAGTGTGCGTGTGTGTCGTGCAAGTGTGCAGTGCCAGGACAGGTGTATCATGAGCGTGTGTGAGTGTACTGTTGAGTGTGCCATGCAAGCGTGCATGTGTGTGCTGAGTGAGTGTGCGCAGAGGAGAGTGGCCAGGGCACTTGTGGGCGTGTGGGCGGTGCTCCAGGCCCCGTGCACATGGGTGTGGCAGGTGTGCCCACACCCCTGGAGCCCGTGCCCCGTGTGGGTGCAGGGACAGTGACTGCCCATGGCTGGGCTGCTCCGGGCCTGGTCTCGGGTGACGTCAGCCCTTGTCATTGCTCAGGTTGCCCCCGCTGCCCCTCACGCCACCGTGCAGTCCCCTGCTGTCCTGACCACATCAGCCCTCAGACCCTCCTTCACTGATGTCCCAACCACTGCTCCTGGCCTGGCCTGGCCGGGGGCGCCTGCAGGGCGTGGTCTCCTCTCAGTGGAGGGAGCATTGGCGGGTCAGGGTCCTGCCTCCAGCTGCCCCCAGCCCCTGTGCCCAGGGCTGGTCCCAGAATGTCCCGCTGGGGGAAGCAGAGCCTCTGGCCGAGAATGTGTGTCCTGGGAGGGTGGGGTGCCGTGGGCCTGGCATTGCGGGGACCCTGACGGTGGGGAGCGGCCCCCGGTCAGGTCACGGGGACACCTGTGGGTCCTCACGCAGGCCGTGCCGCCGATGCCCACAGGCTCGCCCCTCCTGCACCCGTAGGAGCGGAGGCTCTGCTGGGCCGGGAGCGTAGGGAGGACCAGCCACCGTAGCTGGGGAGGCGCACGGGGAAGGGCAGGCGGCCTGGGTGGGGGAGCCCGGCGTTTCTGGGAGGTGCTGTGGTCGGGGTGCGGGGAGGCGCTTGGAGAGGCAGGGTCTGTGCTGGGCCTGGGCCGGCAGGGAGCCGCTCTGACAAGCCCTCCCCCCCCCCCCAGGGCCGGACGGGCCTCTCGGAGCCAAGATGAGTGTCACCTCCTGGTTCCTGGTGAGCAGCAGCGGCACCCGTCACCGGCTCCCGCGGGAGCTCATCTTCGTGGGGCGTGACGAGTGTGAGCTCATGCTGCAGGTGAGTGGGCACCTCCGGCCGAGAGGGCGGGGCAGGGGGGAGGGGGCGCTGCAGAGCCTCCTGGGCCCTGGACGCAGGCGGGCTCTGGGCCTGCGGGTGGCTGCGGGGCTGACCACAGGGCTCCGCTGCTGAGACTCGGGCGCCGGGCCACCTCGGGACGGCGGTGGGAAGGGGTCCGTCCAGCTCCTTTCTGGGCCCGTGTGGGCCGAGTCCGGGGGGGCCGCACGGCTCCGACCCTCAGGCCTGTCCACGCGGCTGGTGCCCCTGGAGGTGCCCTGGCAGAGGGCTGCCTCAGGCAGGAGGGGCTGGCAGGGGCACCGTCAGGCGGGCACTGGGACTCTGGCCCGGGTGTGGGGTTCGGGTTCGGCTTCTGTGGGGAGCAGGATGGGGCCGGGGAGGGGCTGGCCCTGGAGGGTCCATGCGGCGGGCGTGCCCTCTGCTCCGCGCCTCCCTTGTGGTGTGGTGTGGGGCCCGAGGGTGTGAGGGGCCTTGGGTGCCCCAGGCTGGCATCCTCCCGCCGTCTCCCACAGGCCCTTCCCTGCTGCTTTCCCACGGGCTGAGAGGGGCTGCGGGGTCGTGCTCGGGGGGAGTTTGGGGCTCCCTCCTAGTTTCTGGCTCGTCACTGGGGGCCCTGAGCAGGGGGGGCCGGGGCCGGGCCCTGGCCTGGGCCTGCTGGGGTGTCTGCCCCTGGCTGTCCGTCTTGGGGGGGAACGGAGGCTCGGGAGGTCTGCAGGTGTGCAGTGCGTGTGGGGTGCCGCCGCCTCCGCCCCGTCCTCGCCTCCCGCAGCCAGCGGTGGCCCGGCCGGGGCAGAGGAGACCCTCGTTCTCCGTCCCTCCACCAGGGCCGCGCCAGCGTGGACGTCCTGCCTGCCGTCCAGGGGCAAACCCTGCCCTTCCCGCACCCTTACCCATGCCAGGGGGTCCCTGTATGCCAATTCCACCCTCCTGCGGGCACCCCTCCCTCCAGGCCTGCGCTGGGCCCCAGCCTCTCCCGCACTTGTCCCAAGAAGGTGACACTGGGGATGCGAAGGCATGTGGACGTGGTGGGGGAGGGGCCTCTGATCAGAGCGAGGGGCAGGCAGCGTGGAGAGGGGGTGGCAAGGCCAGGGCGCCGGGCCGGCCTGCAGGCCTGTGCCCCGGTCTGGGCAGAAGGGGTCATGGCCTGGACTCCGGGCAGAGGGGGAGACACGGCCCAGGACCTCCTGGCGCCGAGCTCTGTGCAGGGTGCAGGGTGTGTACGTGCACACGGACGTGCATGCACATGCATGAGTGCACAGGCGCACACACACGCTTGTGCACACATGTATGTGTGTGAACACCCGTGGTTGCACGTGCGCGCGCACTGGTGCATTGTGGCGGCCGGCCCCGTGGGGACCTGTGGCAGCTGGGGTTTGTCTCCACGCATCCTGACCCGGCAGCTCGGCGCCCGCACACTCCGCGGGCCGGGCGGGCCGGGCGGGCGCTGGGCGGTGCCGGGTGAGCTGGCAGGAGGGCGGCCGGGCCTGGTTTGGGCTGCTGCCCGTGAGCGAGGCCCTGGGCGGGGCATCCCCACGGAGGCGGCAGGCGTGAATTTTGGAAGCACATCTTTGCTCCGCTTTAAAGTGAGAGCAGACAGCCCCTTTGCCCAGACGCCTGTGTGTTTGGAGCGTCAGGCCGTTTGGTGAGTCTGTGCTGTAGCTGCTCCCATTGCTCCCTTTGCCCAGACGCCCTGGGTCGGGGTGTGGGGGGGTCCTCCCTGCTCTGAGGAACCCTGGTGCGACCCCAGGTCCGAGAGGGGGCGTGGCGGGAGCTGTGCCTGGGACAGGCCCTGGCCAGGAGTGGACGGGGCAGGCCGGCTTTGGGTGCACATCGGGGGTGGGCTGTGCCAAGTGCAAGGAGCCCGAAGGTGGGCAGGGCATCTTGCTGGGAGAGGGATGGTGGGCACAGGGCCGGTGGGGTCCCAGGTAGAGGACCCAGGAGCCCGCAGAGGCAGGGGGTGGCTGGGCCGGGGTGGCAGGGAGGTTTGGAGAGGCCTCAGGGCCTGTGGCTCGGGGGCAGGGCCCACCTTTCCTCCTGGGAGGGTTCAGCAGAAGAGGGACCAGCCGGGCCGGGTGGGGCCTGGGAGGACAGGATGGGGTGGCTGCAGAGACAGGTGGACAGGTGAGGGTGCTGAGGACAGTGGGCGCTGGAGCAGGTGTGAGCGGGGTGCGGCTGGAGCGGCTGGGAGGCCGGGGGGCGGTCAGGGAGGTGAGGCAGGATCGGGGCCGGCTGGGTCGGCTAGAGCTGCCTGGGGGTGGCCGGGATTGGGGGGCCTTCCACTTGGGGAGGGAGGAGAGTGTTCAGGCTGCAGGGTCAGCCCAGAAGCCCCGCAGGGTCAGTCATCAGAGGTGGCATCTGGCGAGAGGGACAGGGTGCTCTTGCTGCCGCCCCCCTGGTCGCCGTGGGTGCTGAGTCCTGGCCCACAGCCATGCGCAGCCCAAGACCAGGGCCCTCTCGGTGCCCCTTCTCGGCGAAGCCCCCGAGCGGGTGATGCCGGCCCTAAGCAGCGGGGTTTGCTTTCCTGAGACAGCGGGTCCCTTCGCCCCGTGGGCAGCTGGCCTGTTCCCGAGTCCCGGGCTGGGAGGGGGGCATGGGGAGCACAGAGGGAGGTGAGCCGATCCTCCCGCCGCCAGGCTGGGCTCTAAGGAGCCATGGCCCTGCCCCGGGCTGCCCAGAGGGGCAGTGACCGGGCCTGAGGTGGGACGGCCCTGAGAGGTGCTGATTTTTGTGGGGTCCCAGGGACGCTCCTCCAGTGCCCCGAGGCAGGGGGGCAGGCCCCGAGTGGGCAGCGCAGTGGCCCTGGGCGCCAGGCTGGGGAGGCCCTGGCCAAGGCCATGGGCAGGGTCACCGGGGCCGGCTTCTGGGGGAGGTGAGCTCCCGGCAGACCTGCGTGGGGGCAGAGCGAGGAGGCGGTGCTGGCGTCCAGGGTGGCTGGGAGCTGGCTGGCCTTGTGCCAGCTTCACTGAGGCATTCAGGACAGAGCAGATGTGAGGCCCGGGGGGAGGGCAGTGGGTCTCAAGGTCAGACCCTCCTTGCCAGGGACCCCAGGTTGCTCCAGGAGGGCTCCCCGGGGAGGGCACCTGGGGCAGGGGCACCCTGCTCCTCCCCCCCGGGCTCAGGGGGCGGGACTGGGGCAGGTGGCTCTGGTGGCCCTGCAGACTGTGCTCTGCCCTCTGTCACCCCTGCACCGCTGCAGGAGGCTGTGTGGGCCCTGCCCCCCACTTCTCTCCCTCCTCACGGCACCCCCAGGTCCCCAGGCCTCCCACTGTGGTGTCATCCTTGTGGGTCAAGCCGCTATCTCGGGGCCTCAGAATCCAAACAGGTTGCAGTGACCTTGGCTGGGGGCGGAGCGGGGCGGGGCCCGAGCCCACGTCCACCCCCACCTCCCCGGCCCTGCGCTGGGTCTCTGGTGAGGAAGGAGGCCTCACCCCGGGGCTCCCCAGATGGCGGGGCATTTCCGGGTGGCCCGAGGGCTGGGCCGGTGGGGGATGAGACACCTGGGCTCTGAAGTAGTGGCCCACAGCCCGGGCGAGGGCGGGTCTGGGCACACACCTGTGAGCTGAGGCCTGCAGGTGTGGTGACGCAGGGACTCAGGCCCTGGGCCACCTTCCCAGCGGGGGGCTGGGGAGGGATCCCGTCCCCGGCGCGGGGAGCAGGTGCACGGCCCCTCACTCCCGTGTGTGCTGTGGAGGCGGGCCTGGGAGTTTTGGGGGGCACTGCCTGGCAGGCCGCAGGGTCACATGCTGCCACCAGGGCTGGGGACAGCACCCAGGGCTGGCCGGTTGTGCTGGCGTCTCCCGGGGCTGGGGCTCGGGCTGGGGCTCCTCAGGCGCCAGGGCCTCCAGCCGTGTGGCCTCGGCCTGGGCCGGGTGGGCAGCTCGTGCTGAGACCCTGGCCTCTGGGCTGGTGAGGCAGCCACGCCAGGGCCTAAGCAAGTGGACGCAGCCCGACTCTGGCCCTGCAGGTCCCCAGGCCCTGGAGGCGGAGGGGGATAGCTGGGCTGGGCCCTCCCGGGGACTGTGAGGGAGCTGCTGCGGTCCTCGGGGTGGGGGTCCTGGCGGCGGGTGGTCGGGAAGCGTTGGCAGTGTCAGGGCGGAGGTGCCCATGTGCGCGGGGGCGGGTGTGCCCAGGGTGTGTGCGAGTCCTGTGCGTGAATGCAGAGCCCGCAGGGTCTGAGAGGTGTCACCCATGTCCGGGTGCACGTGTCGGTCACTTGGAGAGGTTGTGAGCCCCGTGGGGCTGGCTGGGTGGGCCGGGAGTGGGGGAGGCTTCTCCCCCCACCCCCCACAGTCCTCCCTCTGGCTTCTGCCCGACCTGCCTGGCCTCCCTCGCCTGCCCTTGGAGGGAACATCACGTCCCAACAAGCAGAGGGTTCCCAGCCTCCCACGGCAGAGCCAGGAGCAGCACTGGGGCGGAGGGCCCTGGCCTAGGGTGCCGCGGAGGGCTGGTCACCAAGGGAGGGGCCAGGGTGGCACCAGTGTGTGTGTGTGGGGGGAACCAGCCCGGCATCTTGCAAACCTCGGGCTGATCTGGTGGCTGGGATGGCTGGCCAGGCACACACCCGGCAGGGGTGAGGTGGGGGTGGGACCTCGTGGGCTCCGAGGCCTATGAGGCTGGTGTTGGGGTCGTGGTGGGGACGATGGGGGCCCCTGCATGGGTGCCTCTGCCTCCTGGGACTTGCCTAGCAGGGAAGGTCCCCTGACAGTCGCCTGTGCCCCCAGTCCCGCAGCGTGGACAAGCAGCACGCCGTCATCAACTACGACCAGGACCGCGACGAGCACTGGGTGAAGGACCTGGGCAGCTTGAATGGGGTGAGTGTTGGCCCCGCCCCCACCATGGCCCCTCCCTCTGCGCTGTCTCTGCCCCTCTCCATGGCCACACCCCTCCATGGCCCCTCCCTCTGTGCTATCCCCACCCCTCTCCATGGCCACACCCCTCCATGGCCCCTCCCTCTGCGCTGTCCCTGCCCCTCTCCATGGCCACGCCCCCATGGCCCCTCCCTCTGCACTGTCCCTGCCCCTCTCCATGGCCACGCCCCCATGGCCCCTCCCTCTGCACTGTCCCTGCCCCTCTCCATGGCCACGCCCCCATGGCCCCTCCCTCTGCACTGTCCCCACCCCTCTTCATGGCCACGCCCTCATGGCCCCTCAGTCTGCACTGTCCCTGCCCTTCTCCATGGCCACGCCCCATGGCCCCTCCCTCTGCACTGTCCCCACCCCTCTCCATGGCCACGCCCCCTCCAAGGCCCCTCCCTCTGCTGGCCTCACCCCAGCTCTGTCCCTCTCTGGGGCCCCACCCGCTCCGGACCACACCTCTCTGCTGCGGGGCCCCTGGCCCCTCCAGGACCTCTGCTCAGGGGGAGGCAGCCTCCTCAGCAGGGCTCCTATGTGGGGAGCGGAGTCAGACAGCCTGGCACAGCCTCGCCATGGGGCCACCCCGGCGTGGCCTCGGCTGCTCCTGAGGGCACCGTGGGGTCTGGCTGGGGGCTGGGGCCCGGGGCCAGCACGAGACTGAGTGGACGAGAGAAAGTCTGTCCACTCACAGAGATGGCCAGGGGTTTTCAGCTTGAGGGCTGCATCCGTGTCCGGCACCGGGTGAGGCCTGGCACTTCGACCCCCTCACCTGCGGCGGCGTCTGTCCCTGCCTGTGGGCTCGAGGCTGGGTGACCGTGTGCCAGAGGGACAGAGGCCGCCCAGAGCCGGAGGGGAGGGGCTCCAGAGGCCCGGCTCCCCCTCAGCCGGCCTGTCTCCCCGCAGACGTTTGTGAACGAGGTGCGCATCCCGGACCAGAAGTACATCACGCTGAAGCTCAACGACGTCATCCGCTTCGGCTACGATATCCTTTCCCGCCGCTCTCCCTCCTGGCTCCCCCGGCCCCCAGGCCACCTCACCCTCCTATCCGGGGAGCAGGCGGGGGCCTCCGCGGACACAGCTGGGGGAGAGGGTGGCAAGGATGAACCCCACACCAGCCCCTGCCGCCCGCCCGCTGGCCTGCGCTCACCCAGGGCCCGAGGGACAAGTGAGCCCTCCCTGGGACCCAGAGCCCGTGTGACCTGGGGCTGCAGGCCTGGCATTCCTGTGCCCAGAACACGGGCAGCCGGGGCCCGTACACACGACAGGAGAGGGTGCTGTTCAGCCCGCGTTCGGGGTGGCTCACCCTGCCACGTCGGGAACCTTGGGTGGTCCGGGATGGCTGGAGGCGGGGGGGTGCCCTCGGGGGCTCCTGCCTGCCATGCCCCGGGGTGAGTGGGGGTGCACGGTGTGCCCTGAGCCCTTGGGCATGTATGTGCTGTGACCTGGAGTGGCCTCTGCCCTCCACCCCCTCCAGTGGGGCAGCACAGGGTGCAGGCTGTGCCCGCGGTGTGGACCCGTGCCCGGTGTACACGTGGGGGGTGCTTGTAGGTGTCCACACTCGGGGGTGGGGCAACATGATGCCGGCCTCCCTCCCTGAGCCCGCCTGCCTGGGAGCGTCCTTTCGTCTCCGGGGCTGAGCTGTGTCTCCTCCCGTTCTCCTTAACGCCCGCCACATGCCAACATGTACGTGCTGGAGCGTGTGCAGCACCGTGTCCCCGAGGAGGCGCTCAGGGTCAGTGCCAGCGCTCGGCCGGGACCCCACCCCCACCCCCGCTGTGTCTCCCCACCCCCCATCCTCCCTGGCCAGCACCCCCAGCCGGCCCGGCCTGCTCTGCAGGGTCACCCAGTCCGGCAGGTGGGAAGACGGTCATTCCGCGCCAGGCTGCGGCAGCCACCACGGTGGGCGTGGCTGGTGGGTGGAGCGAGGGCCCTACAGGCCCTGCCCAGCAACTTGTGCCCTGGGAGGACCCTGACCGGCCGCCGTGGGTGGCCAGCAGCAGGCAGGAGGGGGGTGGGGCTGGTAGCCGGCTCGAGGGTCCTGGGTCTCGGCTCACGTTCCCAAGGAGAATGGGCTATGCATGGACCGTGTGGGCCAGCCCAAGGTCACAGGACCCGTGTGGGGACAGCCAGTGGGAGCGGGTTCTGATGACTGCAGATGTCAGCCAGGTGGCCCTGGCGTGCACACACACCTATACCCACATGCACACACAATACATGTGCAGACACCACACACACACATGTACAGTGCAGACACACATGCACAGACACCTATACCCACACATGCACACATACTACATGTGCAGACACCACACACACACATGTACAGTGCAGACACACACATGCACAGACACTCACGTGAACACATGCTAAGACGCTAAAATGTGTAAGTTTTCAGGCATAATTGCGCACACGCGTGTAGACATGCTCATGTGCACACATGCACAGGAGCAGACGTGCATGTGCGAGAGCACACATTCACACAGGCACGTGGGCAGACACACACGTGTGCACATGTATACACACACCCAGGCACGCGCATGCATACATATGCACACACATGTGCATGTGAACATACGCTCTCACTATCTGCTCAGACAGGCCACTGCTCCCCCCACACAGCCCCTGAGTGGCTGACCCCGTGCCTGGGGCCCGCCCACCCCTCTGGTGGGGCTGGGTTGCAGTCTCCCGTCTGGCATTGCTGCCCACCCCCCGCCTCCACCTAAGCAAGCTGCTCCCCGGGAAGCTCTGTGGTTCTGAGGGCCCCCCGCTGGGCAGGGAGCAGGCGGCGCTCAGGCTGCCACCTGGGGGTGTCCTCCCGAGGCGGTGGCGGCCCCTCACTCCGTCCTCCCGCAGCACGAGAAGTACACCAGCCAGCTGCAGGTGAGCGTCAAGGGGCCAGCGCCCAAGAGGGCCGAGGCCCTGCCGGAGCACACGCCTTACTGCGAGTCCTCGAACTCCAGGCCGGAGCGGGACCGGAGACCCGGAACAGGTATGATGGGTGGCCTTGCGGCGGGCCGGGAGTGCACACAGGCCTGCTTTCCACGCGGCTCCCACAAGCTCCCCTCGATTCACCTCACGGGGGCAGTCCTCTCACGCCCCACGACCCCTCGCTCCGCCTCAGCCTCCTGGGCTCCCACCCCCAGCAGCCATGGCACAGCGTGCTCACATATGAGCTCAGGTGCCCATGTACACGCCCTGCACACACACCCATCCACGCACACCTGCCCCCTGCAGACACACCCATCCACGCACACCTGCCCCCTGCAGACGCACCCATCCACGCACACCTGCGCCCTGCAGACACACCCATCCACGCACACCTGCCCCCTGCAGACACACCCATCCACGCACACCTGCCCCCTGCAGACACACCCAACCACACACCTGCCCCCTGCAGACACACCCACCCAGTGTGCCCACATTCCTGCACCCGTGTACATGCACTCACCTGTGCATGCCCCAGCCCTCCAGCTCTACAGACACACCCACTGTGTGTGCCCGCGTTCCTGCGTCTTGCAGACACAGACCCGTGCACCCCGCACCCCTGCACCCCATGTGGTCAAGTCAGACGGGTGGCATGCAGCCTCCAGGGTCACCCCTTGCGGAGCCTTGGCACGAGGCAGGCTCTGGAGGCAGAGGCCCAGGGCAGGGCTAAAGGGATTGCCCGCCCCACGATGGGTGCTGAGGACAGTGCCCCCCTGGTGACCAGCCCGCCCCACAGCACCCCCTGGCGGTCAGGCCCCGCTGGGCTGGGGGAGGAACATGGACGTGGGCTCATGGCAGTGAGCTCTCACCCTCATCACCGTGGAAGGACTCGGAGATGTTGGCATCTGGCTGGGTCCTGGGCAGCTGCAGGCCTGAGCTGGGAGGCGATGCCAGCCTTCCCTCCCACCCGCCTCCCCCGCTTGGGGTCTGCCCTGTCTGGTTGGGCCACAGTGACCCCGAGTTCACGCTCCCTCTGCAGAAGCAGCAGCCTACCGCACCCCCCTGTACGGGCAGCCCTCCTGGTGGGGGGAGGACGATGCGGGCGCCCCATCGGAGGACAGGCCGCCGGAGGGGCCATGCCCAGGTAGGTCCCGGGCCAGGCAGGGCCCATGTGAGCCCCGGACTCCCGAGGGCGGCCGGCCGGCCTGGAGCCGCCCACTCTGAGGGGATGGAGCTGCCAGTCCAGGGGAGGTGGTGGGTGAGGGTGCCGGCCTCGATCCCACCTGAGAAGGTGTCCCCCCTGACCCCCAGAGCGGCCCAAGGAGCTGGCTCAGCAGGATGGGGACCTGGCTGGCACGCTGCCCAGCCTCCGGGCCCCCACGGAGCCCCAGGGCTACTCCCTCCGCCGGGAGCCCAGCTACTTTGAGATCCCCACGAAGGAGGCCTCGCAGCCGCCGAGGCCCCCCGAGGTGCCGGCGCAGGAGGCGCCCACCAAGGACGTGGAGCCGGGCGGGGTGCCCGCGGTGCAGAGCCACGCCTCCTTCACCATCGAGTTTGACGACTGCAGCCCCGGCAAGGTGAAGATCAAGGACCACGTCACCAAGTTCTCCCTGCGCCAGCGGCGGCCGGCGGGCAAGGCTGCGCCCGCCGAGGTGGTCTCCGCGGAGACCAAGGTGGCCGACTGGCTGGTGCAGAACGACCCCAGCCTGCTGCGCCAGGCGGGCCCCAGCGACGACCGCCACAGCGCCAAGAGCGACCTGCCGATCCACACCCGCACCCTGAAGGGTGAGTGCCCGCCGGGTGGCCGGATGCCCCCTCCCCGTGCAGGGCCCTACTCAGCTTGATGGGTGTCGATTTTTCTTTTTAAAAATATATTTTTATTGATTTCAGAGGGGAAGGGAGAGGGAGAGAAGCATCCGTGATGAGGTAGAATCATGGATGGGCTGCCTCCTGCACGCCCCTCCGGGGGTGACCAGCATGGTCCTGGCGCTCACCTTGGCCACGTGTGCAGGGTTCCGTGTGGACTGGGGCGCTGTGTCCCCAGCTGCAGGTGACAGCTGTGGTTGGGGGTGTCGGCCCCCCTGGGCCTCATGAGTTGGGGTCCCCGCCCCCAGGCCACAAACACGAGGACGGCACGCAGAGCGACTCGGAGGACCCCGTGGCCAAGGCAGCGGCGGCGGCGGCGGCCGGGGTCCCCGTGGAGAACGGGGAGCAGGCGCGGCTGCAGAGGCAGATCAAGCGGGACCCCCAGGAGCTGCTCCACAACCAGCAGGCCTTCGTCATCGAGTTTTTCGACGAAGACACGCCCCGCAAGAAGCGCTCCCAGTCCTTCACGCACGCCCCGCTCGGGGACCCCAAGCCCGACAAGCGCCGAGGCCCTGGGCCAGCTGACAGGGACCGCGCGGGCGCCCCGGCCCCGGCCCCGCCCCGGGGAGCGGGCGGCAGCTCCGGGCCGCAGCGGGCCAGCTCGCTCAAACGGGAGAAGACAGAGGAGCGGCTGGGCGCCCCCCCCACCCCCGCCCGGGCCTCCGCCCGCCCCTTCGGCTCCGTGGGGCGCCGCTCCCGCCTGGCCCAGGACTTCATGGCCCAGTGTCAGCGGGAGGGCTCTCCAGCCGCCCGGCCCGGCCCCGGCCCTGAGAAGGTGCCCACGGCACTGCCCACCCCTCTGACGCCCCATGGGGCCAGTCCCGTAGCCCCCTCGCCCCCGCCGCCCCCCGCGGACCCCCAGCTCACCAAGGCGCGCAGGCAGGAGGAGGACGACAGCCTCAGCGACGCGGGGACCTACACCATCGAGACGGAGGCGCAGGACCGGGAGGTGGAGGAGGCCCGCAAGATGATCGACCAGGTGATCTGCCCGCGCTCGGGTCCCAGCCGCCGGCCGGCCGGCCAATCAGGGCCCCTGCTCCCCGGAGGTGGGCGGGGCGTGCCTGGGCGCAGGTGGGCGGGGCGTGCCTGGGAGGAGGTGGGCGGGGCGTGCCTGGGAGGAGGTGGGCGGGGCGTGCCTGGGCGCAGGTGGGCGGGGCGTGCCTGGGAGGAGGTGGGCGGGGCGTGCCTGGGCGGAGGTGGGCGGGGCGTGCTGGGCGGAGGTGGGCGGGGCGTGCCTGGGCGCAGGTGGGCGGGGCGTGCCTGGGCGGAGGTGGGCGGGGCGTGCTGGGCGGAGGTGGGCGGGGTGTGCCTGGGCGCAGGTGGGCGGGGCGTGCCTGGGCGCAGGTGGGCGGGGCGTGCCTGGGCGGAGGTGGGCGGGGCGTGCTGGGAGGAGGTGGGCGGGGCGTGCCTGGGCGGAGGTGGGCGGGGCGTGCCTGGGCGCAGGTGGGCGGGGCGTGCCGGGAGGAGGTGGGCGGGGCGTGCCGGGAGGAGGTGGGCGGGGCGTGCCGGGAGGAGGTGGGCGGGGCGTGCTGGGAGGAGGTGGGCGGGTGCCCTGACCCGCTGTCCCTCCCGCAGGTGTTCGGGGTACTCGAGACTCCTGACCTCTCCAGGGTGTCCTCGGCCATCTTCCGCCCAGTCATCCGCGGGGACGGAGAGGAAGCCGGCGACGGGATGGTCCAGCGGGTGTCCCTGCTGCAGGAGCTCACCTCCCGGCCGGTGGGCGTGGCCCTCCAGGGGGAGCTCCAGGTACGCAGGCCGCGCACAGGGTCCACGCTGGGTGGCCATCGGGTCCTGTATGCACTCACTCAGGCTCCAGTTCTGCCCGCAGCTGGACTCCAGGCCTCAGACGAGGCTGGGCCCGACCCGTTCCCGAGGAGCGGGCCCACCTGGCAGGTGGCTGGGCCAGGTGTGGAGGGCTCGGGGCCGCTGAGGCCCTGAGTCCAGCTGGGCACCTGGGTGTGTGCCGCCGCAGGCAGGGCTGGGCTGGGCTGAGCCATGGCTGCTGCTCTCAGCCACTGTGCTGGGCCCAGGTCCAGGTGGTATGTTGGAGTCCCACAGCCCAGGGGAGGCAGCGGGGCGTCCAGCTGTTTGTGCAGGGGGACTCATGCGGATGTGGCGATGATGTTGTAAGCCAGGTGTTGGGATGGCTGCCCCTGGCACCCCTTGTGCCTGGGCCCCTCCTCTCCCCTCCCCGTGGGGCTCTCACGTCCTGTAGACACACCCCTGCCTTCTCCCTGCAGGACCCTCCAATGCCAGGCTCCCCTGGAGGTCCAAAGTGGGCGTCCCGCTGGGCCAGCCTGGCTGACAGCTACTCGGACCCGGGTCTGGCGGGTAAGTGGCTCCAGGGCTGTTCCAGGGGTCAGGGGGGGTGAGCTCGTGCCGGCCGTGCCTGGGACAGGGTCGGGCACCGTGTGCCCAGAGGCCTGCAGCCGGCAGCCCTTCTGACCGCTGCCCTTGTCTTCGCAGAGGACGGCCCGGGGCGCAGAGCTGGGGAGCTCGAGGGGGCCGTGCCCGTGCGCCAGCGACGGCTGCTCCCCCAGCTCCCCAGCGATAGGGCGGGCAGCCCCGCTGGCCCTGAGGCCGCCAGGAAGAGTGGACCTGGGCCTCCGGAGCCAGGCAGCGAGCCGGCCGGCCGCCTCCTGGGCCAGGAGGACGTGGAGCCCGACAGCCTCAGCGATGCTAGCGGGTCGGACGGGGGGCGGGGCCCCGAGCCAGGCGGGGGCCCCCAGGAGGGGCTGGTGTGGATGAGGGGCCGGTGCTCACCTAGGACCGCGGGGGAGCCGGCCCCCAGCGCTTTCTTCATCGGAGACCAGAACGGGGAGGCGGCCCTGCCCCGGAAGACGTCTGCGGCTCCAGGGGAGGCGGAGGGCCCAGGGCGGGCGCCTCAGCCCAGCGCCCCCGCGAGGGACAGTGTCTACGTCAGTGCCAGCGGCAGGATGGCCCTCAGGCTGCAGACGGGCCGGTCGCCCGAGCCTGAGGGCCCCGCCCCGGCCAGGGAGGCCACAGCCTTCATCCGGCAGGAGAGCTTCACCAAGGATCCGGCCCGTGGCCCCCCGGCGCCCGGCCAGCTCCCCAACATCTCCAGCCACCCCCTCCTGCAGGACCTGGCCGCAGCCCGGGCCTCCCGCATGGACATCCACTCCCAGGACACCCAGCTGATCCTGAAGGAGACCGAGACGGCCCTGGCGGCCCTGGAGGCCCGGCTGCTCTCCAAGTCTGCGGCCGAGGGCGAGGGCGAGGCGGGCAGCGCCCCGGGGCCGCCCGAGGACTCCCTGTCCGGGGACTCCGACGTGGACACGGCCAGCACCGTCAGCCTGCTCAGTGGCAAGAACGGGCCCAGCCCGACGAGTCCCCAGCTGCTGGGGCTGCAGAGGGAGAAGCCGCCGTCCCCCCCAGCAGCGCAGGACCTGGGGGGCGTCCCCCCGAGCAGCGCCCGGGACTGGCTCTCGGAGAAGCCTCGTCGCCTGGTGGGCCCGTCGGACGCGGGCCGCGGGGAGCCCGTGCGGCGCCTGGCCGTGCGGCGTGGCCAGGGATCCCTGGACTGGCCCGAGGAGGAGCGAGGCTCTGGCCTCGCCCGGGATGGCTCGGACACGGCCACCTCCGACCATGAGACGCCCTCGATCACCCGGGCAGGGCGGCCAGGGTCTCGCCGGAAACCCACGGCCCCGCCACCGTCCCCTGCCGCCCGGGAGGAGCAGAGCCGCGTATCGGCCAGCGCCCAGAAGGTGCAGCAGGCGCTGACCCGCTCCAACAGCCTGTCCACCCCGCGGCCCACACGCGCCTCCCGGCTGAGGCGGGCCCGGCTGGGGGACGCGTCGGACACGGAGGCCGCGGACGGCGAACGGGGGCCCCTGGCCAACCACGAGCCGGCGGGGCGGCCGGCGGCCGAGCAGGCCAAGAAGCTCTCGCGCCTGGACATCCTGGCCATGCCCCGCAAGCGGGCGGGCTCCTTCACGGGGCCCAGCGAGACCGAGGCGGCCCCAGCCCGCGCCGGCTTCTCGGGCCGCAGCGCGGAGCTGGCCTGCACGGGCCGCAAGCCCACCAAGGCCGAGGCCCAGACCGCCGCCCGGAAGACTGCCAACGCCGCCCCGGCCGCCCGCCAGCCCTTCAGCAGGGCCCGCCCGGGCAGTGCCCGCTACTCCTCACCCAGTGAGTGCCCCGGGGGCGGGCAGGCGGGCGGGCGGAGGGGCGGCAGCTTCCTGGGTCGGCCCCGGCCCCACGGGAGCCCCTGTTCCGTGGGCGGGCGTGTCACCAAAGACTCGCAGGCAGGTGCACAGGCCGTGGCCTCCCAGGCCCCGGGTGTCCCACTGGCCCGGTGTGAGGGCAGGAGACCCCGACCGTGTCCAGGTGTCCGCGATGGAGGGGCCCCTCCACCTCCTGGGTGGGACCGGGGTGTGTCCCCCTGTTCCCAGGAGTTGGGACCTGATGGCGTGTGAGGCCTGCGTGCAGGCTGGGCCGTACGTGTGGGCTGGGGCCAGGGGAGGGTACACTGCCCGCTGCTGCGGGGGTGGGCCCTGTGGCCAGGGACGGCTGTGTCCCTCTCCCCACCTTACATGAGTCACCTGCAGCCCACGCGTGCAGCAAGGAGGGGCCGGGCCGCTGTGGCCACCGGAGCTGGCCTCCTGCCCAGGGCGGCTGGACATCCATGCCTATACCCAGCTGGCTTACCCACGTGGGCTGACCCGCAGTTTCGAGTGAATTGGTTTAAGGTGTAGACGCTGCTGTTGCTGCTGCCGCCCGGACTCCCCCTCCCCCATCTGGACACCCGTCCACCACCCAGACACCCCCTATCCCCACCCAGACATCCCTCCCCCACCTGGACACCCCCTCCCCCATCTGGACACCCGTCCACCACCCAGACACCCCCCTATCCCCACCCAGACATCCCTCCCCCACCTAGACACACCTCCCCCATCTGGGCACCCTTCCCCCTCCCCACACTGGCTCAGCCTGAGAGCTAGTTCCAAAGCGGGTGCTGAGCTGTGGGGTGCACTGGAGGAAGGGGTGGCTTGCTGTGAATGCTGCCCGCGGCCCCCCCCCCCTTATTTATTGTGCACGTTGTGGCCACCGTGGAGCTCAGAGCAGGGCTGCGCAGGGTCAGGTGAAGGGTCAGGCTGGTGCAGGGAGGTCGCGAGGGGTGAGGTCAGGCTCTGCCCACAGGCCAGGCCGTGCTCAGCCACCCAGGGCTGGCGCCATCCCACTGGGGAGGTTTACCCATCCGGTGTGTGGGCACCACTTCCCTGCCACCGGGACAGCTCCCACCTGACGCACAGCCTGGCCCGTGGAGACGCCCGGCTGCCCAGCCCTGCACGTGCCTCGGCCGGTGGTGGCCTCGCAGACCCTGGCAAGCGCTTAGCTGCTGCCGGCACTTCGGCTGAGTGCCAGGGTGCAGGGTGCCGGCTGCAGGGGTGCAGGTTGCAGCACCAGGCCTGCTGGGGGGGCCTGGGGCTGCCGCAGGCGCTGAGCGCGGCCCTGTTCTGTTCTTGCTTCTGGAACCAATTCACTCGCCCAGGCGCGCGTCGCCGGCAGCAGGGCTCCGACTGCACGTCCACCTCGGAGGAGGAGTACGGCTCCCGCCACGGCTCCCCCAAACACACACGCTCCCGTGCCTCAACAGCCACGCAGACCCCACGGGCCGGCTCCACCCGGGCCCGGCCCCGGGCCCCCGGCCTCCGGGACACCGACGACGAGGAGGAGCCCGACCCCTACGGGTTCATCGTGCAGACGGCGGAGATCGCAGAGATCGCCAGGTGGGCGCTGGGGGCCAGGGGGCCTCCCCTGGGGGCCAAGAGCCCCCCAAGGGCAGGGCTGGGGCTGGGCTTTCTTCCCCAATGGGCTTCACAAATGCTCTTTGGATGGATGGGTGATTGGATGGGAGGAGGGAGGAGGGATGGATCGTCAGGGAAGAGGGATGGATCGGGAGGGATGGATCATCAGGTGGCTAGATGGGTGGATGGATGAGAGGATGGATGGGTAGGTAATTGATGGACGGATGGATGGATGGATGGATGGATAGGTAATTGGAGGGATGGATGGATGGATGGATGGATGGTAGATGGGTGGATGGGTAGATGGATGTGTAGGTAATTGGATGGGTGGATGGATAGATGAGTAGATGGATGGATGGGTAGGTAATTGGATGGATGGGTGGATGGGTAGGTAATTGGATGGATGGGTGGATGGGTAAATGGATGGGTAGGTAATTGGATGGGTGGATTGATGGATGAGTGGATGGATGGATGGATGGATGGATGGATGGATGGGTAGTTGGATGGATGGATAGATAGTGGATGGATGGATGGATGGATGGATGGGTAGTTGGATGGATGGATGAGTGGATGGATGGATGGATGGGTAGTTGGATGAATGGGTGTTTGGATGGGTGGGTGATTGGATAGGAGGATGGATAAGGGTGAGGGATAGATGGTCAAGTGGGTAGATGGGTGGATGAAGGATGGATGAGTGGAAGGGAGGGTGGATGAGTGGATGGGTGGGTGGGTGGGTGAGGGATGGATGTCAGATGGAGAGATGGGTGGCTGGGTGGATGCAGATGTTCCTGGGAGGTGGGGGACCTCTGGCACGCAGAAGGCCTCCACAAAGCTTTGTGTTAAAGATGTGCTCCGTGTGTAGTCATTCGGCAGAAGGTCCACCTCCAGGCCAGGGGTGCAGAGAGGTGGACGGGGAGAGCGGCCGTCTCCCAGCAATGATGGGCCCTGCAGGGCCTGTGCAGGGGCAGGAGGGGTCCTGGCTGGGTGGCCTGGGAGCCTCGGGGGAGCTGTGGGGAGGCAGACGGGGCCAGCTGGGGCTGGGGCTCAGCTCCCTGGGCCGCCCTACGTGGTGGGGAGGTCCTGGCTTCTCTGTTTTCCTGCCTTTTCCTCTGCCCCATTCTGACCCTCGTCTGAGACCCTGCCGCCACTCCTGCCTCAGTTTCCCTCCCTGCAGAGCAGGGCATGTGTGGCCTCCGCGTTCTGTGGCCGCCCTGGTGTTTAGCCCCTGTCACCAGAGGAGGAGGAGGAGGAGTGCCTGCTTGGGAGCCTGTGGTGTCTCTGCCCAACCTCCCTGCTCTGGCCCAGTGCCCCCCCTCCCCCCCCCCCCCCGCACCCACCTCCTCCCCCGGACATCCGGGACTTGTGCCTCCTGGTGGAAGCCTTTGCTAGTGGCTGGTTGGGCAAAGTTTGGGCCAGGCTGGGGGCTGCATTCCCCACTCAGCGGCTGCCCCTGGGAGGGACTCGTCCTTGGGAGGGTGTGGGCCGGGGAGGGTGTGGGCCGGGGAGGGAGCATCGAGTCCTCCTGCTCCTGCCCTCCCGCCGGGCAGGCTGGGAAGGCCCCACAGACCTGCCCCTTTCCCGCCGCCGCAGACTGAGCCAGACGCTGGTGAAGGACGTGGCCATCCTCGCCCGGGAGATCCACGACGTGGCGGGGGACGGCGACACGCTGGGCTTCCCGGGACCCACCCGCAGCTCCTCCCTCGGCAACATGCCCAGTACCCCCGCCTCGACCATCTCTGCCCGCGAGGAGGTGAGCCGGGCCAGGCCTTGGGCAGAGGGCAGAGGGCAGAGGGCTGAGGGCGCCGTGGGCCCTCACGGAGGCCACCCCGGGAGCACGGGATCCAGGACCTGCCTCCATCAGGGTTGGGGGTGTCCGGGGTCCCTGAGCCCCCAGGCTTGGGGGCGTAGCAGGGGAGGTGCCCCTCTCTGCGGGCTGACCCGCCCCCCGGCCCCCAGCTGGTGCAGCGCATCCCCGAGGCCAGCCTCAACTTCCAGAAGGTGCCGCCCGGCTCCCTGCACTCCCGGGACTTGGACCAGAACATGAACGACCGCCGTGAGGACACCCTGGCCAACAAGACGCGGCCTCGGAACCGCGAGGAGGCAGGCACCCCCCTCCCTGACCTGGTCGCGCGCCGGGGGGTCCCTCAGGTTGGGGGGGGAGGGGGGAGCAGGGCGTTCAGGGCCCCCTGCGTGCTGATGCCTGGTCCCCGCAGGTGATCTTTGATAACCTCATGCTGAACCCCGTGTCCCAGCTGTCCCAGGCCATCCGCGAGAACACGGAGCACCTCGCCGAGAAGATGAAGTGAGTCCCCCCTCCGCCCCCCCTACAATGCTCCGCTGGCTGTGGGAGCCCTGCTGGGAAGGGAGGGGCCGGGGTGCCCGCCGGACTCCTCAGACCCACAGGGCCATGTGCACGGGTGGGACTGAGGACCTCCGGGGGCACACGATCCCAAGGGCACACGTGTGCACACGCACACGCCCACTGCTCCCGAACACCAGCCCTGAGCCTGGGGCAGCCAGAGCCCCCAGGACGACCCACACCCTCCCCCGCTCCCTCCCCCAGGCCTTCCCCGCCCTGACCCAGGCCAGGCAGAGACGGACTGTGGTACCAGCCAGCCCAGGGCCTGCTCTGGGCCTCAGTGTCCCCTGGGGCACAGGAGGGGGGGTCTGGGCAGGTGCTCAGGCCCCAGGTCACCATCCTGTCTGCCCCCCCCTCCGCCCCCCGGCTGGGCAGGATCCTCTTCCAGAACTCGGGGCGCGCGTGGGAGGACCTGGAGGCCCGGATCAACGCTGAGAACGAGGTGCCCATCCTGAAGACGTCCAACAAGGTGAGCTGGGCAGCCGTGCGGGCACACTGACCCCGTCCCCAGTCCACAGGCAGGGCCCGACCCCGTCCCCCAGGACACAGGCAGGGCCCGACCCCCATCCCCAGCCCACAGGCAGGCCCCTGACCCTGTCCCCCAGTCCACAGGCAGGCCCCTGACCCTGTCCCCCAGTCCACAGGCAGGGCCCGACCCCTTCCCCAACCCACAAGCAGGGCCCGACCCCATCCCCAACCCACAGGCAGGGCCCGACCCCGTCACCAGCCCACAGGCAGGCCCCGACCCCGTCCCCAGTCCACAGGCAGGGCCCGACCCCATCCCCCAGCCCACAGGCAGGCCCCTGACCCTGTTCCTAGTCCACAGGCAGGCCCCGACCCCCATCCCCAGCCCACAGGCAGGCCCCGACCCCCATCCCCAGCCCACAGGCAGGCCCCGACCCCGTCCCCAGTCCACAGGCAGGCCCCTGACCCTATTCCCAGCCCACAGGCAGGCCCCCGACCCCTCTCTCCCAGCCCACAGGCAGGCCCCGACCCCCATCCCCAGCCCACAGGCAGGCCCCCGACCCACATCCCCCAGCCCTGCAGGCCCCGACCCCCATCCCCAGCCCTGCAGGCTGTGGGTGGGCGCTGGCCTGGGCTCTGCCCATCAGCCTCCTCCCGCCCCTTCCAGGAGATCAGCTCCATCCTGAAGGAGCTGAGGCGCGTGCAGAAGCAGCTGGAAGGTGGGTGCGGCCCCGGCTGGGGTGGAGGCGAGGACCTGGGCGGAGACCCAGGGTGGCTGTGGGGGGGCAGGACCCTCCCCTGACGCTGCCCCCCCTGCAGTCATCAATGCCATCGTGGACCCCAGCGGGAACCTGGACCTGCTCACGGCAAACAGGGGCTCCGCGGGCTCCGGCCCCCTCGGGAAGGGCCGGCCGCCCGCCCAGAGCCCGGCCTCGCCGCCCTCGGCCCTGAGCCTGAGGAGCTTCCCGCAGAGGCCCCCCTGCGGGTCCCCCGGCCTCCCGGACCCCGCCTTCCTCCCCGACTTCCTCCCGGACTCAGAGAGGTTCCTGATCTAGCGGCCGCGGCCCCCGCGTGCCCGTGTCCCTGCCTCCCGCCCACCCTGCCCCGCCTCGGCCCCTCCTCGGCCCCTGTGGCCGGCTCACCGTGAAGACCCCCACACGTGCCATAACCCCACGGGCGGTGCCCCACCCCGGCCCCCTCAGCTCCCAGCCAGCACCCTGCCCTCACCCCGCCGGCCTCCTGGCCCAGCTCCTGCTGCGGCCGCTGCCAAGGGCCGGGGTCCCGGGTTGTCCCGTGCCTGCTGCATCGTTGTTCTTTTGTCTTTCGTTCCGGAGGAAAGTAGTTTGTCCGTTTCAGCAGCCTCCCCGCCTGGAGGGCCCGCCGGCCTCATGGGCTGGACCGCGTGCTTGCCTGCCGTGTCCCCTCGCGCTGGCCGGGCCGGGCAGGGGAGGGGGCATCCGTGGGTCATTCAGTGCCAAACAGGGAGCCGGAGGGGCTGGATGCCCTGGGACGCGAGGGTGCGGGCCAGGTAGGGGGCGCCAGCTCCCCAGGGCCCAGCGGCCGGGCAGGGACGTGGCTGTGAGACGCTTGGGGCAGGAACCCCAGCCCTTCCCGCCTTCCGTTGCCAACACAGCTGCAGACCCGAGCGTGCCGGCTGCCTCGAGGGGCACGGCTCGCCCACCCCTGCTCCCCACCAGCCCGGGTGCACCTGCGTGTGCAGGGCCTGCCCCAGAGGGGGTGCCGGGCCCCTGCTCTTGGTGCGTGGGCCTCTGGGTCAGGTGGAGGCCCGTGCCAGGCCAAAGCGGCTGCAGCCGTGCTCCCAGGAGCCCCCGTGGCATTAACGGGGCATCGACACTCGGCTCTGGCCCCGCAGGCCCCCGGTCCTGGGGGCAGGGGCAGGGACAGGCCCCGGGAGCGGGTTCGTTTTCTCAGGATTCTGTTGGCGGGAACATACCAGGCGGCCCCTCCTGGGGGCCTGTGTTTCTGGAGCCTCTAAGCCAAAGAGCCCGTGTGGGGGGGCGGGTGCCCCCGGGATCAGAGTGGCGTGGGTGTGCCGGGCAGCCCTGGCGTCTGCATGCGTGTCGGTTGCTGGGGGACCAATTGGGGGGGGGCACTGCAGCTGGACGGAGGCCACAGGGGTCAGGGCTGTTTACACTGGGTGCCCGGGCGTGGCCTGTGCCCCTCCTGATGTTTACGTGTGTGAGTGGCAGTGGGGTCCCTGCCTGGCACCCCCCCCGCCCCCCGAGAGCCAGCCTGCGGAGTCCCTCAGAGGAGGTGCGCGTCCTGGTCCCACCCCGCATGCCCCACGCCTCGCCCGCCGCCGCCCGGACACGCGGTGGCCACGGATCCTGGCCACGCGGCCCTCCCCACGCCCGCCCGCCCCGGGGTCGCTGTACACTTTTTTTACTCGTAGACGCGTTCCCCTCCAGCCCCGACCTGGGCTCAGTAACTTATTTGTCCGGCTCCGTGGAGGCCCCTCCGGGTTCGTCCTCAGGTGTTCTGTGGGTGTCTTAGAAAATGGTTATTTTATATGATTTGTCATGGAATTTGTTCTAATAAATCATTCTATCACGTGGCAGCGGTGCCGTGGCCTGGTGCCGTGGCCTTGTTAATCAGTGGCGGCAGGCATGTGGCTGGGCAGGGAGTGCGTGGACCATTGGCCCCCCCCAGCCCCCCATGAAAACTCTCATTTGACCCCCAAGCCCAGGGGACACTGCAATGCAGAGGCATCGCCACCAGGGGGCAGCCTAGGCCAGAAGGCAGAGTGGAAATTTCCAGAGGTTCGCTCCTCCAAGAGAAAAGCTATTTTATTCCAACGGGTCCAGAAGGCAACGCCCAGAGCAGTTCCCCAAAGCCAGCTGTGCTGGGGCCTCGGGGGGCGGGGCGGGGGAGGGCGCTCCGAGCACTCACCCTGTGCTGCCCCCACCCGGGGCCTGCAGCCTGCGCCTTCACACCCAGGGCCGCCACCACCCCCCTCCACTGCGGGGGACCCTGAGGCCCGAGGGACGGGTGGGTCCCTGGCTGGTGGCTCGGTTGGTTGAGCATCGTCCCATGCACCAGAAGGTTGTGGGTTCGATTCAGGTCGGGGCACATGCCTAGGGGCGTGTTCGATGTTTCTCTTTCTCTCCCTCTCTCTCTCAAAATCTGTAAAAAAAACATGTCCTTGGGTGAGGGTTTAAAAAAAAACTTTTTAAGTAAAAAAATGTATTTTTTAAAATATATTTTATTGATTTTTTTTTAACAGAGAAGAAGGAAGAGGGAGAGAGAATTAGAAACATGGATGAGAGAGAAACATCGATCAGCTGCCTCCTGCACGCCTCCTACTGGGGATGTGCCAGCAACCAAGGTACGTGCCCTTGACTGGAATCGAACCCGGGACCCTTCAGTCCGCAGGCCGGCGCTCTATCCACTGAGCCACACCGGTCAGGGCTAAAAAAAATGTATTTTTTAAAAAAAGGGACAAGTTGGGCTGGGGCCAGTGTCCAGCAGGCGGGGAACCCCCAAGGCCAGTCCCTCAGCCAGAAGCGCAGGAGGCGCGTGCACGGCAGCAGCTCCCCACGCCCTCTGCTCCCCACGTCAGGCCTGCTCCCCACACCAGTCTCAGCAGCTGGGCCCTCCGACGCCCAGTGGAGACCTTCGGCCGATGAGCTGCTCCCTGCTGGGCCTTACTCTCCTGCCCCCGTGGCGGCCCCACGGCACTCACTTCCTCAAAAGGCACCTCTCAGAGCGAAAAGGAAAGATGTTACTATTCTGAGATCCAGTCACTAATTGGTAGGTGATCTATATGACAGCTCTACAAGCCGGACCAAGAGAGATGGCCCGATAAAGCACGGGCAAGGGCTCGAGCGAGCAGCCGACCGGGGGGGTGTCCGCGAGGTCAGCCACTGCGCGGTCCCCGCCCAGAGCCATGCACGGTTACCCCCACGAGGCCAGCAGGACAGCTCCCGCCGGGCACTCGCCCAGGCTGAGCGAGCAGCGTGCACTGGCCCGGCCGGAGTGCCTGCCCCGACCCAGGAGAGCTGCCGCCAAGAGAATGCATGTCCCCTCTGCTGTGCCCGCGCCCCTCCCCTGATAGAGCATCTACGACAGCCGTGGGCAAACTACGGCCCGCGGACGGGATCCGGCCCGTGCGGCTGTTCTCTCCGGCCCGCGGAGCCAAAAGAGCGGAGGGTTCTCTTGCTCTCCCCTCCGCTCCTTTACTTTGAATTTATATTCGTTCACACAAACACTCCATCCATGCTTTTGTTCCGGCCCTCCGGTCCAGTTGAAGAGCCCATGGTGGCCCTCGAGTCAAAAAGTTTGCCCACCCCCGAATTCTACGAGGACGCTGGCCAGTGTTTCAGCGTGAATCGTAACATTCCATTGTCACGCTGCCTCTTTGAGATGGTGGATTTTCCTCCGTTACTAGGTTTTCAGTGGTTGCATTGACTACCATTTGCGTAAGAACACCTGTTTTTATCTGCATTGAAATCCGCGGCCCGTCGTGGGCTGGTGGCTCGGTGTGTCTCTCGCCGGTTGTGAAGAAGCCCGCTCCTGTCTTCTTCCGACACTGCCCTGCTCCGCCCCCACCCCCACCTTCCCTTCCGGGACTCTGCGTGCACCGTGCCCTGCATGTCTTCTAGGCCAGCCGTGGGCAAACGACGGCCCACGGGCCAGATCCGGCTGTTCTATCCGGTTCTCTTGCTCTCCCCTCCGCTCCTTTACTTTGAATTTATATTAGTTCACACAAACACTCCATCCATGCTTTAGTTCCGGCCCTCCGGTCCAGTTGAAGAACCCATGGTGGCCCTTGAGTCAAAAAGTTTGCCCACCCCTGTTCTAGGCTCTTCCCTCCGTTTCCATTCAGAGTGGCTCCGGGTGGGTAGGGATCCCTGTTCCTGCAGAAGGAAATGCAAATCATCTCTAGAGGAAGGCCTCCTGGGCCCGGGACCGCCCCCCCCCCCCCCCCCCCCCACGCAAACCCTCGGTGACGCCGGCCAGGGGTGCGCTCACGCCCAGAAGTCACAGCACGCACTGAGTGACTCCAGCGCAGCGTCCCGAGGAAAAATGGAGTAGAAAGTGGGGTCTATCCAAAAGGGAGAGGAAGGAAAGCATCGCTGTGTCCGGGTGGAAAGCTGTGATGACTGGAAAGAAAGCTCTTTAAAACCTCAATAGGTGCCCTGGCCGGTTTGGCTCAGTGGATAGAGCGTCGGCCCGCGGACTGAAGGGTCCCAAGTTTGATTCCGGTCAAGGGCACATGCCTGGGTTGCAGGCTCGATCCCCAGTAGGGCGTGCAGGAGACAGCCAATCAATGATTCTCTCTCATCATTGATGTTTCTATCTCTCTCTCTCCCTGCCTCTCTGAAATCAATAAAAATCTATTAAAAAAAAAAAAAAAAAAAAAAAAACCTCAATAGGAGCGTTAGCACAGGAGCCACAGCGAATCCAAGAATCGGCCGCCTGCAAGGAAGACGAGAGGAGGTTTGCACCCAGAGTGCAGAGCGCAGGCACCTGGAGACAAAATGGGAAGCAGAGGTTCAGGGGCGCGGCGGGTGCTGTGACGAAGCGTAACACACGTGTGCGCTGAGATCCTGGGGGGGAGGGGGAGGGGGGGAGGAAACGCTCAGAATCGGGAGAGACGTGCCACGGGCTGGGTTAGGTGACCCTCCTTCCCAAACGCCCAGTTCCTGCGGCGGCGACCTTTATTTGGGAATAAGGTCCTTGCAGACGATCCAGGTAAGACGAGGTCGTCAGGTTCGACCCTAACCCACGGTGATGGGTGCCCTTATCGGACAGGGGCATTTGGACCCCGAGACAGAGTGCACAGAGGGGCTACGATGCGTGGACACGGGGAGAATGCCATCGGCAAGGAGGGGGTGCCTCGGGGCCCCAGGAGTCAGGAGGGGATCTGGGAGCAGACCCCCCGCCGACGGCCTACACACGGAACCAGCCCTGCCGGCACCCTGACTGGGGTCTTCCGGCCTCCAGAACTGAGACAATAAATTTCTGTGTTTAAGTCACCCAGGCTGTGTGGCTTTGTGACAACAGCCTAGCAAACTAGGATATGTATCCATGGTCCAGGAAGCTTCAGGGATAACAAAACATCCAAGCAGGATTTTTATAAAAAATATATATATTTTATTGATTTTTTTGCAGAGAGGAAGGGAGAGGGATAGAGAGTTAGAAACATCGATGAGAGAGAAACATCGATCAGCTGCCTCCTGCACACCTCCCACTGGGGATGTGCCTGCAACGAAGGTACATGCCCTTGACCGGAACCGAACCCGGGACCCTTCAGTCCACAGGCTGACGCTCTATCCACTGAGCCAAACCGGTCAGGGCAAGCAAGCAGGATTTTTGTTAAGTATATTTTTTATTTTTTTATTTTTTAAAATATATTTTATTGATTTTTTACAGAGAGGAAGGGAGAGGGAGAGAGAGTTAGAAACATCGATGAGAGAGAAACATCGATCAGCTGCCTCCTGCACACCTCCCACTGGGGATGTGCCCACAACCAAGGTACATGCCCTTGACTGGAATCGAACCCGGGACCCTTCAGTCCGCAGGCCGATGCTCTATCCATTGAGCCAAACCGGTCAGGGCAAGTATATTTTTTATGGATCTCAGAGAGGAAGGGAGAAGGAGAGATAGAAACATCAACGATGAGAGAGAAACGTGGATCGGCTGCCTCCTGCACACCCCCCACTGGGGATGGAGCCCACAACCCAGGCGTGTGCCCTGACCGTGACCTCCTGGTTCCTAGGTCGATGCTCAACCACTGAGTCATGCCAGCCGGGCCAGACAGGACTTCTAAAAGGAAACAACATTAGTTTCATCACTGTCACACGCAAGGACCCCAGAGACCAAGCGAACGCGTTAGAGACAACCACAGAGGGAGGGCAGCGTCCCCGCTCAGCAAGGACAGCAGATTTCCTGACATCAGCCACGGAACCCGAAGGCCGGGTTCTGGGGGAGACGCTGCCAGTCGGGAACTCCGTCTATAGAACACACCCCTCAGCCCTAACCGGTGTGGCTCAGTGGATAGAGCGTCGGCCTGCAGACTGAAGGGTCCCAGGTTCGATTCCGGTCAAGGGCATGTACCTTGGCTGCAGGCACATCCCCAGTGGGGGGTGTGCAGGAAGCAGCTGATTGATGTTTCTCTCTCATCGATGTTTCTAACTCTCCATCCCTCTCCCTTCCTCTCTGTAAAAAAAATCAATAAAATATATTTAAAAAAAGAAAAGAAAACACCCCTCAGCAATGAAGGAAGCTAGAGGCATGTCCACGCTCCTGAAAACGGAGGACGTGTCCCCACACAAGGCACGTCCGTGGGCAGCCAAGGCTTCATACCCAGCGGAATTCTATCGGGGAGGAGGAGCTGGTCACACAGGGAGCGTCTCAGACGAACAAACAGAACCAGGAATGGGAGTGGAAATTCTAACCCTCTCTGGCCGAGGAAGGATTATCAGGTGTTTAACTTACGGGGCTTAAAGTCATCATAACAGCCTTGCAAGGATTTGATAAAAGGAAGGAATTGTGGGCTTGGCCAGGGGTGAGCATTGTGCTATGATTTTGTAGGACATTTATTTACTTAGAAATGTGTCCTAAGGTCGTTAGGAGTGAAACGTCATTTGCGCCCTCCTTTGCTTTAAGGTTCCTTAGCCAGCCCTAACTGGTTTGGCTCAGTGGATAGAGCGTCAGCCTGCGGACTGAAGGGTCCCGGGTTCGATTCCGGTCAAGGGCATGTACCTTGGTTGCGGGCACATCCCCAGTTGGGAGGTGTGTAGGAGGCAGCTGATCGATGTTTCTCTCGTTGATGTTTCTGACTCTCTGTCCCTCTCCCTTCCTCTCTGTAAAAAAAAAATCAATAAAAAATATATATATATATATTTTTAAAAAAGATTCCTTAGCCATGCCCTAGCTGGTTTGGCTCAATGGATAGAGCATCAGACTGTGGACTTGAAGGGTCTCGGGTTCGATTCCGGTCAAGTGCACATGACCAGGTTGTGGGCTCAATCCTCAGTGTGTGTGTGTGTGTGTGGCGGGGGGTGGGTACGGGAGGCAGCCAATCAATGATTCTGTCTCATCGTTGATGTTTCTCTCTCCCTCTCCCTTCCTCTCTGAAAGCAATACATATACATGCATATATATAAAGATTCCTGAGAAAATATCGATGCAGAGGAGTGACACTGTCTACCGTTGTGGATTCTAAGTGGTGAGCTTGTGGGACTCATTGCACCATCCTTGCCACTCTCCACATGTCTGAGAATAAAAATAAAAAAAATGGGGGGGGGGCGGGAAGAGGAAGTAAATTAAGAGAAGGTATTGCTACCCTTAAAACGGACAACTCGGAGCGGTAAGTGAATCCTCTACATGTAACCGTCCGCTTTAAGAAAAAGCCAACAACTCAACTTAAAAATGGGCCCGAGACAAAACCAGGGCCTCGCCGGGAAGGAGGGCCCGCAGGGCTGGCAAGCACGGGCACACGCTCAGCTTCCTGCACAATCGGCCTCACGTGGGCACCGTTTTTACTTTATTTCTTAAATAATATGTTTACTGATGCCGGAGAGGAAGGGAGCGTGATAGATAGAAACATCAATGATGGGAGAGAATATCGATCGGCTGCCCCGCACTTGGGATCGAGCCCACCACCCGGGCATGTGCCCCGAGCAGGAATTGAACTGTGACCTCCTGGTTCCTAGGTGGATGCTCAGCCACTGAGCCACACCCGCCAGGCGGGCCTGCCTTTTCAGACGGCCAAGGAGCCCCCCTACTTGCCCTCTCCAGCGTCCTGGCAGCTTCCATTTCCCAGCGTCCCTTGCAGCTAGATGCCCCAGTGTCCCTTGCAGCTAGATGCCCCAGCCTCCCTTGCAGCTAGATGCCCCAGCGTCCCTTGCAGCTAGATGCCCCAGCGTCCCTTGCAGCTAGATGCCCCAGCGTCCCTTGCAGCTAGATGCCCCAGCGTCCCTTGCAGCTAGATGCAGTCATGTGACTGAGTTCTAGATCGGGAAACCCGGTAGACATGCCCTGTGGGACTTCAGGAAGTCCTTGAGATGTCCTTTACGTTCTGCTGGGACACGGTGGGGATGGCAGAGCTCACGCAGCCATTGTGGGGCCGTGAGGCTGCTGGTCACCCCTCGGGACACGCTGAGACCTGGAGGGGCCTGGCTCCCAAGGCCGTGGAGCCAGCGCCCCTTCTCGCCCACCAGCCCTGAGCTTGCTTAGGGTCAGAGGGAATAAGCCATCTTGCTCGGCTGGTCCCTTGGGTCCCTGTGGCTTGCAGGAAGCCTAACTGACCCGCAGGCCGGGCCGGGGGCGCCTCCCCCTCGGGGGGCGGAAGAAGAGGGACCTTTCTCTGGAGGTGAAAGTTCTCGGCCTCCCCCTCGAGCTGGCGCATCTGCTCCCGGTGTCAGCAGCCGCGTGCAGAGCGCGACGCTCAGGGCTAAGAGGAAGTGACCGAGGGGAAGCTGCAGAGTGGAGAGGAGGCCGAGGGCGGAGGCGGGGGGGGGGGGGGGGGGCCCACCCTGCGAGCTGAGGGCTGCAGTCTGCAGCTGGAGCCGAGATGGGTGCCAAGGCAGGGCCCCCAGAGGTAAGTGCCCCGGAGCCCGGGCGGGGGGGTGGGGGCCAGGCCAGAGCCTGTGGTCCTTCTGGCCCCATGCTGCCAGCAGCCCCAGCCCAGAGGGTCACGGAGCCAGCGGCTGGGCCTGCAACCACCCATTCCTCCCAGCTTCTGCCGCGGAGCCACCGGGGCCAGGGCCCGTGATCTGACAGTCAGCCCTCTGTGCCCATCTGGGCCCTCTGTGCCCATCTGGGCCCACAGCCCTGCCACGTCCCACAGGCCAGGAGTCCTGCGCCTTCAGCCAAGACCTCTGCTGCCTGCAGGGCCCGCGCTACCAGCACGGGCTGAGGGCTCAGCTGCCCCGGGGGAGCCAGTGGGTCATTCTCTCCCAGCAGCAGGCCCACCCCCCCAGGGACGCCCGGGTCCCAGGGCTGCAGCAAATTACTAGCATCCTGGTGCCCCCCCCACCCTGGTTCCTCTAGCTCCCAGTGGCCGAGAGGTGGGCTGGCGTGCTCTGGGGATCGGGGCCTGGGTGATGCCTCGGTGGCCCATGTTCAGGCGGGGCTGACCCGCCCCTGCCCGCAGGCTGTGGGGAGGCCCCTTCGCACATGGTGTGGGCTCGGGGAACCTGCCCAAGGTCACCCCTGCGCACCCCTCCCCGGCCCCGACCCGGACGACACCGACGACCTCCCCCGAGAGCGAGTGAAGGCCCGATGCTGGGCCCCCAATCCTCGCTGGGAGGGGGTGGCAGGGAGCACCCTTGAGGCCCTGAGCTCCCCTCTGTGGGGGAGGCAGCCTGACTCCTCCATAGGGACTTCCTGGCAGGGAGGGACGGTCCAGGGTGACCCAGTCATCACACACACAGGCCCTTGGCTCACCCCAGGGGGGCACACCGACCTGGGGGCACCCTGTTTAGGATGGCCTTGGAGGCCGCTGTGGGGAGGGGCCCGGCTCCAGCAGGGGCTCAGCTGGCCTGGCCTCGGCTCCCTGGGGAAGCGACCACTCTGAGGACACGTCTGTTCCCAGATGCTGCTGAGGGTCAGCCCCAGTCAGCCCCCAGCCCCACACAGCGTCTCGAGGTCCCCGCCTCAGCCCCCAGCCCCACACAGCGTCTCGAGGTCCCCGACTCAGCCCCCAGCCCCCGGACAGCATGTGGGGTCCCAACCCAGCCCACACTGGGCCTCTCTGCCTCTTCATGTGGCATCTCCCCAGCAGGACCAGGACCTGCAGCTCTGGGGTGGGGGTGGGGGTGGGCCGGAGGGGGCCCAGCCCAGGCTGGAAGCAGCTATTTATAGGCCTGTGAGGAGGCCACACTCGGGAGCAGAACCGGCTCTCACTCAGTGCGGTTGTGGCTGAAACAGGAACCGAAATCCTGACACCCAGACACCCACTGAGAGGGATGTGCGCGTGCAAACACACACACACACAGCCGGACACACACAGAGCGATCACACACACAGCCGGACACACACAGCCGGACACACACAGAGCGATCACACACACACACACACAGCCGGTCACACACAGAGCGATCACACACACACACACACACACACAGCCGGACACACACAGAGCGATCACACACACACACACACACACACACACACACACACACAGCGATCACACACACACACACACACACACACAGCCGGACACACACAGAGCGATCACACACACACACACACACACACACACACACACACACACACAGCCGGTCACACACAGAGCGATCACACACACACACACACACACACACAGCCGGTCACACACACACACACACAGCCGGACACACACAGAGTGATCACACACACACACACACACACACACATACACACACACAGCCGGTCACACACACACACACAGCCGGACACACACAGAGTGATCACACACACACACACACAGCCGGTCACACACACACACACACACACACACACAGCCTGACACACACAGAGTGATCACACACACACACACACACACAGCCGGTCACACACACACACACACACACACACACAGCCGGTCACACACAGAGCGATCACACACACACACACACAGCCAGACACAGACACACACACACACACAGCCGGACACACACAGAGTGATCACACACACACACATACACACACACACAGCCAGTCACACACAGAGCGATCACACACACACACACACAGCCGGACACACACACACAGACACACACACACACAGAGCGGATCACACACACACACAGAGTGGATCACACACACTCACAGAGCGGATCATACAGACTCACACAGAGTGGATCACACACACACACACACACAGAGCGGGATCACACACACACACACACACTCACACAGAGCGGATCTCACACACACACACACAGAGCGGATCTCACACACACACACTCACACAGAGCAGATCACACACTCACACAGAATGGATCACACACACACAGAATGGATCACACACACACAGCGGATCACACACACACACAGCAGATCACACACACACAGAGTGGATCACACACACACACAGAGCGATCACACACACACACACACAGCCGGTCACACACAGAGCGGATCACACACACACACACTCACACAGAGCGGATCACACACACACACACACACACACACACACCTGGGGGACCTGGAAGGACCGCCAGTGACCACGCGGCCCCCCGGCCCCTCCAACACTGGGCTGGGCCCTGCTCCCCCGCCTCCCGCAGCTGCCGGCCGGGCCTCCTGGCCTGGGCCCCTCAGGGACGCCTTCTCCGTTGCAGGTGCTGGGAGCGCTGGCTGTGCTGGGGCTCGGGGCCGCGCTCCTCTGCCTCCTGTGGGAAGCGCCCTGTCTGCCCCCCTGGGGCCGGCGGCACCCCAAGGAAGGGCCAGCCGGGTCCCCGGGTTGCGGCTCCAGCCCAGCCTGGGAGCCCCTGGGAGGGGAGGCCCCGTGGCTGAGGCAAACCTCCTGCCGGTGAGTGAGCCACGGCCGTCTCAGCCCCGGGCCACCCGCCTCCTGGGCTCCCCAAGGGCTGGGCATTGCCCCGCCCTCTCCTCCTGGGTCCCGAGGGGGGCGCTGGGGCTGGGGCAGGGGCTGGGGCAGGGGTGGGGGAGGGCCCTGCTGGATGGGCTGCAGTGGGCTGTGAGCACGTGGCCTGGGTGCTATTTGCAGCCCTTCCCTGTGGGTCAGCCCTTCCCGTGGCCCAGCCCTTCCCCGTGGCCCAGCCCTTCCCGTGGCCCAGCCCTTCCCCGTGGGTCAGCCCTTCCCGTGGCCCAGCCCTTCCCCATGGCCCAGCCCTTCCCCGTGGCCCAGCCCTTCCCGTGGGTCAGCCCTTCCCGTGGGTCAGCCCTTCCCGTGGCCCAGCCCTTCCCATGGGTCAGCCCTTCCCATGGCCCAGCCCTTCCCGTGGGTCAGCCCTTCCCGTGGCCCAGCCCTTCCCCGTGGGTCAGCCCTTCCCATGGCCCAACCCTTCCCGTGGGTCAGCCCTTACCCGTGGCCCAGCCCTTTCCGTGGCCCAGCCCTTCGCATGGGTCAGCCCTTCCCGTGGCCCAGCCCTTCCCCTGGCCCAGCCCTTCCCATGGGTCAGCCCTTCCCATGGCCCAGCCCTTCCCGTAGGTCAGCCCTTCCCGTGGGTCAGCCCTTCCCGTGGCCCAGCCCTTCCCGTGGCCCAGCCCTTCCCGTGGGTCAGCCCTTCCCGTGGCCCAGCCCTTCCCGTGGGTCAGCCCTTCCCGTGGCCCAGCCCTTCCCGTGGGTCAGCCCTTCCCCATGGCCCAGCCCTTCCCGTGGCCCAGCCCTTCCCCGTAGGCCCGCCCTGGCCGCCTCCCTGGCAGGCTCCTGGGTGTCACCACTCCCTGCAGGCCGCAGCCCCTAGGCCTGGCGGGCAGGGATGAGGCAGGGGATGGGAGGCGGCTGGGGCTCCTGAGCTCACAATCCTCCTGCCCCCCCAGGCTGGTGCTCGTGGAGAGCTGCCCCCAGGACCTGCCCTTCGCAGCCGGCAGCCCATCGGCCCAGCCCCTGGCGCAGGCCTGGCTGCAGCTGCTGGACGCCGCGCAGGAGAGCGTGCACATCGCCTCCTACTACTGGTCGCTCACGGGCCCCGACATCGGGGTCAACGACTCCTCTTCCCAGCTGGTGCGCCCCCCTGCTCCCCGCCCCCCGCCCCCAGTGAGCCGGGCGCCCAGTAGGGTGACTCTGTGCTGTGGCGGGTCAGGACGGCCCCTGGGGAAGTTCTGGGTCCTCCCTCGTGGGGGGGCAGAGGGCCAGCTGGGTGACCGCTCCCCTGGTTGCAGGGAGAGGCCCTCTTGCAGAAGCTGCAGCAGGTGCTGGGCAGGAACGTGTCCCTGGCCGTGGCCACCAGCCACCCGACGCTGGCCAGGAACTCCACCGACCTGCAGGCCCTGGCAGCCCGAGGTAGGGGTCTGCCCGCACCTTCTGCCGGGGGTTGGGGGGGGCGGGGGTGGTGGGTGCTGACTGGCTGAGCCGTGGACAGGGACAGGACCGCGGAGCTGCTGCTGGGGGGAGGGGGGCCGGGAAGACACCCAGAGGCAGGAGTGCAGAGCTTCAGGGGACCTGGCTGTGACAGAGCCCGAGGGTCGTTGCCTCGGGGCTCAGCCAGGCGGCCTGGGTCCCGGGTCCTGCTGAGCCCAGCTGCTCTGACCTGGGGGGCGGCAGGAGGCGGGCGGCATCATTGGTACCAGGAGGCTCAGGAGCCAGGCTGCCCTGCGGAGGTCCCGGCCAGTCAATGCCTGTTTGCCCACCTGTGAAATGGGGGTGACCGTGGTCAGTGTCGACCTAGCGGGACTGTTGGGAGGTAACGGAGTGAAGCCAGCTGTCAGGCGGCTCACCCAGTCTCCCGGGCTCGGCCAGGTGCCCAGGTCCGCTATGTGCCCATGGGGCGGCTCACCGGGGGCGTTCTGCACTCCAAATTCTGGATCGTGGACGGGCGGCACGTCTACGTGGGCAGTGCCAACATGGACTGGCGCTCCCTGACGCAGGTGAGTCCCAGGAGGGGGCTTAGCCCGGTGTCCCCTGCCGCTCGTCACCGGATGGAACTGGGTGAGCGGCCACGCCTATGACCTCCCCCCGGTGGGGCCCACGGAGGCCGATCCCGAAAGTTACAGAATTCCATGGGGGGGTTTAGTTAATCCTCACCATTGCTTTTCAGAGAGAGAGAGAGTGGAAGGGAGGGGGGAGGGGGAGAGAGAGAGAGAGAGAAACACTGATGTGAGAGAAACACATCAAGCAGTTGCCTCCTGCACACGCCCCAACCGGGGGCAGGAAGCGAGCCCACAGCCCGAGGTACGTGCCCTGGACGGGAATCGAACCCACGGCCCTCGGGCGCGCAGGTCGACGCTCCAACCACTGAGCCCTGCGGCCAGGCCTGTGGCATCTCACCGCACTGGTGCCTCCGTCCAGGCAAACACTGAGACGGCAAAGCCGGGTCCCTTGTAGGAAAAGCGATGCACGGAAGCCGCCAAACGCCGGTGGGAGGGTCACCATGCTTGGCCTTGACCGTGCGGAGGAGAAGGCTCTCCTCCTTCGGCTTTATGCATTCTCCGGGCCTTTCGGAAGTGAACCTGCATTGCTTCAGTCCTTGGAAGCAACGTTCAAGACACACAGGGACCCGCTGGGCACCCCGCTCCACGCTCCCAGCACCCCGTCCGTTAGGGATTCCTCCTGGCGATGCGGCCGTGGCCCGGCTGCCGGTGGGGGCCGCACCCCGGCCCTCGGGGCCCCCTCCCTCAGCCGCTGCGCCCCGCAGGTGAAGGAGTTGGGCGCGGTGGTGCACAATTGCAGCCGCCTGGCCGGGGACCTGGAGAAGACCTTCCAGACCTACTGGGTGCTGGGGGCGCCCCGGGCGGTGCTCCCCAAGCACTGGCCTCACAACTTCTCGTCCCACATCAACCACGTCCAGCCCTTCCGGGCCCGCTTTGACGGGGTGCCCACCACAGCCTACTTCTCGGTAAGAGGGCCACAGAGACTGCCCCGTCCTGGCCCGCCCCGCGGTCCCCACGCGCCTGCTGGGTCCTGGGGGGGACAGTGGGGGCGCCGGTGGCTGTGTCCCGGGGGAGGGGCGGGCCAGGGGGTGCAGCTACCAGCACCCACAGGAGACAGGCGGCCTGAGAGGTGTCTGGGGGGGTCTCCAAACACGGGGAGGGGGAAGGGGCTCCAGCTCGCCCGGGAGGTTGGGGGGCCAGCTCTTCCCGCTGTCCTTACTCTGCGGGACGGAAGGTGAGACCTGGCGTCAGGGTGGGGACGTGACCCTGGACAAGGGGTCATCCTGGGCAGGTGGGAAGCCTTGCCTGGCACAGGGCCCGTCCGTACCACCCCCGCCCCCCGTCTCTCTAGGCAGTGCCCCGTCTAACTCCTGGACCCCAAATCCTGGAGGGTGGGTGCAGGGAGGGCTCCCTGGTCCAGGAACCGCGTGATTCTGAGCAGGGGCAGCGCCCTCAGGGACCTCTCCCCCCTGCCCCCCAACAGGCCTCGCCGCCTGCGCTCTGCCCCCGCGGCCGCACGCGGGACCTGGACGCGCTGCTGGCGGTGATTCGGGCGGCCCGGCGGTTCCTCTACGTCTCGGTGATGGACTACTTCCCCACCACGCGCTTCAGCCGCCCCGCCAGGTGGGGGGGGAGCAGCCGGTGGCCCTGGAGGGGAGACCCCCGCCGCTCACGGCAGCTCCTGGCCCGTCCCCCCTCCGGCCAGGACCTTTCGGGCGGGGCCCAGTCGGCCCGAGGACCTTGACCTTCCGCTCCCCCAGGTACTGGCCGGTGCTGGACAACGCCCTGCGGGAGGCGGCATTCAGCCGGGGCGTGCAGGTGCGCCTGCTGGTCAGCTGCTCGCTGCACACGGACCCCAGGATGTTCCCCTACCTGCGGTCCCTGCAGGCCTTCAGCGACCCCGCGGCCAACGTGTCCGTGGACGTGGTGAGGACCCAGTGCCCCCTCCTCTTCCTCCCCTCCCCCTCCCTCCTCCTCCCTTCTCCTCCTCCTCCCCTCCCCCTCCTCTTCCTCCCCTCCCCCTCCTCTCCCCTCCCCATCCTCTTCCTCCCCTCCCCCTCCCCCCTCCTCCCTTCTCCTCCTCCTCCCCTCCCCCTCCTCCTCCTCCCATCCCCCTCCTCTTCCCCCCCTCCTCCTCTCCCCTTCCCTCCCCCCTCCCTTTCCCCTCCCCCTTCTCCCTTCTCCTCCTCCTCCCCTCCCCCTCCTCTTCCTCCCCTCCCCCTCCCCCTCCTCCTCTCCTCCTCCTCCCCTCCCCCTCCTCTTCCTCCCCTCCCCCTCCTCTCCCCTCCCCATCCTCTTCCTCCCTTCCCCCTCCCCCTCCTCCCTTCTCCTCCTCCTCCCCTCCCCCTCCTCTTCCCCCCCTCCTCCTCTCCCCTTCCCTCCCCCCTCCCCTTCCTCTCCCCCTCCTCCCCTCCTCTCCCCTCTCCTTCCTCCCCTCCTCTCCCCTCTCCCTCCTCCCCTCCTCTCCTCTCCCCCTCCTCCCCTCCTCTCCCCACTCCTTCCTCCCCTCCTCTCCCCTCTCCCTCCTCCCCTCCTCTCCTCTCCCCCTCCTCCTCTTCCCCTCCCCCTCCTCTTCCCCTCCCCTCCCCCTTCCCCTTCTCCTCCCCCTCCTCCCCTCCTCTCCCCTCTCCTTCCTCCCCTCCTCTCCCCTCTCCCTCCTCCCCTCCTCTCCCCTCTCCTTCCTCCCCTCCTCTCCCCTCTCCCTCCTCCCCTCCTCTCCTCTCCCCCTCCTCCCCTTCCCCTCCCCCTCCTCTTCCCCTCCCCTTCCTCCTCCCCTCCCTGACACGCTCCCTCTCTGTCCCCAAAGAAAGTCTTCATCATGCCAGTGGGGAATCACTCCAACATCCCGTTCAGCAGAATGAGCCACAGCAAGTTCATGGTCACGGAGAAGGCGGCCTACATAGGTGAGCCCCGGGGCAGGGCTGTGGACAGGGCCAGGCCGGGCCCTCAGACCCTGAGTCTGTGAGGGGTGCCTGTGAGCGGTGGGACACACAGAGGCCACAGGCCCACGGAGGGGACGTGCCGGGCCGTGGCCAGGCCTGGAGCTGGCGGGGGCGTGGCTCTCGGACCGGAGGGTCTCCGTGCAGCTCCGTGCTCACCGTCCCCGCGGACTGGGCCAGGCCCCCAGCAGCTTTCCTGCACCCCCCAGGCACCTCCAACTGGTCGGAAGATTACTTCAGCAGCACGTCGGGCGTGGGCCTGGTGGTCAGCCAGCGGGCCCCCGGGCCCCGGCCCCGGCTGAGCTCCGTGCAGGAGCAGCTGCGGCAGCTGTTCGAGCGAGACTGGAGCTCCCGCTACGCCGTGGGCCTGGACGGACAGGCCCAGGGCCAGGACTGCGTGTGGCAGGGCTGAGGCCCACCCTGCCTGGCTCCCAGCTGGCACAGCCTCTGGTGGACCCTGCCCGCCCCCCCAGGCCTCCCGGTCTGTCCCCCCATCTGGGCTCCAAGCAGCTCCTTCCCCACAACCTGGTCAGGGCCGAGACTGCCCAACGCCCAGTGTTGCGAACTGTTTGCTCTCCTGTTGCCCAAATACAGGCCCCCTAGTCCCCACCTCCTCCAGGGAGCCCTCCAGGATGCCTCTTAATTCCCACAGAACTGCAATCCCGGCCCAGGAGTGGGGCCTTTGGCGTATGTGCGTCTCCTGGTCTGGGTGGGTCTAGCTAGCCCGTGGCCGGAGTTCAAATCGCGACCCTGTGAGGGGCTCGTGTCCCCGTGGCAGCCGGGCCGTGTGGGTGGTGTGTCTGCCATGGAGCCATGACTCTCCTCAATGCCCAGCCCCCAGGAACCCCGGGGGCGTTGGTCTTTGTCAGAGCCGTTGGCTGGGGGTGGGGGAGCAGGAGCAGATGGACTGGTCCCCCGTGACTACCAGGCGTGTCCTGGGCAGTTCCTGGTGTAGCAGGGGGACCCAGACCTGTGGGCGGGGCTGGAGGGGGAGGTGGGTCCCAGACCTGAGGGCAGGGCTGGAGGGGGAGATGGGACCCAGACCTGTGGAGGGAGCTGGAGGGGGAGGTGGCCCAGGACTGGGGGGGGGGTGGGTGCTGGAGGGAGAGGTGGCCCAGGACTATGGGCAGGGCTGGAGGGGGAGGTGGCCCAGGACTGGCGGGGGGGGGGGGGAGGTGGCCCAGGACGGGGGGAGGGCTGGAGGGGGAGATGGGCCAGGACTGGGATGGGGGCTGGAGGGAGAGGTGGCCCAGGACTGGGGGGGGCGCTGGAGGGAGAGGTGGCCCAGGACTGGGATGGGGGCTGGAGGGAGAGGTGGCCCAGGGACTAGGGGGGGGCTGGAGGGTGAGGTGGCCCAGGACTGGGATGGGGGCTGGAGGGGGAGGTGGCCCAGGACTAGGGGGGGGGCTGGAGGGGAGGTGGCCCAGGACTATGGGCAGAGTGGAGGGGAGGTGGCCCAGGACTATGGGCAGGGCTGGAGGAGAGGTGGCCCAGGACTAGGGGGGGGCTGGAGGGGGAGGTGGCCCAGGACTATGGGCAGGGCTGGAGGGAGAGGTGGCCCAGGACTATGGGCAGAGCTGGAGGGGGAGGTGGCCCAGGACTATGGGCAGGGCTGGAGGGAGAGGTGGCCCAGGACTAGGGGGGGGCTGGAGGGGGAGGTGGCCCAGGACTATGGGCAGAGCTGGAGGGGGAGGTGGCCCAGGACTATGGGCAGGGCTGGAGGGAGAGGTGGCCCAGGACTAGGGGGGGGCTGGAGGGGGAGGTGGCCCAGGACTATGGGCAGAGCTGGAGGGGAGGTGGCCCAGGACTATGGGCAGGGCTGGAGGGAGAGGTGGCCCAGGACTATGGGCAGAGCTGAAGGGGGAGGTGGCCCAGGACTATGGGCAGGGCTGGAGGGAGAGGTGGCCCAGGACTATGGGCAGAGCTGGAGGGGGAGGTGGCCAAGGACTATGGTAGGGCTGGAGGGAGAGGTGGCCCAGGACTAGGGGAGGGCTGGAGGGGGAGGTGGCCAGGACTATGGGCAGGGCTGGAGGGAGAGGTGGCCCAGGACTAGGGGGGGGCTGGAGGGGAGGTGGCCCAGGACTATGGGCAGGGCTGGAGGGGGAGGTGGCCCAGGACTGGGAGGGGGGCTGGAGGGGGAGGTGGCCCAGGACTGGGGGGGGCGCTGGAGGGAGAGGTGGCCCAGGACTGGGATGGGGGCTGGAGGGAGAGGTGGCCCAGGACTAGGGGGAGGGCTGGAGGGGGAGGTGGCCCAGGACTGGGGTGGGGGGGCTGGAGGGGGAGGTAGCCCAGGACGGCGAGGGGGTGGGGGGTAGAGTGAGGAGGACCTGGGCTGAGCTGGGGGAGGGTGGCCCCCAGCTGGGATGGCCTGGAGCGCACCCCACCCCGGAACCGCCTGCACCGGCGTGCGGAGGCAGGGTCTGCGTTCGCTTCCAGCCCGTCGGATCGGACGCCTGTCCCACCTGCTGGCTTCGGACTCGGGCTGTGACCGCCCTGAGGCCCCAAGTCCCCTGAGGCTGCATGGAGCTTGGGGCTGGCTCAGTGGTCCCAGGGGCAGTGGACGCTGGGGAAGCTAAGCGAGGAGACACCGGGGTCCCGCTCCCCCACACCCTGGGTTGCCCCCTCCTGCCCCCCTGTCCTCGCTGCCCCTGGGGGAGCTGGGGGGTCGGTGTGGGACGCCTCTGACACCAGCACCCTGTCTGTGAGGAAGTTCTCACAGAGCCAACTCCCCACCCCTCGCAAGCGTCTGAGGGGCGCCGGGCCCCACACAGCCCTGCAGGGCAGCGGGCGGCAGCGGCTGGTCCGTGTGTGAGCTGCACTGACCAGGCGGGGCCGGGAGCAGACACCACCCCGCACCCCCCTCTGGCCAGGCCTGGCACCCCGGTCCCGGAGGGCTCTGAGCTCCAGGCCACAGCTGATGCCCGGTGGCCCTCAGGCATGCCAGGCCTTGCCCCGGGGCCTGGCGGCCACACCTCAGTGGCCGCCTGGAAGGCCTGCTCCAAAGCAGAGCCCCCACCCCAGGAGCCCAGATGGATGAGGACTGAGAGATGCGGCGGGAGGCGGTGGGGGGGCTCCCTAATGTGGCCCCTTCTGGGGCATGGCACCTCCTGGAACCCCGACCTGCCGAGCCCCACTCCTTGAGGGTGGGGAGGCCCGTCCTTCCTTGTAACCAATACAGTGCACGGTGGGGGGGGGGGTGTTGGGACTTAGGTGGGGCAGCCAGGAGGGTCCCCCTCTCCCCCGTCCCCCTTGCTGAGGGGCAGGAACCAGGCCGCTGGACGAGGATCCAGTGCTGCCAGCCACTTGCCAGTTCACAAGCAGCTTCTTCCCGGTCCAGCCGGGAGCGGCCGCAGCCCCTCGAACCTGGGTCCCAGCCACGGGACCTGCAGAGGCGGGTGGGCTGGCCTGCTCCCCACCGACACTGGGGGCGATAAACGTGTGCTGTTGAACCCGCGAGTTTGTGGTGGTTCTTCACTCAGTGCACGGGAGGGTGGCCACGCCGTGACCCCGGGGTCCGGGGGCGGGGGGGGGGGGGCGGTGAATCCCTGAGCCAGGCAGCCCCACCCGTGTTCCCAGAGGCCTGCACTGGCTGGGCGGGGGGCGGGGAGCCTGCGGGGGGGGGGGGGCGGCGGGGGACCTGCGGGGGCGGCGGGGCCGGGCGGGGGACCTGCGGGGCACGGCCTCGCTTGGTGCAGGAGGAAGGCCCACGGAGCTCTCCTTCACGCCTCCCCGCTCAGGAGGCGCTCAGGGACCTGCTGTGGGCTCACCTCCAGGGGACCCCAGTCCCCCTTCCCACCGGCCACAGGCGGGGACCCAGCCCTCCTCCCGGCCTGACCACCATGTCCCCGTGGACACTGCCTCCTGCTGTCCCCAGGGCAGCAGCGGGGGTGGGGGGCAGTCTTGGGAGCAGCAGGCCACGGTGGGGCCCACAGTCCCCCAGGGGAGCTTAGAGCCCAGCTCCTGGCCCTGCACCCACAGCCAGGGGAGCAGCTTCCCCTCCAAGGGGCGGCATGTGGGCCAGGCTCCTCAGAACACTGCATGCCCGGGAGCCCGGGAGCCCGGGAGGGGGGCCACTGTGGGAAACCCCCTACCCCCCCCCCCAGCGTGGGCCTGCTGCGCGGAGGAGGGCGCTATGGCGGGGGAGCTTCCTGAGATGGCCCCCTCCCTGCTGACCTGCCAGGCCTAGGCCCCTCTGCACTGCCTCTGCTGTGCCCGCCGGCGGGGGGCCGGGGGGGGGGAGGACATCGTAGCCCCACGCCACCGCCTCTCGGTCTCCCAGGAGGATCCGCGCGGACAAAGGGATCCACGGACAACCGCTAAGACTCGCCCTGGGACCAGCAGTGTGTGCTGGGGGGACGCGCTTCCGGAACAAAAGCCCTCGCACCGCACCTGGGCGCTTCACCTGCTTTATTGCCTGGCGGGGAACAGCGCGGGGAGTCGGGCCGGGCTCGGCGAGGGGCTGGCGCGCGGGGCAGTGGCGCTGTGCAGCCTCCTCACCGTCACACCCCTGCTGGCTCACACCCACCGCGCCCTGAGCTGGGCGGGGGGATGGGGGGGGCCAGCCAGCACCTGGCACCGCCCTCCTGCCGGGTCTGCGCATGTCGCAGGGAGCGCCCAAGGCTGAGGCTGGGGCTGGGCGGGGGGAGGGGGGGGGCGGTCAACAAAGGAGTGAGCTGGTTACACGTGTATGCGAGCAGGCAGCGGGGTTCCCTGGAATATGGGGGTCTCTGTCCGCTAGGGGGAAGCTGGAGCAGCCAGGGTGCAGAGCAGGGCAGAGCCACGCCCACACAGCGACCGCGCCCACGCGCACCGAGGCCACGCCCACACCTCGGCCGCGCGCCCGCGCCAAGGCCACGGCCACGTGCGCACCAGCATAGCCCTGCAGGCGGTGAGCGCAGGTCCCCATTGGGCCAGACCCCCAGCCACGCCCTCAAGAGCCCACCACCCGCGTGGCCTTTTGCTTCCAGCGTCGGTCCGTGTTTCGCAGGCTCCGCGATGGCGCACGGCTTCGGCCGGCGTCCGTCCTGTCGCGGCGGACACGACACGTGCACCTCTGTCCCCTGGAAAGTCGCGCCTGCGACCTCACTGGGTCTGGGGCCCGGGCGCGGGCTGGGCTCCGGCCTTCCTGCTCGGCTCCAGCCCGGCCGCCTCCGTTCCGGCCTTGGACGTCCCCGCGGCGCTGGGGCCCGGCCAGGCGCCTGCCGCCCCCGGGGGCTCCTCCTCCTCCTTGTCCTCGGCGGAGAGGCTTTCCCGGGCGTCGAAAAATGTGACCGCCTCTTCCTGGTTCGCCTCGTCCCCGGCGTCCTCGCTCTTCTTGCTGGGGGCCGAGGAGAACCCTAATTTGGGAAATCGGAACCAGCCCGCCTTCTCCGGCTTCTTGGGCAGCTCGGCCGCCGCGGGGCGGGCCTCGGGCTGCGTTTGGACGGGCGCGGGTGTCGGTTCCTCTCCCGTGGCCGCGGCGCTGGTGTCCTGGGCCGCGGAGGAGAACCCGATGCTCGGAAGCCAAAACCTGAACCGGCCGGAGGACCGCTTGCTTTCCGGCTTCTCCCTGGCCGCCCCGTCTCCCTCTCGGCCTTCTTCGGGGGGGAACTCGAGGATTTCCGCGGGCTCCTCGTCGGAACAGCTGTCTGCAGGCTGGAGGCGGGAGCTCCCTTCCGACTCGGACGTGGCCGTCTGCGGTCCCGCGTCGGTGCCAGAAGAGATGATTTCAAACGTCTCGGTGTCGGGCTGCGGGGCCCCAGGCACCCGGTCAGCTCCCAGGGCCGCGCGTTCACTTTCCGAAGCGGTTTGGATGCCCTGCGTGACCACCTGCACCTGAGCCCTCAAGGGGCTCTCGGGGACCTTCCCCTTGAGCAAGGAGAACCCGTAAGACGGCGTCTGGACCTCGGAGGCCGGGATCTCCGACTCCCGCACGATCTGAGTGGAGCAAGCCTGCGGTCCCTGCCCGTCAGCAGACTCTGTTAGGACCCTGCTGTGTATGGTGACCTCCCGGCTCTCCACCCGGGCACCTTGAATGTGGACTCTGACCTTGGAAATGGGGCAGGCCTCCGCGGGGAGGTCCAGGGCCACCGGCTGCTGCCCGGGGACCCCAGCGCCTGCCTGCAGGATGCTCACGCCCCACACCCCGGGGTGTTCCTTGCGCAGGGCCAGATCCAGGCTGCTGTCGGGGCACCACACCTCTCGCACGGCCGGGGGGACGAAGATGTCGGCTTCGCAGCCGGGGGCCGGGAAGGTGAACCTGGGCACCTTCAGCTTGGGGAACTTGACGGCGAGCACAGAATCCTCCCAGACCCGACCCACGATGGAAATTGGGGCTGGCACGTCTGTCCTCGAAGCCTTCAGCCTGAGAGGGCCTTCCGGTGGGGGAGAGGGGTGCTCCGTGCTCCCTGGCCCCCCGGCAAGAGCATGGGCGTCTGCAAGTCTCCCTCCAGGCATCTGAAGGGAAAGGGGGCCTTCGCCTGCACCCGGCCGGGCCTGGAGAGTGGGAGGCTCCACAGGGGACGTGCTGGCAGCAGGCAGGTGCAGCTCTGAGCCTGGGCCTGGGCTGAGCAGACCTCCCCCGAGGGCTTCCGCCGCATCCGTCTCCGCCTCTGGGGGCGACAGGGCCCCGGCTGCCTCCGCCTCTGACCCAGGAGCACAGACGCCTGGACTCTTGGCCGCAGCTGGGGCCTCCCCTTCCCTTGGTGCCCCCAGCCCCTCCGCCCCACCCTGCTCCTTGGAGGAGCGCCAGAAGCTGGGCAGGCGGAGCGAGGGCATCCTGAACCAGCTGTCCTGCGAGCTGGCCCTCACGGCTCCCGCTGCCGCGTCCCCCGCGGGCACCCCCTCTGCGGCCGTGGTGGGTGTCCCAGCACTGCCTGTGGGCTCCTCCGTCCCCTGGGACACGGAGACGCCTGCAGGTGGCAGCGGAGTGGCCGACCACGGGAACACTGTGGCTTCCTCCGAGTCCGGTGCCTGTGCGGGGCTGCGAGGGGAGGGGGCACCCTCCAAGGTGCAGGGCTCTCCCTCGGCCTCGGCGGCCGCTGCGACTGAAAACCGGAACTTTGGCCGATGGAATTTAGGGAACGTCACGCGGCCATAAGATGTGTGAATCCGGGGGTCCGCCGGGCCGGGGCGGCTGTCAGTTTGGGACGAAGGAACCGGCTCCCAGGACGGGAGGTCGGCAGCACGTGGGGCGCTGAACAGGTGCGCATCCCCCTCGGACTCAGAGGGGGTTTCCTGAGGCCGCTCTGGGGAGACGCCGGCTCCGGGGAGCGTCGCCTGGCACTCTGTAAGTGTGACGCCCTCACGGACCGCGAGGGCCGAGGACTCGGCGTGGTGGCCACCGATATCAAGTCCGGCTGCAGAAACCCCGGCCACCTGCACAGACGGCTCCACAGCAGCCCCAGGCTCCCTGAGCGTCAGCCCCACACCCACCACAGAGGTGCTCCCAGGTAGAGGAAGCCCAGGGGCCTCACCCAGCGAGGCCAGGCCCGTCAGGGGTTTTCCTGGAGGAGAGAAGACCTGGGGTGTTTTTAAACGGGGTTTCTCCATGCTGCCCTGCTCTGCAGGTTGTACTCCCGATGAGGCCCCACCCACGTCGCCCATGGAAACAGAGTGATCAGCTGCATCAAGAGCTGCGTGCACTTTGTCAGCAGAGGAAGTCCCTTCTGCCACGGTAGCACCACCGTGACCACGCGCGGACACGGAGTACGTCTTACTGGACGATGGTCGGAAGAACGGCATGCTGACCTTGGGCATCTTGAACTTGCTCTCTCGGGCAGCCACCTCCTTGCCCTCCGGGCCAGTGTCACCCGCGACCTTGACAAGGGGCTCCTGGATATTCACCTCCACCCTGGGAGGCGACGTCTCTGAGTCAGGAGGGGTCACCTCCCCTTTGGCGCATGTAAGGTCCAGTTTTGGCCCCTTGATGTCCACCTTGGGCACCTTGATGCTGGGCATCTGCATCTTGGGCAGGTGGCTTTTGAACCTGGCCCCTTCTCCTTTGCCCTTCAGCTCCCCCAGCGTCACCTCTCCCTCCCTCAGGGGCACCTCCACCTCGCCCCCAGGGAGCTCGAGGTCAGCAGATGGCAGGTGGAAGCTGCCTCCTGGGGCTGGAATCTCACCTACCAGGGAGGGCGGCGGTGCCTGCCCTGTGGTTTTGGACATGGACAGATCCACCGATGTTCCCCAGTCCTTGCTTGGTGGAGAAACGCCGAAGGAAGGCATCTTGAACTTGGGCATCTTGAACTTGCTGTCTTTGGTGGCCACCGCCTTATCCCCCGGGACAATGTCTCCCTCCAGCGTGGAGCCAGCTGCCTGGATTTCAACCTCGACACGGGGCACCGACACCTCCAACTCAGGGGCTGTCACCTCCCCTTTGGCGCCCTTCAGGTCCAGTTTGGTACCCGTGATGTCCACCTGGGGGCCCTTGAAGTCTACTTTGGACATCTTCATGCTGGGCATCTGCACCTTGGGCAGGTGCCCTTTGAAACTCATTCTGGAGGAGGGTCCCTTGAGCTCTCCCTCAGGCAGTTGGCCCTCCGGGAGCTTCACTCCCAGCTCGCCTGTCTTGATGTCCACATCGGCAGATGGCAGGTCAATATTGAGGTCACTGGTTTTGATGTCCATCTGGATGGAGGGCAGGGACACGTCCACTGAGGACTCCATGGACTTGCCTGACACAGACGTACCGAAGGAAGGCATCTTGAACTTGGGCATCTTGAACTTGCTGTCTTTTGTGGCCACCTCTGTGTCCCCCAGAACGATGTCTCCCTCCAGCTTGGCGCCCGGAGCCTGAATGTCCACCTCCACACTGGGCAGTGAAACCTCCATGTCGGGGACAGTCACCTCCCCTTTGGCGCCCTTCAAGTCCATTTTGGGCCCCTTGATGTCCACCTGGGGGCCCTTGAAGTCTACTTTGGGCATCTTCATGCTGGGCATATGAACCTTGGGCATGTGGCCCATGAACGTGGCCCCTTCTGCTTTGCCCTTCACTTCTCCAAGCTTCACTTCTCCCTCGGGGACGGTCACCTCGCCTTTGGTGCCCTTCAGGTCCAGTTTGGGCCCCGTGATGTCCACCTGGGGGCCCTTGAAGTCTACTTTGGGCATCTTCATGCTGGGCATCTGCACCTTGGGCATGTGCCCTTTGAATCTCATTCCGGAGGAGGGTCCCTCGAGCTCTCCCTCAGGCAGGTGGCCCTCCGGGAGCTTCAGTCCCAGTTCGCCTGTCTTCACATCCACGTCGGCAGATGGCAGGTCAATGCTGAGGTCACAGGTCTTGATGTCAGTCTGGATGGAGGGCAGGGACATGTCTGCCTCAGCCTTAGGCAGGGTCACATCCACTGAGGTCTCCATGGACTTGCCTGGCCCAGACATACCGAAGGAAGGCATCTTGAACTTGGGCATCTTGAACTTGCTTTCGTGGGCTGCCACTTCCTTGTCACTCAGGACAATGTCACCCTCCAGCTTGGAACCTGGAGCCTGGATGTCCATCTCCACACTGGGGAGCGACACTTCCATGTCAGGAGCCGACACCTCCCCTTTGGCACCCTTCAGGTCGAGTTTGGGCCCCTTGATGTCCACCTGGGGGCCCTTGAAGTCTACTTTGGGCATCTTCATGCTGGGCATCTGCACCTTGGGCAGGTGCCCTTTGAGTGCAAATCCGGAGGAGGGTCCCTCGAGTTCTCCCTCAGACAGGTGGCCCTCTGGGAGTTTTACTCCCAGCTCGCCTGTCTTGATGTCCACGTTGGCAGATGGCAGGTCAATATTGAGGTCACTGGTTTTGATATCAGTCTGGATGGAGGGCAGGGACATGTCTGTCTCTGCCTTTGGCAGGGACACGTCCACTGAGGCCTCCATGGACTTCTCTGGCCCAGACATACCGAAGGAAGGCATCTTGAACTTGAGCATCTTGAACTTGCTGTCTTTTGTGGCCACCTCTGTGTCCCCCAGAACGATGTCTCCCTCCATCTTGGCTTTCGGAGCCTGAATGTCTACTTCCACACTGGGCAGTGAAACCTCCATGTCAGGGACAGTCACCTCCCCTTTGGCGCCCTTCAGGTCGAGTTTGGGCCCCTTGATGTCCACCTGGGGGCCCTTGAAGTCTACTTTGGGCATCTTCATGCTGGGCATCTGCACCTTGGGCATGTGGCCCTTGAACGTGGCCCCTTCTGTTTTGCCCTTCACTTCTCCAAGCTTCACTTCTCCCTCGGGGACGGTCACCTCCACTTTGGCGCCCTTCAGGTCCAGTTTGGGCCCCGTGATGTCGACCAGGGGGCCCTTGAAGTCTACTTTGGGCATCTTCATGCTGGGCATCTGCACCTTGGGCAGGTGCCCTTTGAGTCCAACTCCGGAGGGGGGTCCCTCGAGCTTTCCCTCAGGCAGTTGGCCCTCCGGGAACTTCAATCCCAGCTCGCCCTTGTTGATGTCCACACCCGTAGAAGGCAGCTCTATGCTGAGGTCACTGGTCTTGATGTCAGTCTGGATGGAGGGCAGGGACATGTCTGCCTCAGCCTTTGGCAGGGTCACGTCCACTGAGGCCTCCATGGACTTGCCTGGCCCAGACATACCGAAGGAAGGCATCTTGAACTTGGGCATCTTGAACTTGCTGTCTTTTGTGGCCACCTCTGTGTCCCCCAGAACGATGTCTCCCTCCAGCTTGGCGCCCGGAGCCTGAATGTCCACCTCCACACTGGGCAGGGAAACCTCCATGTCGGGGACGGTCACCTCCCCTTTGGCGCCCTTCAGGTCAACTTTGGGCCCCTTGATGTCCACCTGGGGGCCCTTGAAGTCTACTTTGGGCATCTTCATGCTGGGCATCTGCACCTTGGGCATGTGTCCTTTGAACGTGGCCCCTTCTGCTTTGCCCTTCACTTCTCCAAGCTTCACTTCTCCCTCGGGGACGGTCACCTCCCCTTTGGCGCCCTTCAGGTCAACTTTGGGCCCCTTGATGTCCACCTTGGAGCCCTTGAGGTCTACTTCGGGCATCTTCATGCTGGGCATCTGCACCTTGGGCAGGTGCTCTTTGAGTCCAACTCCGGAGGAGGGTCCCTCGAGCTCTCCCTCAGATAGTTGGCCCTCCGGGAGCTTCACTCCCAGCTCTCCTGTCTTGATGTCCATGTCGGTAGAAGGCAGCTCAATGCTGAGGTCACTGGCCTTGATGTCAGTCTGGATGGAGGGCAGGGACATGTCTGCTTCAGCCTTTGGCAGGGTCACGTCCACTGAGGCCTCCATGGACTTGCCTGGCCCAGACGTACCAAAAGAAGGCATCTTGAACTTGGGCATCTTGAACTTGCTGTCGTGGGCTGACACTTCCTTGTCACTCAGGACAATGTCACCCTCCAGCTTGGAACCTGGAGCCTGGATGTCCATCTCCACACTGGGGAGCGACACTTCCATGTCTGGGGCCGACACCTCCCCTTTGGCGCCCTTCAGGTCGAGTTTGTGCCCCTTGATGTCGACCTGGGGGCCCTTGAAGTCTACTTTGGGCATCTTCATGCTGGGCATCTGCACCTTGGGCAGGTGCCCTTTGAGTCCAAGTCCGGAGGAGGGTCCCTCAAGCTCTCCCTCAGGCAGTTGGTCCTCCGGGAGCTTCACTCCCAACTCGCCTGTCTTGATGTCCACGTCGGTAGAAGGCAGATCAATGCTGAGGTCACTGGTCTTGATGTCAGTCTGGATGGAGGGCAGGGACATGTCTGTCTCAGCCTTTGGCAGGGTCACGTCCACTGAGGCCTCCATGGACTTTCCTGGACCAGACGTACCGAAGGAAGGCATCTTGAACTTGGGCATCTTGAACTTGCTGTCTTTTGTGGCCACCTCTGTGTCCCACAGAACGATGTCTCCCTCCAGCTTGGCGACCGGAGCCTGAATGTCCACCTCCACACTGGGCAGGGAAACCTCTATGTCGGGGACGGTCACCTCCCCTTTGGCGCCCTTCAGGTCAACTTTGGGCCCCTTGATGTCCACCTGGGAGCCCTTGAGGTCTACTTCGGGCATCTTCATGCTGGGCATCTGCATCTTGGGCATGTGTCCTTTGAACATGGCCACTTCTGCTTTGCCCTTCACTTCTCCAAGCTTCACTTCTCCCTCAGGGATGGTCACCTCCCCTTTGGCGCCCTTCAGGTCAACTTTGGGCCCCTTGATGTCCACCTTGGAGCCCTTAAGGTCTACTTCGGGCATCTTCATGCTGGGCATCTGCACCTTGGGCAGGTGCCCTTTGAGTCCAACTCCGGAGGAGGGTCCCTCGAGTTCTCCCTCAGACAGGTGGCCCTCCGGGAGTTTTACTCCCAGCTCGCCTGTCTTGATGTCCACGTCGGCAGATGGCAGGTCAATGCTGAGGTCACTGGTTTTGATGTCAGTCTGGATGGAGGGCAGAGACACGTCCACTGAGGCCTCCATGGACTTCAATGGCCCAGATATACCGAAGGAAGGCATCTTGAACTTGCGCATCTTGAACTTGCTGTCTTTCATGGCCACCTCTGTGTCCCCCAGAACGATGTCTCCCTCCAGCTTGGCGCCCGGAGCCTGAATGTCCACCTCCACACTGGGCAGGGAAACCTCCATGTCGGGGACGGTCACCTCCCCTTTGGCGCCCTTCAGGTCAACTTTGGGCCCCTTGATGTCGACCTGGGGGCCCTTGAAGTCTACTTTGGGCATCTTCATGCTGGGCATCTGCACCTTGGGCAGGTGCCCTTTGAACGTGGCCCCTTCTGCTTTGCCCTTCACTTCTCCAAGCTTCACTTCTCCCTCAGGGATGGTCACCTCCCCTTTGGCGCCCTTCAGGTCAACTTTGGGCCCCTTGATGTCCACCTTGGAGCCCTTGAGGTCTACTTCGGGCATCTTCATGCTGGGCATCTGCACATTGGGCAGGTGCCCTTTGAGTCCAACTCCGGAGGAGGGTCCCTCGAGCTCTCCCTCAGGCAGTGGGCCCTCCGGGAACTTCACTCCCAACTCGCCTGTCTTTACATCCACGTCAGCAGATGGCAGGTCAATGTTGAGGTCACTGATCTTGATGTCAGTCTGGATGGAGGGCAGGGACATGTCTGCCTCAGCCTTTGGAAGAGTCACATCCACTGAGGCCTCCATGGACTTGCCTGGCCCAGACATACCGAAGGAAGGCATCTTGAACTTGGGCATCTTAAACTTGCTGTCTTTTGTGGCCACCTCTGTGTCCCCCAGAACAATGTCTCCCTCCATCTTAGCGCTCGGAGCCTGAATGTCTACTTCCACACTGGGCAGTGAAACCTCCATGTCGGGGACGGTCACCTCCCCTTTGGCGCCCTTCAGGTCAACTTTGGGCCCCTTGATGTCCACCTGGGGGCCCTTGAAGTCTACTTTGGACATCTTCATGCTGGGCATCTGCACCTTGGGCAGGTGCCCTTTGAGTCCAACTCCGGAGGAAGGTCCCTCGAGCTCTCCCTCAGGCAGTTGGTCCTCCGGGAGCTTCACTCCCAGCTCGCCTGTCTTGATGTCCACATCGGTAGAAGGCAGCTCAATGTTGAGGTCACTGGTCTTGATGTCAGTCTGGATGGAGGGCAGGGATGTGCCTTCCTCAGCCTTTGGCAGGGTCACATCCACTGAGGCCTCCATGGACTTGCCTGGCCCAGACATACCGAAGGAAGGCATCTTGAACTTGGGCATCTTGAACTTGCTGTCTTTTGTGGCTACCTCTGTGTCCCCCAGGACGATGTCTCCCTCCAATTTGGCACCCGGAGCCTGAATGTCCACCTCTACACTGGGCAGTGAAACCTCCATGTCGGGGACGGTCACCTCCCCTTTGGCGCCCTTCAGGTCCAGTTTGGGCCCCTTGATGTCCACCTGGGGGCCCTTGAAGTCTACTTTGGGCATCTTCATGCTGGGCATCTGTACCTTGGGCATGTGTCCTTTGAACGTGGCCCCTTCTGCTTTTCCCTTCACTTCTCCAAGCTTCACTTCTCCCTCAGGGATGGTCACCTCGCCTTTGGCGCCCTTTAGGTCCCGTTTGGGCCCTGTGATGTCCACCTGGGGGCCCTTGAAGTCTACTTTGGGCATCTTCATGCTGGGCATCTGCACCTTGGGCAGGTGCCCTTTGAATCTCATTCCGGAGGAGTGTCCCTCGAGTTCTCCCTCAGGCAATTGGCCCTCCGGGAGCTTCACTCCCAGCTCGCCTGTCTTCACATCCACATCGGCATGTTGCAGGTCAATACTGAGGTCACTGACCTTGATGTCAGTCTGCATGGAGGGCAGAGACATGTCTGCCTCAGCCTTTGGCAGGGTCACGTCCACTGAGGCCTCCATGGACTTGCCTGGCCCAGACATACCGAAGGAAGGCATCTTGAACTTGGGCATCTTGAACTTGCTGTCTTTTGTGGCCACCTCTGTGTCCCCCAGAACGATGTCTCCCTCCTGCTTGGCGCCCGGAGCCTGAATGTCCACCTCCACACTGGGCAGTGAAACCTCCATGTCGGGGACGGTCACCTCCCCTTTGGCGCCCTTCAGGTCCAGTTTGGGCCCCGTGATGTCCACCTGGGGGCCCTTGAAGTCTACTTTGGGCATCTTCATGCTGGGCATGTGAACCTTGTGCAGATGCCCTTTGAGTCCAACTCCGGAGGAGGGTCCCTCGAGCTCTCCCTCAGGCAGTTGGTCCTCCGGGAGCTTCACTCCCAGCTCGCCTGTCTTGATGTCCACGTCGGTAGAAGGCAGCTCAATGCTCAGGTCACTGGTCTTGATGTCAGTCTGGATAGAGGGCAGGGACATGTCTGCCTCAGCCTTTGGCATGGTTACATCCACTGAGGCCTCCATGGACTTTCCTGGCCCAGACATACCGAAGGAAGGCATCTTGAACTTGGGCATCTTGAACTTACTCTCTTTTGTGGCCACCTCTGTGTCCCCCAGAACGATGTCTCCCTCCAGCTTGGCGCCCGGAGCCTGAATGTCCACCTCCACACTGGGCAGGGAAACCTCCATGTCGGGGACGGTCACCTCCCCTTTGGCGCCCTTCAGGTCAACTTTGGGCCCCTTGATGTCCACCTGGGGGCCCTTGAAGTCTACTTTGGGCATCTTCATGCTGGGCATGTGAACCTTGGGCATGTGTCCTTTGAACGTGGCCCCTTCTGCTTTGCCCTTCACTTCTCCAAGCTTCACTTCTCCCTCAGGGATGGTCACCTCCCCTTTGGCGCCCTTCAGGTCAACTTTGGGCCCCTTGATGTCCACCTTGGAGCCCTTGAGGTCTACTTCGGGCATCTTCATGCTGGGCATGTGAACCTTGTGCAGGTGCCCTTTGAGTCCAACTCCGGAGGAGGGTCCCTCGAGCTCTCCCTCAGGCAGTTGGTCCTCCGGGAACTTCACTCCCAACTCGCCTGTCTTGATGTCCACGTCGGCAGATGGCAGGTCAATGCTGAGGTCACTGATCTTGATGTCAGTCTGGATGGAGGGCAGAGACACGTCCACTGAGGCCTCCATGGACTTCCCTGGCCCAGATGTACCGAAGGAAGGCATCTTGAACTTGGGCATCTTGAACTTGCTGTCTTTCATGGCCACCTCTGTGTCCCCCAGAACGATGTCTCCCTCCAGCTTGGAGCCCGGAGCCTGAATGTCCACCTCCACACTGGGCAGTGAAACCTCCATGTCGGGGACAGTCACCTCCCCTTTGGCGCCCTTCAGGTCAACTTTGGGCCCCTTGATGTCCACCTGGGGGCCCTTGAAGTCTACTTTGGGCATCTTCATGCTGGGCATTTGCACCTTGGGCAGGTGCCCTTTGAGTCCAACTCCGGAGGAGGGTCCCTCGAGCTCTCCCTCAGGCAGTGGGCCCTCCGGGAACTTCACTCCCAACTCGCCTGTCTTTACATCCACGTCAGCAGATGGCAGGTCAATGTTGAGGTCACTGATCTTGATGTCAGTCTGGATGGAGGGCAGGGACATGTCTGCCTCAGCCTTTGGAAGAGTCACATCCACTGAGGCCTCCATGGACTTGCCTGGCCCAGACATACCGAAGGAAGGCATCTTGAACTTGGGCATCTTAAACTTGCTGTCTTTTGTGGCCACCTCTGTGTCCCCCAGAACAATGTCTCCCTCCATCTTAGCGCTCGGAGCCTGAATGTCTACTTCCACACTGGGCAGTGAAACCTCCATGTCGGGGACGGTCACCTCCCCTTTGGCGCCCTTCAGGTCAACTTTGGGCCCCTTGATGTCCACCTGGGGGCCCTTGAAGTCTACTTTGGACATCTTCATGCTGGGCATCTGCACCTTGGGCAGGTGCCCTTTGAGTCCAACTCCGGAGGAAGGTCCCTCGAGCTCTCCCTCAGGCAGTTGGTCCTCCGGGAGCTTCACTCCCAGCTCGCCTGTCTTGATGTCCACATCGGTAGAAGGCAGCTCAATGTTGAGGTCACTGGTCTTGATGTCAGTCTGGATGGAGGGCAGGGATGTGCCTTCCTCAGCCTTTGGCAGGGTCACATCCACTGAGGCCTCCATGGACTTGCCTGGCCCAGACATACCGAAGGAAGGCATCTTGAACTTGGGCATCTTGAACTTGCTGTCTTTTGTGGCTACCTCTGTGTCCCCCAGGACGATGTCTCCCTCCAATTTGGCACCCGGAGCCTGAATGTCCACCTCTACACTGGGCAGTGAAACCTCCATGTCGGGGACGGTCACCTCCCCTTTGGCGCCCTTCAGGTCCAGTTTGGGCCCCTTGATGTCCACCTGGGGGCCCTTGAAGTCTACTTTGGGCATCTTCATGCTGGGCATCTGTACCTTGGGCATGTGGCCCTTGAACGTGGCCCCTTCTGCTTTTCCCTTCACTTCTCCAAGCTTCACTTCTCCCTCAGGGATGGTCACCTCGCCTTTGGCGCCCTTTAGGTCCCGTTTGGGCCCTGTGATGTCCACCTGGGGGCCCTTGAAGTCTACTTTGGGCATCTTCATGCTGGGCATCTGCACCTTGGGCAGGTGCCCTTTGAATCTCATTCCGGAGGAGTGTCCCTCGAGTTCTCCCTCAGGCAATTGGCCCTCCGGGAGCTTCACTCCCAGCTCGCCTGTCTTCACATCCACATCGGCATGTTGCAGGTCAATACTGAGGTCACTGACCTTGATGTCAGTCTGCATGGAGGGCAGAGACATGTCTGCCTCAGCCTTTGGCAGGGTCACGTCCACTGAGGCCTCCATGGACTTGCCTGGCCCAGACATACCGAAGGAAGGCATCTTGAACTTGGGCATCTTGAACTTGCTGTCTTTTGTGGCCACCTCTGTGTCCCCCAGAACGATGTCTCCCTCCTGCTTGGCGCCCGGAGCCTGAATGTCCACCTCCACACTGGGCAGTGAAACCTCCATGTCGGGGACGGTCACCTCCCCTTTGGCGCCCTTCAGGTCCAGTTTGGGCCCCGTGATGTCCACCTGGGGGCCCTTGAAGTCTACTTTGGGCATCTTCATGCTGGGCATCTGCACCTTGGGCATGTGTCCTTTGAACGTGGCCCCTTCTGCTTTGCCCTTCACTTCTCCAAGCTTCACTTCTCCCTCAGGGATGGTCACCTCCCCTTTGGCGCCCTTCAGGTCAACTTTGGGCCCCTTGATGTCCACCTTGGAGCCCTTGAGGTCTACTTCGGGCATCTTCATGCTGGGCATGTGAACCTTGTGCAGGTGCCCTTTGAGTCCAACTCCGGAGGAGGGTCCCTCGAGCTCTCCCTCAGGCAGTTGGCCCTCCGGGAGCTTCACTCCCAGCTCGCCTGTCTTGATGTCCACGTCGGTAGAAGGCAGCTCAATGCTCAGGTCACTGGTCTTGATGTCAGTCTGGATAGAGGGCAGGGACATGTCTGCCTCAGCCTTTGGCATGGTTACATCCACTGAGGCCTCCATGGACTTTCCTGGCCCAGACATACCGAAGGAAGGCATCTTGAACTTGGGCATCTTGAACTTACTCTCTTTTGTGGCCACCTCTGTGTCCCCCAGAACGATGTCTCCCTCCAGCTTGGCGCCCGGAGCCTGAATGTCCACCTCCACACTGGGCAGGGAAACCTCCATGTCGGGGACGGTCACCTCCCCTTTGGCGCCCTTCAGGTCAACTTTGGGCCCCTTGATGTCCACCTGGGGGCCCTTGAAGTCTACTTTGGGCATCTTCATGCTGGGCATGTGAACCTTGGGCATGTGTCCTTTGAACGTGGCCCCTTCTGCTTTGCCCTTCACTTCTCCAAGCTTCACTTCTCCCTCAGGGATGGTCACCACCCCTTTGGCGCCCTTCAGGTCAACTTTGGGCCCCTTGATGTTCACCTTGGAGCCCTTGAGGTCTACTTCGGGCATCTTCATGCTGGGCATCTGCACCTTGGGCAGGTGCCCTTTGAGTCCAACTCTGGAGGAGGGTCCCTCGAGCTCTCCCTCAGGCAGTTGGTCCTCCGGGAACTTCACTCCCAACTCGCCTGTCTTGATGTCCACGTCGGCAGATGGCAGGTCAATGCTGAGGTCACTGATCTTGATGTCAGTCTGGATGGAGGGCAGAGACACGTCCACTGAGGCCTCCATGGACTTCCCTGGCCCAGATGTACCGAAGGAAGGCATCTTGAACTTGGGCATCTTGAACTTGCTGTCTTTCATGGCCACCTCTGTGTCCCCCAGAACGATGTCTCCCTCCAGCTTGGAGCCCGGAGCCTGAATGTCCACCTCCACACTGGGCAGTGAAACCTCCATGTCGGGGACAGTCACCTCCCCTTTGGCGCCCTTCAGGTCAACTTTGGGCCCCTTGATGTCCACCTGGGGGCCCTTGAAGTCTACTTTGGGCATCTTCATGCTGGGCATCTGCACCTTGGGCAGGTGCCCTTTGAGTCCAACTCCGGAGGAGGGTCCCTCGAGCTTTCCCTCAGGCAGTGGGCCCTCCGGGAACTTCACTCCCAACTCGCCTGTCTTTACATCCACGTCAGCAGATGGCAGGTCAATGTTGAGGTCACTGATCTTGATGTCAGTCTGGATGGAGGGCAGGGACATGTCTGCCTCAGCCTTTGGAAGAGTCACGTCCACTGAGGCCTCCATGGACTTGCCTGGCCCAGACATACCGAAGGAAGGCATCTTGAACTTGGGCATCTTAAACTTGCTGTCTTTTGTGGCCACCTCTGTGTCCCCCAGAACAATGTCTCCCTCCATCTTGGCGCTCGGAGCCTGAATGTCTACTTCCACATTGGGCAGTGAAACCTCCATGTCGGGGACGGTCACCTCCCCTTTGGCGCCCTTCAGGTCAACTTTGGGCCCCTTGATGTCCACCTGGGGGCCCTTGAAGTCTACTTTGGGCATCTTCATGCTGGGCATCTGCACCTTGGGCAGGTGCCCTTTGAGTCCAACTCCGGAGGAAGGTCCCTCGAGCTCTCCCTCAGGCAGTTGGCCCTCCGGGAGCTTCACTCCCAGCTTGCCTGTCTTGATGTCCACATCGGTAGAAGGCAGCTCAATGTTGAGGTCACTGGTCTTGATGTCAGTCTGGATGGAGGGCAGGGATGTGCCTTCCTCAGCCTTTGGCAGGGTCACATCCACTGAGGCCTCCATGGACTTGCCTGGCCCAGACATACCGAAGGAAGGCATCTTGAACTTGGGCATCTTGAACTTGCTGTCTTTTGTGGCTACCTCTGTGTCCCCCAGGACGATGTCTCCCTCCAATTTGGCACCCGGAGCCTGAATGTCCACCTCTACACTGGGCAGTGAAACCTCCATGTCGGGGACGGTCACCTCCCCTTTGGCGCCCTTCAGGTCCAGTTTGGGCCCCTTGATGTCCACCTGGGGGCCCTTGAAGTCTACTTTGGGCATCTTCATGCTGGGCATCTGTACCTTGGGCATGTGGCCCTTGAACGTGGCCCCTTCTGCTTTTCCCTTCACTTCTCCAAGCTTCACTTCTCCCTCAGGGATGGTCACCTCGCCTTTGGCGCCCTTTAGGTCCCGTTTGGGCCCTGTGATGTCCACCTGGGGGCCCTTGAAGTCTACTTTGGGCATCTTCATGCTGGGCATCTGCACCTTGGGCAGGTGCCCTTTGAATCTCATTCCGGAGGAGTGTCCCTCGAGTTCTCCCTCAGGCAATTGGCCCTCCGGGAGCTTCACTCCCAGCTCGCCTGTCTTCACATCCACATCGGCATGTTGCAGGTCAATACTGAGGTCACTGACCTTGATGTCAGTCTGCATGGAGGGCAGAGACATGTCTGCCTCAGCCTTTGGCAGGGTCACGTCCACTGAGGCCTCCATGGACTTGCCTGGCCCAGACATACCGAAGGAAGGCATCTTGAACTTGGGCATCTTGAACTTGCTGTCTTTTGTGGCCACCTCTGTGTCCCCCAGAACGATGTCTCCCTCCTGCTTGGCGCCCGGAGCCTGAATGTCCACCTCCACACTGGGCAGGGATACCTCCATGTCGGGGACGGTCACCTCCCCTTTGGCGCCCTTCAGGTCCAGTTTGGGCCCCTTGATGTCCACCTGGGGGCCCTTGAAGTCTACTTTGGGCATCTTCATGCTGGGCATGCGAACACCAGGCATGTGGCCCTTGAACGTGGCCCCTTCTGCTTTGCCCTTCACTTCTCCAAGCTTCACTTCTCCCTCGGGGACGGTCACCTCCCCTTTGGTGCCCTTCAGGTCAACTTTGGGCCCCGTGATGTCCACCTGGGGGCCCTTGAAGTCGACTTTGGGCATCTTCATGCTGGGCATCTGCACCTTGGGCATGTGGCCCTTGAACGTGGCTCCTTCGGCTTTGCCCTTCAGCTCTCCCAGGGTCACCTCTCCCTCAGGGAGGGCCACCTCCATCTCTCCCCCAGGGAACTGGAGATTAGCAGATGACAGTTGGACGCTGCCCACTGCGACTCCAATCTCACCTGGGAAGGAAGGCAGGGTCATCTTCCCTGTGGCCTGGGGCACTGGCATGTCCACGGATGTTCCCCAATCCTTTCTTGGTACAGATGTGGCAAACGAAGGCATTTTGAACTTGGGCATCTTGAATTTGCTATCTTTGGCGACCACTTCCTTATCTCCCAGGATGATGTCACCCTCAAGTTTGGGGCCTGGGGCCTGAATGTCCTCCATGCTGGGCAGTGACACCTCCATGTCAGCAACGGTCACCTCCCCTTTGGCGCCCTTCAGGTCAACTTTGGGCCCCTTGATGTCCACCTGGGGGCCCTTGAAGTCTACTTTGGGCATCTTCATGCTGGGCATGTGAACCTTGGGCATGTGGCCCTTGAATGTGGCCCCTTCTGCTTTGCCCTTCACTTCTCCAAGCTTCACTTCTCCCTCGGGGATGGTCACCTCCCCTTTGGCGCCCTTCAGGTCCATTTTGGGCCCCGCGATGTTCACCTGGGGCCCCCTGATGTCCACCTTGGGCCCCTTGATGTCCACCTGGGGCTCCTTGATGCTGGGCATCTGCACCTTGGGCATGTGTCCTTTGAATCTGGCTCCGTCTGCTTTGCCCTTCAGCTGTCCCTGGGTCACCTCTCCCTTGGGGACAGCCACCTCCAACTCTCCCCCCGGGAGCTCGAGGTCAGCAGATGCCAGGTGGATGGTACCCTCTGGGACTGGCATCACACCTTCCAGGGAGGGAAGTCTCGCCTCCCCTGTCGACTTGGTCTCGGGCATGTCCACGGATGTCCCCCAATTTGTCTCTGGTCTCGATACTCCGAAGGATGGCATCTTGAACTTGGGTATCTTGAACTTCCCATCCCAGGTGGCCATCTCCTTGTCCCTCAGGGCAATGTCTCCGTCCACCACTGGGCCTGGAGCCTGGATGGTTGCCTGCATGCTGGGCACCGACACCTCCAGGTCAGGGGCTGACACCTCCCCTTTGGCGCCCTTCAGGTCGAGTTTGGGCCCTGTGATGTCCACCTGGGGGCCCTTGAAGTCTACTTTGGGCATCTTCATGCTGGGCATGTGCACCTTGGGCAGGTGCCCTTTGAATCTCATTCCGGAGGAGGGTCCCTCGAGCTCTCCCTCAGGCAGTTGGCCCTCCGGGAGCTTCACTCCCAGTTCGCCTGTCTTCACGTCCACGTCGGCAGAAGGCAGCTCAATGCTGAGGTCACCGGTCTCGACATCAGTGTGGAAGGAGGGCAGGGACACATCCGCCTCAGCCTTTGGCAGGGACACATCCCCTGCGGCCTCCGTGGCTGCCCCCGAGGTGCAGAAGGAAGGCATCTTGAACTTGGGCATCTTGAACTTGCTGTCATGGGCGACCACCTCCTTGTCCCCGAGGCCGCCCTCCGGCTTTGCCCCCCGGTCCCTCTCTGCCGTGGTCCTTGCTGGGTGCTTCAGGGCTCTGCGCTCTTTGCCCGCGGCGTCCTCCGCGTCCGTCTGCAAATGGACAGCCGTGAAGAGTCTGTGTCTCTGGGTCTGTCTGTCTGCTTCCTGTCCCTGTGTCCCTGCCCGTGGCTTTGCCTCCTCGGCGGACCATCCGAACGAGGGCATTTTCCTCTTCTCCTCCCTGCCCCCCACGTCACTGTCCCCACTCTTGCTGTCTTCTCTCAGTTCTGCCCGGCCCCTCCCTGCTCTGCCATCCCCATGTGGGCCGTGCGCTATGGGGACTCTGTCCCCTGGGGTGTCTGGACCCCGGTCCCCCTCCCCCATGGCCACAGAGGGCGGCTGCTCCCGCCTGGGCCCCGGCTCACGGGCCTCCATTCCTCGTTCGGTGCCCAGCTGTTTTCCTTTGGAAACGCCGAAGGTGGGCGTCTGTAGGTTTGGTGTTCGGGTCTGGCACTCGGCTGGTGGGCCCGCGGGCGGCCTCACCCGCAGGGTCTTCCAGGGATCACCTGGCAATGCCCGTGTCCAGCCTGCGCCTCCCTCCCCCTGGCCCGCCCCTCCTTGTCCGGGGGCTGGGCGCCCCCCTGGGGCACACTCTCCCCCTGGCCCTGCCCCGCCTCGGGCCCCTCTGCCTGGGCGCCCCACCGGCGGTGGTCCCTTCCCGGAGCCCACCTTGAACCTCAGGTTCAGGAACCTCCTTCTCCGCTGGCTGCCGGCCCCTGCCGTCCGCTCCCGCTCCTCCGCCAGGAACTGGGCCTCGGTGTCTGAGCTCGTGGGGGACCCGTCGGGGGCCTGGCCCCTCTCGTAGGCCTCGGAGGAGCTGTGCGACCTCCGGGGCCCTCGCTGGCTCCTTGTGGCTTGGAATTTGGGCCAGGACAGCCTCTCCCGCTGGGCCCGCCGGCCTCTGCCTCCCCCGGACTTGGAGGAGATGAGCCTCTCTTGGTCCCCGTCTCTCTCCAGCGTCTTCACGGGTGTGTCTGTGCTCCCCTCGGTGACATCTTCGTCCTGAAACGCAGGGAGAGGAGCCTGTTGGAGCCGGTACAAGCAGTCTGTGGCCCTGGGCTCAGGGCCACTCACCCACCGCCCCCCCCCCCCGGCCTCCCTGGGGTCACGGCGGGCTCACCTGGGTCCCCGTGTGCATTGGGGCGTGCTGAGCAGTGCTGGAGGCCCAGTCCTCGGCCCCGGCGGCCGGGAGCTTCCGTTTGATCTTGAACTGGACCTTGTACGGCTCTGAATACTGAAGTATTTTGAGAGCATCCTCATAGTTAATGTGGTCAAAGAAGACGGTTGCGCTGAGCAGCTGATCCCCTAGACAGAGACAGAGTGGTCATGGCCTTAGTTCCCCCAGGTTTGTCCTTGCTGGGACGGAGGGGCCTGCAGGGGTGCGGAGGGGCCTGGATAAGTGCGGAGGGGGCTGGATGGGTGAGGAGGGGCCTGGATGGGTGAGGAGGGGGCTGGATGGGTGAGGAGGAGGCTGGATGGGTGTGGAGGGGCCTGGATGGGTGAGGAGGGGGCTGGATGGGTGAGGAGGGGCCTGGATGGGTGAGGAGGGGGCTGGATGGGTGTGGAGGGGCCTGGATGGGTGTGGAGGGGCCTGGATGGGTGAGGAGGGGCCTGGATGGGTGAGGAGGGGGCTGGATAGGTGAGGAGGGGGTTGGATGGGTGAGGAGGGGCCTGGATGGGTGAGGAGGGGCCTGGATGGGTGTGGAGGGGCCTGCAGGGGTGAGGAGGGGCCTGGATGGGTGAGGAGGGGGCTGGATGGGTGAGGAGGGGGCTGGATGGGTGTGGAGGGGCCCGGATGGGTGTGGGAGGGCCTGCAGGGGTGTAGAGGGGTGTGGAGGGGCCTGGAGGGGTGTGGAGGGGCCTGCAGGGGTGTGGAGGGGCCTGCAGGGGTGTGGAGGGGTGTGGAGGGGCCTGCAGGGGTGTGGAGGGGCCTGCAGGGGTGCGTGCACGAGAGGGAGTTGCCACGTGCCCAGCCCTTCCCTCCACGGAGCCCTGCGCGGGCAGGCGTCCCCCCCCCGCCCCCGTCACGGGGGAGAGAGCCCAGCATGGGGAACATCCTGAGCCCCGGGCTGGCCGGGCCCCCTGCAGACCCTCCCACCCTGACGGGGACCAGGGGAGCAGGGATGGAGACCAGGGCACCTTCTCTCAGGCTGAAGAGCTTGGCGGCCGGGGAGCCCTTCAGCACTTGCTTGACGAAGATGCCCTGGTCCCCGCCGCCTGTGACGCTATAGCCGCTGGCGCCGGCCTCCACCTCGGTCTTCAGCGTCACCTCGGTCGCCTCCTGCGCGGACGGAGCAGAGCACACGGGGCCGGGGTGAGCGCATGCCATCCTGCCGTGGGCCCGGTGCTGGGGCTGCTGCTCCCGGACAGAGAGCCCAGGACCTGCCCAAGCCCCAGCGGCCGAGGGCACGGGGAGGGCACAGCCAGGCGGGCCTGGGGTGCTGTGGCCCCGTTTTGCAGGAAGCCAGCTGCAGCTGCCTGGGGGGCGTGGCCTCCTCCTGTCCCCCTCCCCCACCTGCCAGGACTCGGGCAGCCCCAGGATGCTTGGGGAGCAAAGGGGAGGGGCTTCTGCTCCCCGCTGTCAGAGCCTTCACGGCCCCTCGTTCATTCGTCACCGGCTGTGAGCTCTGGTCGCCAATGAGGCCGCTGGTGCTCAAACCGCCAGGGTCACAAATGCGGAGGGAAACGCGGCAAAGGGTGCAGCTGCCTGGCCTGGGAGGTGGGGGGGGGGGGGCCGGGCCTTGGCCGCAGGGCTTCAGGACTGCCAGGGACCCCATGACAGGCAGGTGGCCTCAGGGGCCGTGCCCCCTCCTCGCTGGGAGCCCACAGAATCCAGCACCTTCCGCAGCCTGTGCAACAGGCAGCAGCCCCCCCCTGCCCCCCCCTGCCCCCCCCCGCATGGAGCTGAGCAGGAAGGTGTGTGCACCGGCCCCCGGCCCCTGGAGCCCCACCCCGGGCCTGACGGGGTGCACGCCCTGCCACGGGCAGCTTTCAGCTCTGCCGGGCCTCTGCCTGGAGCCCTGTGGGGGGTCCACCTACCTGACCCCCGTTCCCACCAGACCCACCTCCGAACGGCTCATCCTGGAAAAGGTCTGTGAGTCCCCGGAATCCCGCTTCCACCAGGACCTCCGCCGCCCGGAGGAGCGTGGCCTGCTTCGCGTGTCTTCCTGCGGCCACAGATAACGTCACCCTCCTGCCCTGCCCGGGGACCGAGTGACCGGGGGAGGCAGGACCCCCGGGCGGGGCTGCGGGCAGAGGGGGCTGAGGGCCTGGGCTGCGGGACACCACCTGTCTCCTCCCCCGCCGCCCACAGGAGCATGAGGTCTGCTCCTCACACGCATGTACATACATGCACACGTGAACATATGCACATATATGCACAAATGCTCATGCATACACATATATGCACACATGTGTGCGCACACCTCCTTGACCAGCTGAAGGGAGGGGCGGGGGGCAGAGAGGGCAGCCGATCAGGCACAGCCCAGACCCTGGGCGGAGGGCAGCGGGGCGGGCGGGGCAGACACGCCTGTGAGCTGGCCATTCAGGTTGATGCAGGGAGGAGAAGCGGCCACAGGGGCGCTGCGGGAGCCTTCCCTCAGCCCGGGGTCTCTGTCCGGGCCTCTGTCCGGCGGCCTTACCCGGAGCCCGAAGCCGGCGCCTTCAGTCACACATTCGTAGACGGGTGAGGACCCCTGTGGCCGGGGCCGAATGATCTCCTCCCCGGGCCCTTCCGTCACCTGTGGGGGGGGGAGAGTCGGGTTACCCTCAGCCGCGGGCCCTGCCCAGGCCCAGGGAAGGGGTGCGGAGGGCGGTGTCCCCGGGGCCCCACGTACGGAGCGGTCCTCCTCGGCGTCCGCGTCTGGATCCTCGGCCTGCAGCTGCCGTCCAGACACTGCGGAGAGAGGCTGGGTCAGCGGAGCACCCGGCGGTGGGGCGGGGAGCAGGTGTGCATCCAGGCGGGGTCGCCCCATCCTGGACGCTGAGTCCGAGATCACAGGCGGGCGGGGAAGGGCCCACGGCCACAGGCGGGGAGGGAGCCAGCATGCAGGGAGCTCAGACAACGCGACAGACTTCACAGGTTTCTCCAAGAAAGTGACTAACCCAGGGGTGGGCAAACTTTTTGACTCGAGGGCCACCATGGGTTCTTAAACTGGACCGGAGGGCCGGAACAAAAGCATGGATGGAGTGTTTGTGTGAACTAATATAAATTCAAAGTAAAGGAGCAGAGGGGAGAGCAAGAGAACCAGATAGAACAGCCGGATCCGGCCCGCGGGCCGTAGTTTGCCCACGGCTGGACTAAACCCACTCCTCCCGGCCCCAGGGAAGCCGAGCAGCTGCGGGATGCCGCCAGCAAGGCCCCGCGTGGCCCAGACACCATGGCAGGCGGGGGCCTGCGGCCGGGAGCAGAGCAGGGACGGCCTGTCTGCCTGTCCACAGGCTTCAGAGCAGCGTACACCTCTGCTCGGGGACGGGGGACGCTGGCAGAGGTTAAGGGGGCAGAGGAGGGCCTGTGTAATACCTCCAGCCATAAAGATTTCCAACAATAAAATAAAGCTGCAATGATGGAGAACAGACTGGGAAACATATAAAATCGTCCAAAAAGCTGAGGGAACGCGTGCTAAAGGGTTACTGGGAAATATATGGCATCCGTGAAGGAAGACGGTCATAAAGAAACAGAAATTATAACAAAAATCCCGCTGACGGCCCTGGCGTTGGAAGTTCACTACGGGGATCGAACAGCAGGACGAGGAGCCAGAAGCCCTGGCTGTGCGCTCATTGGTTCGAGCGCCAGCCCTCCAACCCAAGGGCCTCGGGTTCGGTTCCGGTCAAGGGCACGTTCCTGGGTTGCAGGCTCGATCTCCAGCCCAGGTGGGGGTGCGTGTGGGAGGCAACCCATCGATGGGTCTCTCTCACATGGATGTTTCTCTCACTCTCTCCCTCTCCCTCCCTCCCTCCCACTCTCACTAAAAAATAATGGGAAAATATGCTTGGGTGAGGATTAACAAAAAAAATTAATAAATACATCATGCAAACCATAAGCCCATTAGAAGAAGAGGCTAGTAGTGAAAATAAAATGGAATAGTAATAACATACTACATATACACATATATGATGTATACCTAGTATGTATGTATGTACATAAATATATGTAATTAATCCTAAAAACCAGGTACGGAAAGAGGAGCGGAGAATGGATGGGATAAAATAGAGAGCAAGTAGCAAGACAGCAGGATTTAAACCAACCATATTAACAATTACGTTAAACCTAGGGGGTTTAAAAGTTGAGACAAGCCATAACCGGTGTGGCTCAGTGGATAGAGCGTCAGCCTGCGGACTGAAAGGTCCCAGGTTCGATTCCGGTCAAGGGCACATACCTTGGTTGCGGGCACATCCCCAGAAGGGAGTGTGCAGGAGGCAGCTGATCGATGTTTCTCTCTCATCGATGTTTCTAACTTTCTATCTCTCTCCCTTCCTCTCTGTAAAAAAATCAATAAAATATATATTTTAAAAAAATAAAAGTTGAGACAAAAGGTAGAGATTGTCAGATGCGATAAAGAAGCAAGACCTAGCTGTATGCTAGAACTAAATATAGATAGATATGCCGTTTTAAAGTGCAACCAAAGCAATGATGTGTGTATATAGTGCAATGGAGAATCATACTTCATCATGATAAATAGGGGCTAACGCATTCAAAAAACACAGTAAACTGTTAGTCTGCAGCCTCGGGAGCTTCCCAGGGGCGCGTGGCCCCGGGTGGGAGGGCAAGCAGAGAGCACAGGAAGAGGCGCCGCCCGAGGGGCAGGTGTCCGTGTGACTGGCAGGGCCTGGTGGCACAATAGACGGTCGAAGGACGGGGCAGGTGAGGCGCGTCCCATGGCCGTGCCCAGCGTGGGCCGACCGGCGGTCACACCTCCAACGTGCACCTAATCTGTGTACACCCGCCCACAGAGTCTAGAACACGGATGGGAAAGCGGGGCGGACAAACAGGCAGCCCCCCAGCCCCCCAGGGGGGCTCACTCCACTCAGGGACCGCCTGCGACCCCGCGCAGGTGCGCACGCCCCGCACGCCCCGCCCGCCCTCAGCCCCGCGGCGCTGGGGACCGCTGCCCGACACGCGCCTCGCTCTCTCGCTGAGTGCGCCCGGGACCGTCCCCAGGACACGCCGCATGCGGCTCGCTGACGATGTCCCAGCCCCGGCTGGCCTGGCTCGGTTGGTCGAGCATCGTCCCAGGAACCAAAGGTCGCCGGTGGGAATCCTAGCCAGGGCGCATGCCCGGGTTCCAGCTCCATTCCCAGTGGAGGCCTGCGGGAGGCAGCCAACTGATGTTTCTCTCTCTCTCCCTCTCTCGCTCATCAATAGAAACATATATATTTTTTTTAATTTTTTTTTTTTTTTTTAGAGAGTGTTAGAAACATCGATGAGAGAGAAACATCGACCAGCTGCCTCCTGCACACCCCCTACTGGGGATGTGCCCGCAACCAAGGTACATGCCCTTGACCGGAATCGAACCTGGGACCCTTCAGTCCGCAGGCCGGCGCTCTATCCACTGAGCCACACCGGTCAGGGCAGAAACATATTTTTTTAAAGTCCCGTTGAATGTAAAATAATGGAAGCCGTACGAGGCGCTTCTCCGGCTCCCGGGGGTCTGAGACTCCCCGTGGGGCAGATGGAGCCGGGAAGTCCGAGCGGACCCACGCTCCGTGGGCTCAGCTGGCTTCTGACGAGGCAGTCAGGTCATCTCAGAAGAAGAACAACCGTTTCCCCCACAGTGGTGCTGGGTCAACGGGGTATTTGTTTGGGGGGAAACCCAGACCTTTACCTCACAGCACACATGAAAACGAACCCTAAACGCGCCACAGAGCTAAGTGTGTGGCCGAAAACCACACCCCAGGAAGGGGGCCGGGACGGGGGGCGGCCACGGGGAGGGGAGGGGGGGGCGCCAGGCTGTCGGCACGTGACTCGTAAGAGAACGTGGATAAAGCGCATTCCATCTTAATGAAGCGCCTCTGGTCCGGAGAGGCGTTCTCTTTTTTTAAGGTTTTTTGTTGTTGTTGTTGATTGATTTTAGAGAGAGGGGAAGAAGGGGGGAGAGAGAGACGTCTGTTTGTGACTCCCCCCACCCATGCACCCAGTGGCTGATTCTTCTATGTGCCCTGACCAGGGATCGAACCCGCAACCTTGGCGTGTGGGGACGACCTCTATCTAACCCACCGAGCTCCCCGGCCAGGGTGCGAAGGCCTTCTTCAGGGAATGAGCAAGCAGCGCCCGTGTCCGACCGGGGACCGGCACCCGGAACCACAACAGGATAGAAAAAGACGAACGCGCCATTGAACATGGGCCAAGAGCCCGGCCTGTGCGGCTCAGTGGTTAAGACTCAACCCATGAAACCCGGAGGTCACGGCGCGATTCCCGGTCAGGGCACGTGCCCGGGTGGCGGGCTCCATCCCCAGTTGGGGGGCGTGCAGGAGGCAGCCGATCCATGGTTCTCTCTCATCACGGATGTTTACATCTCTCTCTCCCTCTCCCTTCCTCTCTGACATCAATAAAATATATTGGGGAGCGGGGGGGGGATGGGCAAAAGATGTGAACAGACACACCCCCAAAGATGCACCCCTAGCACCAGACGAGCCGCAGTCGGCACCGGTAGTCCTCAGGCAAATGTGAATTCAGACCAAGGGAACAGGACAAAATCCCAGGAGCAGACAGACAGACAGACAGACAGCAGGCGGCGGGAGATGGCAGGTCCTTCAGTAGCCGGGACCCCCCCGCCCCCCCCGCCCCCCCCCCCCCCCGCCGCACCCCTGCACCCAAATGGAACCGTGCTCCTGGCGACCCCACGTCGGCCACAGGAAGGGTGCGCTTCCCGTGAGAGGCAGAGCCGAGGGCCTGGTTTCCCCATCAGGCTTCCACGCCCTGGCCGGTGGCTCAGTGGGTAGCGCGCCGGCCCTCGGACCGAAGGACCCCGGGTCCCTTTGCGGTCAAGGGCACGGACCTCGGTGGCAGGCTCCTCCCCGGCCCCGGCCCCGGCCCCGGTCGCAGGCGCGTGCAGGAGGCCACCCATCGATGTGTCTCTCACATGGATGTGTCTCTCTGTCTCTCCCTCTCCCCTCCACTCTCTCTAAAAATCAATGGGGAAAGATCCTCGGGGGAGGGTTTACAACCACAAACACAAAACGTCCATCAGACGTCCGGAAGGAAGACGAGTGGACATGGCTTGGGGCTCGGGAAGCGTCCTTCACCAGGACCCCAGTGGCTGATGCCGTAAGGAGCTTCTCTGAGTCAAAGGGCGCCTCCGAGGGGGGGAACGTCAAGCCGTCCCTGGGCGAAGAGACGCAGTGGTTTACCAGGCAGCCCCCCCCCCCCCCCGGCCAGGGCACAGGGAGCTGAACCCCAAAGGGAGAGACACGGAGCAGGAAAACACTGAGCTGGCAGCTCACAGCGCCGTCCAGGGGCAGCAACGGGGGGTTGGGGGGGAGCTCGGGAGGGGTCAGCTGACCCAGGAGGGGCTCAGCACCCTCAGTCCTCCGGACACCCCCATTCGCCCATTTGCTGTGAGCAGGGGCGCCCGCTGCAGGCGGGGGGTGGGGGGAGGAGCGGCAGCCTCTAACAGACGGCTCCGGCTGCCGTGTAAGAACACAGCCCTCCCTGCTCCGTGGAAGTGGAGTGAGGAACCTGCACGCGTGACGCCGACCCGTCTGAAAGCTCCGAGGAACTGGACTCGGCGGCCCGGGAGGCGCTGGCCGACGGTGCGGGAGACGCAGTGGTCTGTGCTGACTCAGCCCTCCAGCCTGACCCACATCCCTCCGCTCCGGCCCAGCCCACCCCAACCCACTAAGCTCCCGCCAGCCCTGAGCGCCCGCTGCTGGGGATTGGGGTGGGGATTGGGGTGGGGGGGCGCGCTGTCCCTCCAGAGCGGACGGGAAGCCGGTGCTGGGGGCGGGCGAGTTTGGCAGCTGCTGTCTAGCCCATTGGCTGTGTGACCCTGAGCGGGCCTGTCCCCTCTGAACCTCCATTTCCCTGGAAATGTCCCGGGGGGCGGGGGGGGGATGGCTGGGAAGCAATGGGGAGGGCGGCGCTCGGGGAGCAGAGCGAGTCCGGGACCCCGATTCTGGCCTAGTGGGGGAGGGGTGGGAACTGGACCCCATCCTGCGGAGCCTGCCCGCCCCCCAGCAGCCGATCCCACGCTCTCCCCTCGCCCATCCCCGCAGAGAATGAGTGTGGAACTGAGGCTGCAGAGGGGAAGCCGCCTGCCCAGGGGCCGGCCAGCAGCGGGGAGCCCGCTGGGCTGGGCAGTGGAAGGTCCTGCCCAGGGCGGGGGGGGGGGGGGCGGCCAGGGCAGGGGGCGCGGTTCTGGGAGGGCTTGCAGCCCAGAAACCCGCCCCCCTCGCAGCCTCCGCAGCCTGACTCTGAGTCACAACAAAACAAGGCCCATGACCGCCTCCTGGGCACGCAGCCTGGCAGGCACGTCCGTGTCCCGAGGGGGCGGCGCCCGCACGGATCTGGGAGCGGCCCTGGGACCCCAGGCGGGGGGTGGCCCCCGGAGAGCGGGGCTTCGGGCTGGGCGCCGTGCCGGGGGGGGGGTGCCCTTGTGCAGGGGGCCCCGCGGTGGGAGGGCCCCTGAGAAGCTGTACCCCAAATCTGTTCCAGGGAGCATCGTGGGCGACAAGGGCCGGGAGGACCGTGTTGACGGCCGGGAGGCGGGGAGGCGGGCACACCCCGGCTGGGAAGCTGAGGCGGGAGGCTCCTGCCCCACACGGCCCGGTCCGCCCTCCTCACAGCCGCCCCCTCGCTGGCCGCGGGCCCTCCGCCGGGCCCTCTCCACGGCCAAGGGGCAGGCTGGGGCCGGTGTGGGGGATGCCAGGCTGCAGTTTCAAGCTCTGGGTCCCTCTGCGCCCCTGAAGGAGAGCCCAGGGCACCAACAGGAGGAGAAGATGCTGGGGGCCCGGCCAGGCCATGTGCCAGGCCCCGCAGGCCCCGTGGAGGGGCAAGGAGGGCTCCCAGGCCCCGGGCACCTCGCTGTCGTCCCTTCCTGAGGGCGCCACCCCTCCGCCCCCAGCGCAGGGCGCCCCATCAGCTGCCCAAAGACAGACGCTGGAGACGCCCGGCCCCAGCAGGCCCCTCAGACAATGAGGGTAATTACAAGGTCACCGGAGCCCCACCGTACAGGGAGGATGTGGAGGTGACATGCCTTTCCCCCCGCCCCCCCTGCCCGGCTGGTGCTCGGCCATCCAGCCCCGCCCCAACCCTCTGCGGCCTCAAACGCCACCTGATCAGGCCTGAAACACTCCAGGGAGGAGGCCCTGGACTTGGGGTGCATGGAGGTGGGCACCCCTATAGCCCAAAAGCTGCAGTCCCAGGAATTGGAATCCTTGGCGGGGGTGGGGGGGAGGGTCCCAGGAGGTGGCTGAGGGGGCAGAGCCCAGGCATGCGGGGAGCCGGTGAGGGGACCTGGAGGGCCATGCCCAGGTGGCCCCCCCACAGGACCCCAGCAGCGCCCCGGTGGGAGGCCTGTGGGCGGGCAATGTTGCTTAAACAAAACCCCAGTTTGCATCCAGCCACTGGCCCAGCACAGGCCTCCGGGTGGGCCAGGTGTGGTGGGCGCATTTGCATGTTCCCAGGGCAACGGGAGGGCGTGAGAGGTCGCGGGGGGCGGGGGTAGGGGGAGAGGGGTGGACAAGTGTGTTTGGGCCTAGGACCCTGCTTCAAGTGCCCGGGCAGAGGTGGGAGTCACCCCCCGAGGGCTCACCCCTCGGACACAGCCCCCCTCATCCTGCAGCTGCACGAGGACAGTGCTGGGCTGGGCTGACGGTCATGAGACCTTCAGACCCGGGGCGGCCACCCCTCCTGCTGTGTCCCTGGGCTCCAGGGGGGCCGGGACCAGCCTGGGTCCCCGAGATCCGGGCGGGGGGTGGGGGGGGCTCGTGTCTCCCCGCTCCAGCCCTCTCAGCGGCCCCTGCGGTCAGCCACCCCACTAGGGGTCACAGGGCACCCTTTCCACGGCACCCCTCAAAGCTCCCTGCTACCTCCCGGTCAGCGAGGCTTGGAGCCCCCCCGAAGCCACACGGCCGCCCGCACTGCTGCGCCTGCGCCCCAACCTTCCCAGCTGCCGCCCCAGCCCGGGCTCTCCCCCAACCCCTCACCTTCTCACAGGCCCACCCGGCCACCTGCCATCACTTCCAGCCACTGCAGCTCCCTGGCCCCCCCAACACGGGCTCACCCAGCACTAGAGCCAGGCACACAGTCGGTGCATAATAAACGCTAGAGCAGGGAGTGATGCGCGGAGAAGGGAGGGAGCGGGCAGACCTCCTGGACCGAGCGGGGCCCTGCCCAGCCTGAGGGTGCGGCCAGGTTTCGGGGCCTGAGAGGGCAGCAGGCGGACTCAGGGCGTCTCCTGCAGTAACTGGAGAAACTGAGGCCCGGGGCAGGCAGACAGCCCCCAACTCCATGGGCCACCCCAGATGGGACCAGGGGGCAGAGCCTGCTTCTCTCGGGCTGAGCGGCCAGCCCCCAGGTGCCCAGCACAGGGTGCCCTGACGGTGGCTGACCCCACGGCCCCAGGCCCCCCCCCCCCCCGTCACCTTTAGGTAAGCAGGCGGCTACCTGAACGCCCTCCACCAACTCTAGGGTCCCCAGATGCCAAACAAGTTCAGGATTCCCCCCCCACCCCAGGTCACATGGTCCAACTTGGGGGATGCCCCTCCAACAGCAGCGGGGGCAAGGCAGGGGGCAGGGTGGGGACGGGGCACAGCTGCAGCCACTTACCAAGCCCCACGTCCTCTCCGCTGGCCCAGGAGTGAAGCTCCCGGCCCCGTGGCTCGCCCAGCTGCCCTCCTGGGCCCCTCCCTCCGCTGCCCCTCCCTCAGGCCGCCTCCCAGGCTGGCCCAGAGCCCCACCAGAGGGAGGGGGGGGCCGCCCCTTCCAGGCCGCTCTGTTTCTAAGAGTGGGGACCCGCCCCTCCCCCAGCCCCCCCAGCCCGAGCAGCTGACTGGGGAAGGAAACACCGCCCAGCGTGGGGATGTCTGAGTCACCGCACCCACGGCCCAGCCCAAGCCAGGCCAGTTCTGCCCGGCCCGGCCCGGCCCACTCCTGCTGTACCGACAGACTGGGATGTCAGAGGGGACCCTCCAGACAGGCCACACACAGCCCTCTGCCTCAGTTTCCCTGTCGGTGCCCTTCCTGAAGGGACCGCAGGCGGGCACCGATCCTGCTCCATCTGGGGCCCCAGGCTGCGGAGACCCCCGCCACCAAGGCCAGACAGGGCTGGACACGCCCGTCCATGGGACCAGGGGGAGTGGCCTGGGCCTGCCTGTGCCCCGGGAGGCAGCCTGACCCCTCCGGCCCTCTCAGCCCAAGCTCAGCAGCCCTGCCACTTGGGGGCGGAGAGCAGGCATCAGGGGGCCAGCATCTTCACACCCCGCCCCCCCCAGGCACCTGCAGATAAGTGGTGGCTGGGAACACACCCCCAAGTCTGAGGACCCCAGGTCCCCAGGTCCCCAGGGGTCCGACAGAGGCCCGCCACCTCTGTCACCTGGCCCTGCCGTCCTCGGGATCAGCCCACACCCGGTGAAGGCTGCTCCCGGCTCCAGGAGCCCAGGCAGGCCGGCAGGTGCAGGCCCGGGCAGGCCGGCACACGGCTCTCCGTCTGCTGCGTGCAGGACCGCCCGCCCTCGCCCAGGCCTGCAGGTGGGCCCGCCGGCTGGGGCACTGCCTCCCGCAAGCAGGTCGCAGCAGGCCGCGCAGCGGGCTGGGGGAGCGAGTGGTCAGGCCCAGGCCCTGCAGGGCGGGCAGTGGGCAGCTGGGGTCCCCAGGCACAAAAGCAGCTGCTGGAGAGGGCCCCCCACCTGGACACAAGGAGCCAGGAGCGGTGGGAGGTGGGGCGACGGGCAGAGAAGGCCCTGGCTCCTCCGAGGGCTTTCTGAGAAAGTTCCGGCCCCCGGGCAGGGAGCCCGGGTGGGCAGCTGGGACGGGTCAGAGGACCTGGGGTGTGCCACGCAGGCCCCTCCTGGCCCCTCCACCCCTAACACCTTAACAGCCACCAACAACTCTATTGCTGGTGAGCGAGACAGCAGCCAGGCCTGCCGGCGGCCCATGTCACCCCTCCCACAGCCCCACGCTCTCATCTGGGAGCTCTCTGTTCACAGCCGGACACCCCACCAGACCCTCGCCGCCCCGGGTCAAGTCGGGGTGCTGTCTGAGTGGGAGGGGGCTGGCAGGGGGCAGGGTCGCCGCACCCCCTCCTCAGCCTGGGGGCCCCGTCTCCTGAACCCCACGGCCTCCTTGACCTCAGCCCTGCACCTTGGGGTCACCTTTGTCAGGCCCCCACCTGGGAAGCTGAGGGCGGCACCTCCAGCCCTTCTGCTCTGGGGCCTGCGAGCTGGGCCCCTCCCTGACCCCCAGGCCCAGTTCCCCCACCACAGGCGCCCCCTGACTCAGGCCTGTGCTCGTGCCGCTGGCTGGGCCTGAAGCGCCCTCCCAGCTCAGACCCGGACTCCCCCCACCCCAGGCCCCACCCCCCCAGGGCCAGCACCAGCAGCCCGGCCCAGGCTGTGCACTGTGGCTCCCAGATGGACTGATGGGAGGTGGGGGGTGGCAAGATGCGGCTGCCACAGGCCGGGAACCCTGGGCAGGGAGGGAGGGTCAGGCTGGGAGCACGGGGCTCAGGGTCAAGACCACCGTGACCTTGTAGAGGCTCAAGCCAGGGGGCTGCCCTCACAGCTGCCCCCGCTGGCTCCAGTCCTGCAGGGACACGCCTGGCCCTGACCCCTGGCTCCCCGCGGCCCGGCAGGCAGGCTCGGAGCTGCAGTGTGTGGGCCTGAGGCCCCACTGCCCAGCCGGTGCCCGCAGAGCCCCTGCCCAGGCGGCTGCAGCCTGGCCCCTGCAGAGGGCCCTTGGCAGGCGCTGCGGGCGGGAGGGCAGGGCCGGGGCAGCTGATAGTGAATCAGCTGGCAAGGCGGCCGGGACTGAGCGTACCATTCTCAGGGGATGTGTCACGAGGCGCCCTTGGGTGCGGGCACCACCCAGGAGCAAGGCCTGCTGGGAAGGGGGTGCCCTGGAGGGTCCTACAGCCAGGCCCCGTGAGGCCACCCTCGTCCCGCCCCCGAGGGTCCAGCAAGGCCGGCAGCTCTTGGGAAACGAGGGTCCGGCAGGACCAAGGGTGGGTGGGGGGGCAGATTTCAGAGGACGTGGTCGGACCCGCGCACAGCTCCCACCTGAGCCGCCCACCCCCCGCTGTGCCCACGGGAAGGCGAGGCCCGGCCGGCTGTCTCCCTCCCGAGCCCCGGCCGTGGACACCCCCGGGGCCAGGCAGGATGCGCTGGGGGGACCCTCCCCAGGACTCAGCAGCTCGAGGCCGGTCCCTCCCAGCCCTGGGCCAGGAGCTTGCGAGGCCGCCCTCCCGTGGGCCCCGGGCCACCAGGGGCTCCTGCGGGGCAGGGACCAGCGCGAGGGGGAGTGTGGGCGCAGGGGTGCTGCCTCCGCCCCGCCCCACCTTCCAGCTCCGGGCCCAGATCCATTTTTCCATTTTAGAAAGTGCTTCTGCCATTAAATATTCATCCCAGCCAGGCGGCCCTCTGGCTCCCGGCCCCTGGGCTTCCAAAAAAAGAAAAACCGGGGAGCCTGGAGGTGCAGGGGGGCCGGAGGCCTGGCAGCGGTGCCCCCAAGGCTCTGACCCGTCACGGTGGCAGCTGCCTTGGAGTGGAGGTGGGGGGGTGGGGGTCAGGGTCAGGGAGGCAGTGGTTCTCCCCCTGTGCACACCCAGACCGCTCTGGGCTCACCCCAGCTCCCCTCTCCGCCCTCAGCCCCCCATCTTCTCGTCCAGCCTCTCCGCTCCCCTCTCTGCCCTCAGCCCCCCATCTTCTCGTCCAGCCTCCCCCCTCCCCTCAGGACCTGCCCTGAGCCCCTTTGGAGCATCCTGGGGCCCTCAAAAGAGGCCTCCCTGCTGACAGCCTGGCCTCTGCCCGCTCCCCTGAACCCCCACCCCACCCCAGACCCACCCCACCCCACCCTGTTGGCCACTGGCCGCTCCCCCAGCTAACACTCTCCAGGCCTCCTGCTGGTGGGGCTGTCCCCATCTGACAGCCCTTCCTCTGAGCAGCCCTCCCTGACTGCTCCCGCCCCTGAGGCTGCCTGACTCACCTCTGCTGCATGGCCTCCAAGTCCGGGGCCCTTGGAATGCAGACAGACGGATGGGTGGGCAGGCACCCCCTCACATTAGCTCTGAGCGCAGGGTCGCCTCCTCCCTCACCCCGTCTGCCTGGGGCTCACCCCCAGGCCGAACCTAAAACACAGGGGCCTTCAACGAAGGGCCGCCTGGAAGGAGGCAGAGAGGGTCAGAGCCTGAAGGAGCGTGGGTGGGCCCAGCAGTCAGGGGGGTCTTCCTGGAAGAGGCGGCTCCTGGCTGGTCCAGGACAGAAGAGCTTGGACCGAGGGAGACGAGGCCACAAGGGCATTCCTGCCGCAGGTCCACACACCACGGGCCCAGGGGAGGCGGGGGCCTTTGGGTACCCCTTTTCTAGGACTTGGGGCACACGCCCAGCTGTCCCAGACCCAGGGGTGCTGTCAGGGCACAGCCATCCCCAGCAGTGGCTTTGAGGGTCCATCTCAGGAAGGTGTCGGAGGGTTGGTACCTGGGCCAAGATGGCCTCGCCCGCCTCCTCCTCCATGCCCACCCTGCCTGGCACACTTCTAGGCTGGAGAGGGCACGCGAGGGCGCCCCTGCCTGTGGGCCCCCCTGCCCGGTGGGGTGGCGCAGAGCCAGCCCCGGTCATACGTCACATGCGTAAAGCATGTGACATGGCCGCTCCGGGCCCTGCCGAGGCCAGAGAGCCTCCACGCTGCTCTGGGACTCTGTCTCGCTGCTCCTAGACGCAGTGTTCCCGTCGGCAAGATGGGGGCACAGCCCTGTGCTAGGGTGGACGGCGCTAAGACTGCCTGCGTGGCTGCCCAGCTCTGCCTGACCTTGGCCGTGGCAGCTGTGGTCACTCCTGTTCACAGACGCGAGATCCAGCCTCCAGCGCCTCCAGCCCAGGACCGTGCCGGAGGGCGGGGCCGTGGGGGGCCCAACACTGCACGGCCCTTGGGGAGGCCTTGGCATTCCCAGAGCCACCCAGACCCCCTGCATGGTCAGCACTGCTCCTGGGGCCTCCCTGGCCCTCGTGGGAGCTTCTCAGGTGGGGGGTCTCCGGCCAAGCCAGGGGCTTTCAGGTGTAAGGCCGGAGGTCAGGGGGCTCCCTGTCAGCCCAGCTGTGCAGACCCTGCTGTGCCTCTGGGAGGGGGTGTGGCCACGGGAGCCATCGCAGGTGAAGGATTCCGTGTCCTGCGTGGGGGTGGCACAGGGCACGCTGGAAGAGGGAAGGTCACCTGGGAGGGCGGTTCCGGGTGTGGGGAGAGAGCTGGACCTGGTCTGGTGCTGGGAGGTTGGGCAGATCCCGGCTCGGGTATGTTCTCCGCACAGCCACCAGGGGGCAGGCTTTACACGCAGGCTGCAGGGGATATGGCTCTCTCCCCCTAGACGTTGGATAGGGGTGCAGACCGGCCCCCTGCGTGGCTGGTGCAGGGGGCAGGCGTGGGTGAGTGGAGAGACCAGGGGTGTGGTCCCTCCGAGCCCGCTAGGGAGGAATCTCCGCTGGAAAAGGCCTGGACCAACCCCCCTGGGGCCTTATGGAGGGGGGTGCAGGCTCCGCCTCCTACGTAGAGGCTGAGATCTGTGTGCCGGGCACCCCCCCTCTGATGCAGCAGGTCTCCCACCACTGCCCACGAGAGGCGCTGACCTCCACTCCCTAAGAGCGGACGCCTCGCTGGACGCCAGGAGGCCAGGGAACCCCCAAGACCAAGCAGAGAATGAGGGCCTCCGATGGGGAGGGGCCCAGGCCTCTGAGAGGCAGGAGGCTGGCGAGATGGACCCTGAGCCTGCAGCCTAGGGCGGTCTCTGGGCGGAGGCGGAGCGACGCCCGTGTCCTTCAGGCCCCCTCTGGTCTCCCCGCGATGTGCTGGATCCCCGGGATGCGGGCCCGGGCCAGCCCCGGAGGAGGAGGAGGCGGCTGGGGGCTGTCGACCCAAAGTGGCCGTCAGTCTCCCGCCGGCTCCCATCTGGGTGAGGGAGGCCCACTCAGGAGGCCAGCTGGGCCTCGGTATCATCAGATAAATGGGGAACAGGAAGGGCCACGGCAGGTCCTGCTGTGGCTGGAGGGGTGTGCCCAGGCCAGGAGCACCCCGTCCCCTGCACCAGCAGCGCCATCGCCGTCATTGATCTGCTTTCCCCGAGGAGTGAGGTCCAGCCTGCACCGGTGCAGCTGAGCCCAGCCCCCGCGCCGGCAGCGGGCCAGGTGCCCGGGTGTGGCCAGGCTGCCGCATCCCTGACCTGGGGCCGGGAGGACTGCCTCTGCCCCACCCTCCCTGCAAGACGCTGAGATACAGGCCCTGGAGCCAGGCCCAGTGCCCGGCAGACAGGTGCAGGCAGGTGACAGACGGCACCTGGTGCTCATTCCAAGGCCCGAGGCCTGAGGCGCAACACCCACCGTCCCTCGCCCAGCACTGTGGCCTGACCTCTGACCCCCTCAGGTCTCTCACCAAACCCCAGACTTCGGGTCCATTCCTGCCACAGCCACCACCCGCTCAGGGGCCCAGCCAGCCTGGCAGTCCTGGACCGAGACCAACAGCTCTAAATCTTGCTCACCCCCAAAACGTGTTCGACGGCAGCCCTCACGCCCCACTCACACGTGCGCCCCCCCCCCCCCCCCCAGGCGGCATCTCTAGGGACAAGACAACTTCCCGGGGGGACAGCCACAGAGAGAGACAGGTATGGGCAGCGAGGGACAGGGAAAGAGGCAGGAGCCACGGAGGAAGTGGTAAGTGAATGGGCGACCTGGAGAGACAAGTGAGCGATGGAGGCGGAGAGAGAGAGACAGCCCAGGTGAACGGCGAAACCCAGGAGGAGGCAGGCAGAGACCCGAGAGGCTCCCGAGACGCACGGACGCGCGCGGCACCGCGGGCCGGTCCCCGAGGCCCCCTCACCCCGGCGGGCACCGCACCCAGCGCGCGCCCCAGCGCGGACCCCACCCGCCTCGGGGAGCGGGCTGCAGGCGGGAGGAGGCGCACCGCTGCCGGGGGCTCCGGGCCAGGCGGGCAGCACCATGTGGAAGCAGTCGCACATCGCGGCGGCCGGGCGGTGCGGGCCGGCGGCGGCCCGTCGCGTTCAGTCGCTGGTCCGGATCCGGCGCGCGGGCGGCCCGGAGCGGGGCGGGCGCCGCGCTCCGCCTCTGCTGCTCTGCGCTGCCGCTGACCGCGGCCTCGGACTGCGGACGGAGCCCGCGCCCCGCGACCCCGCCACCACCCGGACCCCGCCCCGCCCCGGCCCGCCCAGCCCCCCGCCCAGCCCGCACCCAGCCACTGCGAGCCAATGGGGGCGGTGCCGCCGGCCTCATTCAGCCCATTGGCTGCGGGGCCACAGGCCCCGCCCCGTGGCGACCAGGCCACTCCCCTGCCAGGGAGGGCCCCGTCAGGCCCCGCCCCTATGCCCGCCCTCGCGCCCCGCCCACGTCGGACCTCCCGCTGGACCCCCGCTGGTCTCAGCTGCGGGCCAGCCCCGCCCCTGGCTTGGCCTCGCCTGGCGCCCCCGGCCCACTTTCCGGGTTCAGAGAGTTGCCTTTGGACCCCTGCCAGGGAAGGGTCGACCCCTGAGCCGCTGTCGTACCGTCTAGTCCAGAGACGGGCATTTTCGTCACAGGCTGGGTGCGGGGCGCCCTGGGGGGCTGCAGGGAGGAGGCTGTGTTTTGTGATCTGACCCCTGCCCTGGGGGCTCCGGATGCGCTCCCCCAGGTGGCGCAGTGCGGCCGTGGGGGTGGGTGGAGAGGATCCTGGAAGGCCCTGGGCCCACTGTCTAGGGGCCACGCCCTCAGGAGAGCGGGAACAGAGGCAGCAGAGCAGTGTGTGTGCAGAGGACGGGTGACCCGAGGCTGGTTCACCCGCTGGCAGGCCCGTGGAGGCTGAGGAAAGACCACCCCGTTGGGTGGGGGTGGGCCTGGGGCAAATGCTGCAAGTCTGGAGACCTCCAGGGGGTGGGGCTGGACCACCTCGCGGTGGGAGGGGGGTATCGGGCAGAGGGGAGCTGCTGAGGGCGGGCAGAGGGGAGCTGCTGAGGGCGGCAGGACAGCTGGGGGCCGCGGTTGCTATGCAGAGGGAGGCCCCCTGGGGAAGTGGCCAGTGAGTGGGGAGCCCAGGAGAGGTGTTTCCATGGGAGTGGGGTGAGCTGAGGCTCAGGCTGTGGCGGGCCACCTTGGAGGACAAGTCCTGCTGCGGCTGGGGGGAGCCCGGGCCAGAACAGATGGGGGAGAGCACAGCCGCCAAGGAGGGGCATGGCGGGGCTGCCGGCTGGGGCAGGGATGGGCAGATGGACACACAGCCCCCTTTACCTGCAGGCCAGGCTGCAACAGAGGCCCCTCAGACACACAGCCTTGAAACACAGACACACACACACAAATACACACTCACATACACTCACACACATACTCACACACTCACACACACACATACACACACTCACTCACACACATACACACTCACACACACACATACACACACTCACACACACATACACACACTCACACTCACTCACACACATACACACTCATTCTCACACACACACTCACACACACACACACTCACACACACTCTCACACATTCACACTCACACATTCTCACACACACACTCACACTCACTCACACACACACACACACACACACACACTCTCTCTCACAGACACACACTCAGCCCAATACCCAGATACAGATCTGCTTGGACAGGTCCCCCTGCACTCAGAGAAGGCACACGCACTCACACACGTGCACCCACCCAGCCCACCTGCTGGGATGGGACACGCGCGCACACACACAGGTACATGCACGGCTCGCACGCAACGCAGGTGCACAGCGTCCCGGCTCCCTGGATGCACACGGCGGGCCCGGTCAGCGCTGCTGCATGACTCACACTCCAGTTCCCGGCAGCCGGCCGCAGCGGGCAGCCTTCCAGCAGCGGGTCGGACAGACGCCGGCTTCCCTACCGGGAAGAGGCCCTGGCAGCCTCCTGCGTCTCCAGCCCATGGCGTGATGGGCACAGCCCTGTCCTTCAGGAGGGACACGGGCACGGGTCTCACCCCTCCTGCCCTGCTGTCTTCTCTCAGGCTGGCAGCACGCCCTGGGCCAGAGCCCCTGCCTCCCCGCCCGGGAGACCGGCCTCGCTCTGCCCGCGGTGAGTCAAGTCCGGCCCCTGCGCAGGTCTGTCAAGGGTCTCAGCCCGCCCATCTGGCGGTGGGTGCCGGGGGACACGGGGCACTTAGGAGACCTTGGGGCACTGTGTCCCCATTGGGCATGTGACCTTGGTGAAGTTGTGGGGACCCTGGGCCCCCACCCAAATGAAGCAGCCTCACTCCATGTGACAAAGTGGCATATCCTGATTGTCAAGCAGGATGCACGTGGGCCTGTGGTGACTCCCAGCAGCTCCGTGGGGCGGCGGGTGGGGGGGGGGGCTGGTAAGAGGCTGGGGCTGCATTGCCTGAGCACCAGGAGGGGGCTGAGCCATGCCCTGCTGGCCCCTGTGCAGTGGGGCGGTCCCTGGGGCCCCAGACTCAGGACGGGGGGCAGGGACCCCCACCCCAGGGGCTGCCCTTTCGCCTCTCCTGCCTGCTCTGAAGCAGAGGCGAACACCACCCGCTGTGCTCACCCCTAGGACCCCCTAGGGCCACGTGGGCCCCATTTTATCCCTGGGCGGCCCGGGCCCCACAGGCATGCACCCCACAGTGTGCAGAGGGAGACTGTCCGGAAGTTGGCTGTTGCCCCCAGGCCAGCCGGTCAGGCCCTGCCTCCTCCTGCTGGGCCCCTCCCCTCCCCCCCTCCTCCCACCTGCAGGCCCTGGAAGCCCAGCCTGGCCCCGGGATCCCAGGGCCCACAGGAGAAGGCGCCCAGTGGGACCCAGGAAACTCCTGGCTGCCTCCCCGCCCGGCCCGACCCCCAGCCGAGGCCGGGCCACGTGCCTGCCTCCCGCAGAGCCCTATGCTGCCAGGAGCTGCCTCGTTCTTCTCAGCTGCAGCCTGTCCCAGCGTCCTCCTCTGGGGACAGATGCCCTACTTCAGACGGCACAGCATCTGGGCGTGGCTCAGGAATCGCTGTCCCCCCGAGGCATGGAGACGAGGGCCCAGCTCACAGCCTTCCTGGCACACACACCGCCTCCCTCTGGGTACCACCCCCTGGTGGGGGCCGTGCGGCCCTGCTGTGCTCTCTCCAGTGACAAACAGGTACAACCTCCTCCCCAGGACCCCCAGCCCTGGCCTCGGCCCGCGGGTCAGGGGTCCAGGCTTGCCTGCCGCCTCCCAGGGTCGGGCACCTGGGTGCTGGTACTGGGGTGCAGGGCACTGTTGGAGGCAGGGCCAGGAGCTGGGGCTCCAGCCACATCTCTGCAGGCCTGGCTCTGGGCAGAGCCCCACCCACCCGCACCGGCTCTCCGCCTCTCCAGGCGGCAGGGACGCGCAAGCATCAATGATTGATGCATCTTTGCAGCAGCCGCAGCAGCATAAGCAAAAATAGCTCCTGCCGTGTCCCTGCCCTGGCCCTGCCCACCCCGAGGGGCATGGGGGAGGGGTGTATCTGGGCCTCCACAGCTACCCCCACCCCATGCAGCAGGGCTGGGGCTCAGGGATAGGCCGAGGTGTCCTTCCTGAGGGGCCTGGGAGGGCCACATGGGCTCTTTCTCCTGACCACACTGCATCCCACTTCACGGCCCCTGTACCCCCACTTTAAGGGGGACCAGCCCCGCTGGCCAGTCTCTCCCAGCTGGTGAAGCATGCTTACCTTGAACAGCTGCCTGCCCTGCCCACCCCCCGGGGAGGCCTGGTCTTTGGCTGGGACCCATGTCATGCCAGATCTGTCTGTCCAGATGCTGACCTGAGGAGCAGGGGTCACCTATCAGCAGCCTGGGTTGCCCTCACCCGCTCCTTCCGCCGGGCTGAGCACCCAATGTCGGGGTCCCCTCTGCTGCCCCCTCTGGGTCTTGACTCACCCTCGGAGCACCTCCTGAGGGGGGGTCACCAGGTATATGAGTGTCCCGTGGCCACTGTGACAAGTGACCGTGCACAGAGAGTTATAGTTCGTTCATCCTTTCACTGTCGGGGGGGGGAGGGGGGCGGGGCTGTGTTCCTCTGGGGGTTCAGGGAAGACCATTGCCTTGCCTTTCCAGCCTCTCAAAGCTACCTGCATTCCTGCTCCGGGCCCCACGTTAACTCCGACCCCTGCTCCCATCTCCCATCCTCTCTCAGACTCTGAGCCTTCTGCCTCCAAGGATATTTTTTCCATTGATCTTTTATTATTTATTTTATTTTTTAAAATATATTTTATTGATATTTCACAGAGAGGAAGGGAGAGGGATAGAGAGCTAGAAACATCGATGAGAGAGAAACGTCGATCAGCTACCTCCTGCACACCTCCCACTGAGGATGTGCCCGCAACCAAGGTACATGCCCTTGACCAGAATCGAACCCGGGACCTTTCAGTCCGCAGGCCGACGCTCTATCCACTGAGCCAAACCGGTTTCGGCTCCATTAATCTTTTAGAGAGAGTGGAAGGGAGGGAGGAGGGAGGAGGGAGGAGGGAGGAGGGAGGGAGGGAGGGAGGGAGGGAGGGAGGGAGAGAGAAACATCAATGCCAGAGAGACACATTGATTGGTTGCCTCCTGAACTCGCCCGGACGGACCGGGTGGGAATTGAACCTGCAACCCAGGTATGTGAACCCAGGTATGTGAACCCAGGTATGTGCCCTTGACTGGGAATCCAACCCGCGACCTTTCGGCCTGTGGGCCGATGACCACTCTAGCCAGGGCTGCCCCCCTCTTTTAAAACAACTTATTTTTATTGCATTTATTGGGGTGACATTGGTTAATGGAATTGTACAGGTTTCAGGTGTACGATCTTACAACACATCCTCTGTATGTTGTACTGTGTGTTCACCGCCCCAAGTCAGGTCTCCGTCCACCACCATTGTCCGCCCTCTGCCCGCTTCTACCTCCCTCCCCCTCTCCCCCCTCTCCCCCTCTGGTAGGGACCCTGTGATTACTGGGCCCAACAGTATGACCATCTCCCGGGACCATCTCCCCATCTCAAGAGTCTTTTTTTTAAAAAATATATTTTATTGATTTTTTACAGAGAGGAAGGGAGAGGGACAGAGAGCTAGAAACATCGATGAGAGAGAAACATCCATCAGCTGCCTCCTGCACACCCCCCACTGGGGATGTGCCCGCAACCAAGGTCCATGCCCTTGACCGGAATCGGACCCGGGACCCTTCAGTCCGCAGGCCGACGCTCTATCCACTGAGCCACACCGGTTTCGGCAAGAGTCTTAACACGTCTGTGCCGTTCCTTTTGCCTTGTAAGTTCCCTGTTCACAGGTTTGGGGGTCAGGACTCGGACTAGACTGGGATGCCAGGTGATGCTGTGTGCCCGGGTGCTGCCATCCTGCACCCTGAGGATCACAGTGCTGTCCTCACGCCCCACCCAGGTCGACACGGGGCAAGGGGAGCCTCAGAAGAGCTGGCTCCAGCCCTGGCAACACCTCACTCGGGCCTCGGGCCTCGGGCCTCGGGCCTCGGGCCTCGGGCCTCGGGCCTGGGCCTCCCCACCCGCCCCTGAGGTGAGGACACCACTCCTGCCAGGCCCTGGGCTGTGAAGACAGCAAGGCCAGTGGGTCAGGGGTCCCAGAGTGGGCCGCCCAGCGCCTGGTCACCTCCTGCAGGGCCACCGGGTGTCTGTCCAGGCGGGGCAGTCTGACTGGGCAGTGCGGTTGCTCACACACTGCAGAGCCGGCTGTTGTGCGGGGAAGCAGGGTAGGGAGCAGGAGGCTGCGGTCCAGCGTTCAGAGAATGATCTCATCTGGTGATTTTTAAAATTAATATTTCCAGTAGCTTGGCTGAGGACCAGGGAGAGAGAGGGTGATTCGTGCAAACAGGACAGGGCCCGAGGAGAGCCCAGAGGTCCCAGGGTGGGGAGAGGTGAGCGCAGGTAGACTGGCCGGCGGGGTGAGGGTCCGGGCCTGCCCGGCCTGATGGCTGCGCCGGGGAGGCTGGCGTCCAGCTCACTCACCGAGGCTGATTGCGGGACCCTGGGGTGGGGCTGATGGGAAAGCCTGGACTGCCTGGGAGGGGCGCTGGCAAAGGGCCAGGCTGGCCCATCGGTGCCCCTCGCCCTGGCATGGCAGCAGCAGGAGGGCGGGTAGCATCAAGGCACTGCAGGGGGCTCGAGAGGCAGCGGACGCTCCTCCGCCCTCGCGTTCGGAAGGACGAGGTCGGGGAGCCTGCGGGGAAGGCGTCACGCAGCCGCCCGGACAGTCTGCGTGCAGCGCGTGGCACCAGGCCTCGCACGGTGAAACCCGCGCCCCTCTTCCCACAGCGTCTGGGCGGCGCCGGGGGCGGGGCTCCGAGGGGCGTGGTCTGGAGCTGCCACGCCCCTCTCTGCGCCAGAGCGTGACGTTACGGTGGCGACGACGCCGGAAGTGGGACTGGTGAGCGTTGTTGCCGGGCAACCGGCGGGAGCCGGACGCGGGGACTTGGAGCCGCAGGCGGCGACCGCGGGCCTAGGGACGACGCGGCCCAGGTGGGTGCGGGCCCGAGCCGGACACCCGGCCCTGAGCGCGCCCAGCTCGCCCCTCGGGAGCCGCGCACCCGGGCCCCGAGGGGGGTCAGTGACCGACCCCGAACTCCGGCTGCCTGCCCTCCCGTCCGCCCGGCCCGGGGAACCCCCAGAGTCCCGACCCCACTCGGGGACTTCGCGCCGCCCTCCCCGAGCGCCCGGACTCTCCTTTGCTCTGGCCGGACCGGACCTCGCTGACCCCTGCCCCCCAGTTGTCTGAGGACACGGCCCTGTGCCGGACGGTCCCCGGGCGCCTGGGAGTGCAGGCTGTGCGCGTTCCCCAGCGACCCTGGGCCCAGGCGGCCACCCGCCCTCCGAGGAAGCCACCAGCAGCTACCGGGCAGGGGGCGAGCAGCGGCCCCCGGGCCGTCCAGCCTCCTGCGCGACCTTCCTTCTGCGCGGCTGCCCACACCCACATACACGCGCGTGGGAGCCGGGGCGAGCGCCCGGCCAGACTCCCACTCTAAGCGGGTCTCCGCGTGACCTCACAGCGGAAGCAGGCGAGGTCTCTGACCACCAGGCTCCCGAAGACAGCGGTGCAAGACCCCTGGGAGCCAGGGCAGCGGGTGAGGGCCCGCCCCACCTTCCTCCGTGGGAGCGGGAAGCCAGGATCTGCAGGCTCCGGTCGGGGCTTTCCACCCGCATCGCTGGTGGCCTGGACCCAGGGGAACACCCAGGGGAACACAGCGCCTCGGGGCGTTTGAAGGCTGGGAATCCTCGGCCAAGTCAGAGCCGCTCTCAGCACTCGGAAGTCCCGGAGCGGCCCGCAGCACCTCGGCCGCCCAGAGCCACTTCTGCCCAGGAGTGTGGCTCCCACCAGCCTCCCCAGGGCGGGCCCTGGGTGACAGGAGCCGTCACCCCCATTTCCGAGGTGTTCCTCAAGTACTGGGAGGTGGAAGGCTGGCTACAGAGGGGTCCCCTGCCTGGTGGCCGTCTGCCCGTCCTCTGGAGCCAGGGAAGAAGTGAGGCCGCCTCCCTGCCCACTGCTCCCGGCTCTGGCCACGTCCGCCCTCCAGCCCCACTGCCACCCACCAGCTCAGGCACGCGGGGAAGCGCAGCGAGCTCATTCAGAAAGCCTCGGGGAAGCCCCACTCCAGGCTGCGTGCAGTGAGGGGGTCCCCACCCCCGTCTCCCGACCTGACCCCCGTGTTGGGGTTTGCGTTCTGTGGCTGCCTCTGACCCTCCCTGCCCTCCTCTTTCACCCACCGCCCCTTTCCCGGCCATCAATTCCCAAACACGAAGGAAGGGAAGGCAGGAGAGAAAAGCCGGGGCTGCTTCTAGGGACGGGCCAGCCCGCATTGCCCTGGGCCTCCCACGAGGTCCGCACTCCAGTCAGCGCAGCTCCCGCACCGTTTTCGTTTGTTTGTTCGAATCTATTTTTACTGATTTCAGAGGGGAAGGGAGAGGAGAGAGAGAGGAGAATCATTGCCGCACACCAGGGACCGAGCCCGCCACCCGGGCGTGCGCCCTGACCAGACGGGACCGGGACCTCCTGGTCCGCAGGTGAATGCTCAGCCCTGAGCCGTGGGCCGGGCCGCTCCCTGGCTTTGAAGCAGCAAACTGACTGGTGCAGCGCAGGTAGCAGGTTGTGAGAATCACCAGGCGCCTCCACACCGCCCCCCCTCCCGCTGGCGCAACCCCCGGACCTCAGGCCTTAGCGGCAAAGCGCCCCCGTCATTGTGGGGGGGAGTCCACGGCCAGTGAAGGCGTGGGAAGGGGTGCCGGCATTTACAGGGGACCCTTCTTCCACACACCGTGGTTTTCACTGAGGACCGTGTGACGGCAGACATGCTGCCATTTACCAACGTCACGGTGCCCAGGCGTTCCCTGGGCTGCTGAGCCTGGTGCCTGTTTCTTCCCTGCCAGCCCGTTCTCAGCACGAGAACCCTGTCAGGTTTGCTTTTCAGGAAGAGCCGTCCCGCAGGCAATGGAGGAGTCTCGGCCGAGGCCACGGCTTAGGGGGGAGCCGAGGAAAAGCCAGGCCTTGGGTCTGGGCACACGTGGTAGTAATGGCCTGAAGTTGGGACGACTGTTACTTTGTGTGTGGTTTCTCTTTAAATATATTTTTTATTGATTTCGAAGAGGGAGAGGGAGAGGGAGATAGAAACATCAATGATGAGAATCACAGATCGGCTGCCTCCTGCATGCCCCCTTCTGGGGATCGAGCCTGCAACCCGGGCCTGACCAGAACTGAACCGGGACCTTTTAGTCGCAGGCAGATGCTCTATCCAGAGCCAAACCTCCAGGGCTGGCCCCTCCTCTTCAGCCACATTGCGCCTCCTCCCAGCGCCCCACTGGGTTGAGGCAGAGGGTCCGTGTTACTTTGGGTGCGGAGGCCAGAGTGACTGGGAAGGGATCCAGGCACGTAGCGCCGTCCCCTCCTGTGGGTGTGTGCCTCTCCCCTTCCCGGGCGCCTGGCGGCAGCGGGTGGCACAGGGACGCTCATCCGTCTCTTCACTCCGCCAAGCGCTGGTTCTGCTCTCACTGGTGCCACCAGGGGCCTCGCCATCTGGGACCCCAGGGACTAGGACCTGGCCTCAGCACTCTGCCCCTGGGAAGTAAGTCCTCTGGTGCCAGGGCCGTGCTCTGTGGGGAGAAGAGAGCGGGAGGGCGTGCAGGGTGAGGCACAAGTGGGGTGGGCCCGTCGGAGGGAAGGCTGCTTGCAGACCCTCAAGGTCAGGGGCCCCCGTTTCTGTTCTGAAGGTGTTCAAGGTTGCCTTCTAATTCATGCGTCCTTTCCAGCTCGGAATCTAGAAGGTTCTGGAGGGCTCTGCAGAACGCAGACAGCACAGCCGCTTCCCGACGCCTCTGGAGCGGGTCCCGCTGCCAGGAGCACCTCCTCCTCCCTCTCGGAGCCGGTGCTGCCCAGGGGACGTCACCTCGGTGGACGGGGCTCCTGGGGCGGGGGACTTAGTGACGGTGCCAGCCACCCCGTGGCCACGGCCCCTCGGAGCGTCTGCCAGGAAACAGCGGCCGGTCTGCAGGGCGCACCTGCCCCAGGACCTCGAGGGCCAGCCTTTCCTGTGGTGGACGGGGAGCCAGGTGGGCAGAGGGCGGTGGGCAGCGGCCTTGGCGGTGCCCTGTGCAGCCCTGGGTGCTGGTGAAGGACGGAGGTGGTAGCGGACACGATGCCCGACAGCCAGGGCAGGGAGCCGGGAGGCGGGGAGACCCAGCTGGCACAGCCTGGCTCGTGCGCTGTGCTGAGGGCTGGCCTTCAGCCACTGAGTGGGCAAAGCCTCCCCGTGGAAGTACAGAACGGCCCGCGGGGAAGACGCAGAAGGGGCAGGCGGCCTGAGGACGGGGCAGGGCAGTGCTGGCCGTGTAAGGGAGGCCACACTGGGCTAGAAGGCTCAGACCCTGACGAGGGCAGCCTGGCTGTGTCCTGGTAGGGGAGGCCTGAGCAGGGGGCGGAGGCGACAGCCTGGCCTGGGGGTGGAGAAGGGGCAGGGCCCGCGAGGCAGGGAGGGGACCCTTCCTCCCTGTCCCGGGCTGACGGTGCTTTGTGTCCTCAGACCCTTCCCGGGAGCTGGGTCTCGTTTTGGAAGGTTCTGAGCTCCAAGGGCCTGAAGAAGTCGGGGTCCCCGGGAGGCTTCTGCCTGCCCCTGTGCGGAGCCCTGATCCAGACCACGGTGAGCCGCGCTGGCTGCCGGGGTCTCGGCGTGAGTCACTTTTCCCTTTATTAAAACGTCCATGTCCGCCCTGATCGGTTTGGCTCAGTGGATAGAGCGTCGGCCTGCGGACTTAAGGGTCCTGGGTTCGATTCCGGTCAAGGGCATGTACCTTGGTTGCGGGCACATCCCCAGTGGGGAGTGTGCAGGAGGCAGCTGATCGATGTTTCTCTCTCATCGATGTTTCTAACTCTCTATCCCTCTCCCTTCCTCTCTGTAAAAAATCAATAAAATATATTAATAAATACATAAATAAAATAAAACGTCCATGTCCGTGCGGAGCGTCCCCCCGCGGGATGAGCGTGCTGTCCTCATTGTCAGACCGTGGGGAGGGCTGCTCACAGCTTTCCTGCAGGGTCCAAGTGCCTGCCCCGGCCGCACCGTCACCTGTCACCTGTCACGGGGCTCAAGGCAGGAAGGATGGGCAGGAGGGGCTCTGGTGAGAAGTCCTCTGGTTAGGGGGCTCCGCCCACCCAATACGGGACTGAGGGGAGCACCTGGCCGGCCAGCAGCTGCAGCCTGGAGGGATCCCAGAGCATAACTGGGGTTCGCTTTGTACACCCCCTCCCCGAGAAGGTGGAGTGACAGGCAGTGGGGGTCCAGGAGGGTCTGCTTGGATGGTGGGCATGGACAGTGCCCTGAGGGTGGGGGCCAGCGGGTGGCCCGCCCCGCACAGGGGCTCAGCGGGAGCAGGCCGGGTGTGACCTGGTGCCAGCAGGCAGGGGACAGCCGGCGTCCAGGGCTCGCTGCAGGGCGCCCGACACACTTGGCCCATCTGCCCTAGGAGGCACTGGCCAGGAGGTGGGGACTCCTAGAGGTGCAGGCAGAGGCATCTTAGAGCAGAACATGTCCAGCGGCTGCCTGGCCGCGGCGGGGCGAGAGCAGGCGGGCGGCGGCGTCCCCCACGAGGCCAGACCCAGCACGACACCAGTCCTGGGGCCACCGGCCAGGTCACAGCCCGGGCCTGTGTGCTCTGGGAGATGCCACCAGCTGCGCGCTGGGTCCCGGGCACCTCTGCGGCCCCACCGGGGTGAGGTCTCAGACAGCACGAGGGCACACGCGGGCGGGAGGCAGGCGGACGGGCCAGGCACTTCCTGTCGCGTGTGCAGGCACCTGCCGTGTCCTGTCTGCCGTCAGCTCTCAGGACTGCCGGGCGGCCCGCAGGGGCACCTGATCGCACACGGCCTGTCCCTGCAGACACCCCCCCCCCCCCCCGGGCGGGGCGTCCCAGCGCCTGGGAGGAAGGCTTCCAGGCGCTCCGTCTGCGGGACCTGGGGTGACATGGTTTCCGGTGCCTCTGCTGAGGGGTGCTGTGCGGCCTCACCAGAGCTGTTTTGTGGGGTTTTCCAAGCCCAGGTCAGCTTCCCGGGGTCCGTTGGGTAGACCCGTCCTGCGCCCACGGGTCAGTTTAGATGGAGGCTCCTTCGGCAGAGCCGGTGCTCACCAAGGGGTACCGGGGACCCCATGAACGAGGTGGCCCCTGGGGGCCTCTGAGGAACCCAGGCCCGACTGCCTGTGCCGCTGCCTGGGGCCCCCGTGTCCCCACAGCGTCCCCCACACCCAGAGGGCAAGCTTTCCCTCTACCAGCTGAGGACGCCCCTTCTCACAGAGCAGCAGTCAGCACCGATTGTATAAAACGGTGTTCAATACAACTGCCTGGTAAGCCGCATTCTGGCTGACTCACCCGCTCTGTGGGGGCTGCCAGCAGCCCCGCCCTGGGGCCTGGGGGACTGAGGCCCAGAGACCACAGTGGGGCCAGCACCTTTCCCAGGAGTCAGACCCAGGTGGGGGCGTGGCAGGGACCATGGGGGCCGTCCCACAGGCTGTGGCTGGGCCTGGGGCCTGGGCGTCACCGTCACTTTCAGCCAGAAGGAGGCGTTTGGAGCTGCTGTCCACCCGCTGCTCACGCCTGGGGACTCCCGGCCCCGTGCAGCGGCCCCCCAGATTCAGACTGGATGCCGCACTTTACCCATTCCCACCGCGCCTCCCTGCCCCCTGCCACGAGCCACCTCCCCCTTGTCCAAACCTGAGCCCAGAAATTGGGGCCCCAGAGCCCAAGCCAGAAGCCACGAGCCTGCCGGCCTCCCTGTCCACTCAGGGTGCCTCTACTTTGAAGGCTGGCAAGAGAGACCCGCAGCTACTTCTAATCGGGATCTATTAGACAGAAATGCCGGCTGACACAACGGCTGGTTTATTGCTTCTAGACACACACACTTGGAACCACTGACCCACAAGAGGGAGGACTTCAAAGCCTGAAGGGAGCAACCGGCTGCTCAGGGCCACACCCTCCTGCTGCCCAGCCTGACGGGGTCCCCCCGGGGCTGGCTCCAGGGGCGCCCGCATCCTTGGCCCAGTGGTCCCACTGCCCCCTGAACATCCAGTGACAGTCCTCCCCGCCCACGGGGCCCTGGAGCTGAGCCAGCAGACGGGCCCTCAGGAGGCCTGGTGGGCACTGCGCCCCCCACTTCGCTGAGTCACCTTTGACCAAGCGCAGACGGCACTGGCACGAAATCATCGCGTGCCCGAGGAAAAGCAACCTTGTTGGTGAGGGGCAGGGAGGGAAGACAAGCGGGCGAGACAGGAAGGAACCGTGTGGGGAGGCAGCGCCCTTGTGAGCTGGAGAGAGGAGGAGGGGCAGGCGGTGTCCCCCGCCAACCCCTCCACCAACTCCCTCAAGACCGAGGGGCCATCGATGCCCCGTGCCCACGTTCCTTTAACCCTAGGTGTAAACTGACCTTGACAGCGGGTCCCGGCAGTGACCAGAGCAGGCGCAGGCATGGCCCCAGCCCGCCAACAGCGGCGTGTGCACAGGCCTGTATGCCGTGGCCGGCGCTGGGTCCTCGGGGCACCAGAGACCCCTTAGGTGTCTGAAGATCCATGAGGGCCAGACAGCAATCTGACCTTTGCCCCCAAGAACATTTATATATAAACTAGAGGCCCGGTGCGTGACATTCGTGCACTGGGGGTGGGGGGTTCCTCAGCCCGGCCTCCGCCCTCTCGCAGCCCTCTGCCCCCTCGGGGGATGCCTGCCTTCCGGCAGGGAGTGAGCCTGAGCCTGAGCCTGAGCCGGCAGTCAGACATCCCCCGCGGGGTCCTTAGCGCTGCCTCGGAGGCAGGAGGCTCCCTCGCCAGCCGTGAGCCCGGCGTCTGGCTGAGCGGGGTCCCCTGTGGGAGCACACCACCAGGGGCAGCTCCTGCGTTGAGGTCTGCCCCGTGGTCCTCAGTGCGCGGCATAGCGACCGGTGGTGCGCCATTCGGTCGATTTTCATGTTAGCCTTTTATTACGTAGGATTGCCATCCATTAAGCCCTACGGATTCTACACTTCCTTCCCGCCAAGCTGGAAGGTGGGCTGGCTCCCTCAGCAGGTGAGCCGCCCTCAGGGCCGTGGCAGCGCGTGGGGCGGTTCCAGTGAGTTCACAGAGAAGCCCGACTCGGGAGGGAGTGACCTTGGGAAGGAAACACACCACCTGCAGGTGCTCAGGTCACAGACGGTTCTATTAGCAGCAGAGGATGTTCATAGAAAAAATATACTTTTAAGAAAATAGCTGAGAAAGTCTAGGGATAATAAAAAGTTTACAAAATATATCTTATGCCAAAATGGTGCCCAAAACGTAGAAAACTCAGTTTCTGAAATGTCACCCAGGAAAGGCAGGCGCTGTCCAGCCGGTGGCCACGACCTCCGGGAGCTGCCGGCTGAGAGCGCCCAGCCTGGCCGGGAGGGAGGGAGGGCGAGCAGCGGCAGACGGGCCGCCCCGGGGCGTCCTGGTGGTCACGCGGCGGGCTGCCCGTGGGCAGGCGGTGCCAGGCCATGTGCGGGCAGCAGGGCAGGGCACAGGCTCAGGTCTCCACCAGGATCTCCACCACGTGGTCCAGCTCGCCCAGGTCCCGCTTGCAGCTGGAGCCAGGGGGCGGGGCGCCCGCGGAGGCCAAGGTCTCGAACCCGTCGCCAGGGACTGACTTGGCGCCCACCATGCCCGTGAGCACGGCGTCCAGGTCGTAGTAGGGACCGTCCACGTCCGCAAACAGCCCTTCCCCCGCGCGGGGGGCTCTGCTCTCCAGGGTCTCGAATATCTGGTCCAGCGACTTCTGAAAGCTGGCCTTGCTCTCCGGGGGGCCGGCCGCCTCCCACACGCAGCTGGGGGCGCTCCCGGGCGCCTGCGCACTCGGGGCCCCCGACAGTTCGGGGAGGAGGTCTGGCGCAGGGCCGCCCCCCGAGTCGGGAGCAGAGTGCCCCCCCTGCTGCTCCCAGGGGCTTCGACACAGGATCTCGGTGGAGACGAGGCACTCCAGTGGCCCCCGCCCGGCGCCGTCCTGGCTCACGGCCCCCCGCAGCTGCCGGACCGTGTTGGCGATGAGCACCGAGCGGCACAGGTCCGGCTCCACCAGCATGTGGCACAGCTGTAGTTTGACCAGCGACATGTCCAGGAGCGACTGGCGCTGCAGGCTGTGGGAGGGCGCGGCCGGGGGGCTGTCCTCGCCCTCCGCGCACTTCCTCTTGAGCCCGCGGGCGAACATCCTGCCGAGTCCTGCGGAGACCGAGGAAGACCCTTAGCCCCCTCCGGAGCCCCTCCAGTCTGCCGGGCCAGGCCGGGGCGCGGGGTGGAGACCAGAGCCGCTTCCAGAGCCCGTCTACGTCACGCACAGCCACTCAGAGCTTGGAGTGCGCACGCGAACCGCAGCCTCTGACCCCGCACAACCGTCTCCACCACAAAGACAATGGACTAGAAACGGAGGCACACGCGGAGGGGCTGGGCTGAAGCTGCAGGCACAAGCCCAGGGCTGCGCCAGGCAGGGCGCACCTTCCTCTGACCAGCCAGCCGCCTGCACCGCACCGGGAGGCGCCCCACCCCAACCCGCAAATAGCCCTGTGAAGAGGGGCAGAGAACCTGCAGGCCGCGCCCCCCCAAGTCCCCGGAGGACCCTCACCTTGGGGAGAGCGGGCCTCGCCCTGTCTGCCCCCCAGGCCCCTCTCCAGGGCCCTGGGGACATGGGGGCCGGCGCTGCAGGGACACAAAGGCTGCGGGCAGGTGCCTGGGCTCCCAGAGGGCTGGCTGCAGGGCCTGGGCGCTCAGGGTGGCTCTGCCGCCACCAGCGCTCTCAGCTGACATGTTGGGGTCACAAAGCCGAGCACCGTGGGGGGCGCCTCCCACCCGGGGCTCCCCGTTCCAGAAGAGGCGCCCCCACCGCGTTACGTTTCTCTTCCCAACTTGGTCAAGGAGCTCAACGTCTTGACTCCAGAGAACTCACTCGCGTTGTGCGTGAGGGTTACACCCTGCATTTGCCAGTCAGTGGATTTCCTTTTTAAAAACACCGAGCCTGTGGCTCCGTGAAGGTGCTGGAGGGCGAGTCCCGGGAGGGGTGGCGATGGGTCTGCCGTGAAGGAAGAAGGGGCTGAGGCCCCCCTCCCTCCAGGAGCCCCTGGCAAGGCCCCCGTGCCAGTCCTCAGACAGAGGGCCCTGTCCTCTGAGTCTCAACCCCCGACCTCACTCCCGTGTACTTAGCGAGTGAAACTCCAGCGGCCGTGGGCATTTAACCCGGAATGAACACCAACGTCCACGTACAAACATGTACCGGCACGTTCACTGCCGCTGCACTCAGAGCTGACCACGGAACAGGCTCGCACCGGCGTGGCTAGGGTTCTCCGGGCCCACACCACGCCCCCCGCCCAGCAATGGGAGTGGCCGGGGGCCCCGGGGACGGCCGCGTGAGAAAGCCAATCTCAAAGAACGGGCGGGCGCGCTGACTCCGCGGCGGCGACACTCCGACGGAGACGGAGACGGTGGGCTGGCCAGACAGGTCTGCACGGTGGGGCCACAGCTAGGCCCTGCTAAGGGCACAGAACCACACACGTGCACACGCACACACATGCAGCAGATTCAGATCTGTGACCACCCAGGGGGTTTTAAAATGCGAGTGGCCACAGCCTGGCCAGTGTGGGCGTCATCTGTGCACCAAAATGTGGGTCGCCAGTTCAGTTCCCGGTCGGGGCACAGGCCCGGCTGCAGGCTCGGACCCAGTAGGGGGCGGGCAGGAGGCAGCCAATCCGTGTTTTGTTTCGCTCTCACATCCATACTTCTCTCCCCTCTCCCTTCCTCTCTCTAAAAATCAACTTAAAAACCTAGAACCCGAAAAACATTATAAACTGATGAACCAAAAGATAGTTACAGAGGCAGTAAAGCATCAAACAGAGTGTCTAATTACAGCAGTAAGGTTAGGGAGAGGTGGGGGAAATAAGAGATCAACTGAAGGACTTGTATGCATGCATATAAGAGTAACCAACGGATGCAAAACATTGGGGGGTGAGGGCAGGTATGGGAGTGGGGTGGGGGGGGGCAATGGTAAGATATGTACACATATAATACCTTAATAAAAATTTGGAAAAAAAAAAAAAAAAAGAAAGCAGAAATGCAACAGACATGATGCCAAAAATAATTGAATAAAAAGTAATTTCATCATAATTAGTTCTTTAGCCTTTGCCTAGATATTACTGATATGTCACTGAAGTATTTTAATACGGGACAAGTGGTTGTTTAATTTATGCATGTTTTATAAAGTCCATAATGTATGAGCTTCATGAATTGCTCATTCATAACCAGGTCCTTTTTCAAACCATTGTGTATAGATTAGACAATGTTGAATGTATAATAACGTAATTCATAACGCTTAAACTGATTATAGCTGTAGTGCATTTTATCTTAATATACAGATGACATATGAAAGTGTTGTCCAATTTAATTTATGGTATGCTCATTACTATGTAACTAGGATAATTTTTAAATCAAAAAAAAAAAAAAAAAAAAAAAAAACCTAGAACCCGCACAAACAAAAAACCTGAGTGACCATTGCTTATTCCCCTACAAGACTCGTTCCCCCAGAACGGCAAGCAGGGCGAACGCATCCACACAGCGACAGCACTGTCGTCCGGCCTAGCCCTCACACCGTCGCAGGGGCCATGCGCACGCCAATGAGTTACCACCAAGCTCATCAGACCAATCCAGTCCCTCCGGTAGCAGGTTCACGTTTCCTGTCTGAGCGGCCAGGCCAGCGCGCACAGCCCGCACCCCCTGCTGAGGTCGCGTGCGCAGCCGTGTATCCTGGGGTCATTACTCACCAGTTACCGCACCCCTCCCACACGCACCCCTGTGCTGAGCAGGAGATGGTGTCAGACATCGGACACCAGGCCGGGCTCTGCAGCTCTGGCTCTCGGTAGTGTTTCCACAAAAGCTGACGTCCCGCCTCTGCCTGACGACTGCACTAGCATAACTAGTCCCCGCCCCACTCAGGAGTGGGGTGCCACGAGGGCCGGTGGACGGCAGAGCCGGCTGACCCTCCGAGCGCAGCAGGACCTGAGACGGCAGGAAGGCGGGTCTCTCTGGGAGGACAGCCTGGAGGCCCACAACCTGCGGCCACAGCCTCGTCCCCACTCCGGCCGAGGGCCCACCAGAGGACGCAATGTCCCCCAGCAGTCACACGGCGCCCTGAGCCCCCTTCTCCTCCCCTGCCTGCGTGCCTGCCAAGCAGGGTGGGGCCTCCCGCAGCTCTGAACTAGCTGCTCTACGTCTGGTGGCCGTCCTCCGGTGACTACTGGGAAGAGGCTCGGAAAGCAGTGGACCCCCCGGGCCCGGACGGGACCCCATCTCCGGGTTCTCCCTGCGTTCTCTGTCTGTGGAGCTGAGTTCACCTGCGTTCTTGCTGATCACACAGCCGTGTCAGGTGCAAGGTCACGGCCACTCGCGACACTGCACGTTCACCCCAACGTCCAAACGTGGGGCTCTCACCTCCCCCGCCCCCCCCACAGCCCAGCACGGACTCCTCGGAGCCCCCACCAGGACTGGGGAGGGGCTGTTCCAGGCCCGTGCACCCCATCAAGCTGCCCACTGGAAGCAGCCCCCCCCTCCCCACACCAGGTTCTCTGCACCGCCCTCCCTCTGGACCAGGGGTCCTCAAACTACGGCCCGCGGGCCACATGCGGCCCGCCGAGGACATGTATCCGGCCCGCCGGGTGCCGCTGCCTGTCCTGCTTAGCAGCCGACGCGTCCCGGGCCCGCAGTGCGCATAGGAATTTGTTCATAGTTTTTTTTTAAACTATAGTCCGGCCCTCCCACGGTCTGAGGGACAGGGAACTGGCCCCCTGTTTAAGAAGTTTGGGGACCCCTGCTCTGGCCCATCCAGCACGGGTCCCCCGCCCGTGCTCCCCACTGCTCCTCCCCACAAGCCCACCTCGCCCCCGGACGGGCCTCTGCCACCAGCCTGTCCCCACCAGAGGTCATGGGTAACCGAGGCCACCACGACGCAGGCAACGTGATGAATCTCAAAACATGGCGAATGAAGAAGCAGGAACAAACGGAGGCCCCACAGGACTGTGCGCACGGCCCACAGAGCGGGCAAGCTGGCCGAGCCGCTGAGAGCACGCCCACCAGCGTGAGTGCTGGCGCCGTTCAGCCGCTGCCCTACGTCACACCTGGTGACCAAGACGGACGAACCGAGCCGAGAGGAGCCTGCCACTCGCTGCTTAAGTGGGACGTCGCCCAGGGCGCACATCAGAGCTCCGATCCCGCGGCCCCACATCGCCCCTCACCGTCCTCAGCAACTGCTCACTCAGTGACCAGCAGGCAGGGGCCGCACGGACGACTCAGAGGCAGCCTGTGGGGTCACCCGGCCGAGCCCAGAGGTGGCCTGGGAGGGCCACGCTCCTCTTACACTTGTGCTGGGGCAAAGTCAGCCGGGTGTGGCTCTGAAGGGACCAGGAGAGGTTCGGGGCGGAGGTGGGACCCGTCCCTTCAGTGGGCCTGGCCCAGCACAGCTCTCGGCAAAGCCGTCACCCTCCCGCCAGGCCGGCCCGACCACAGAGCCCAGCTCCCTGTTCAGGATGAACAACACGTTGGGTCTTACCCACGGCCATTACCTCTGGGATCGGCCAGTTCGCGCGTCTAGTTAAATGTCCAAATCCCACGGCCACTCTCCCCGTCAGCGTGCACGGCCCCCGAGGCCGCCTCCGCCCAGGCGCTGGCCGGACAGAGAGGAAGACGGAAGGCTGGGTTCACCTGGGGAGCGGCACCCCCATGCAGAGGGGACCCAGGCCCCACACCAATCTCAGCGAGGCTAATGGGAACGCAGAACGGATTCTGAGCAGGAGGGCGGGCACAGGACCGACTCTGACCTGACCCATCACCGTGACCTCCAGCCGCTGCCAGGCACCCCACGGGCCTCAGGTTTTTAAGGCAACGCGACTCTGTCTGTGCCAGTCAGATCCACTGTGGAACCCTCCATCAGAGAGGAGCAGGGCGCCGGCGCGGTGAGACGGGCGTGCGCAAGGCGAGGCCGACCCGCGGTGGGCTGACATCCTCACGGGCAGCCCCCAGGGAGCCCAGGCCCTGGTTACCTGGAGAGAAACAGGCTCCCCTCGCCAGCTGAGGGGACGGCCCTGACCTCCTTCCAGGCTAAACCTGCAAAGGTCATCTCCAACTTTTCATGCTGAATTTCAACTTTAATCGTAAAACGTGGCCAGACTTGCCCCTGGGGCCGCTGTAGGCAGGAAGGCGATAAGACAGTAACCTCCGTATTTTTCCTGGCTCGTTTGGAGAGGACAGTGACCTCGGTCGGTCCGGTCGGCGTTCTGAGCGCGCAGCACACAGCCCGCAGAGAAAGGCGGCTGGGCACCACAGCTCCCGGCACGGGAGCCTTCACCTGGGGCTCTTCCTGGTAGCCCTATTTTGGGGACAATGAGCTTTTGAAGACGTGGAGCTGAGCTGGCCTGGGAGCTTGGACTCGAGCTGCTGGTACTTTTCCGAGTCACAGCTGGGCCGCGTCCCAGGCTGACTGCGGGCGGCACCAGGAGCCACAGCAGACAGCGCTCCTGCCAGGGGGTCCGGGACAGGGCAGCCCACCCTCCCCTGTCATCTCCACCGGCCTGGGACGCTGGAGAGGCTGCCAGGAAGCGGGCAGAGTGCCAGCGTCAGACCCCCGAGGCCGCATGCTCGCTCCGGCCCTCCCAGACCAGAGAGAGCTGGGCCCGCCACAGTTTGGAGCAAGGAAGCCATTGCAAAATGTCCTTAGCATCCGTGTACGAGGCAACCAAAACTGAGAAATAAGGGGGGGCACCCACGGGGCTGCGGGAGGCTGTCCTGCCCTCCGGCTCCCGGGGAGGTGCCACTTTGTAAGGCATCATGTTTCAGCAGAATGGAGCTTCACTAAGAGACCAGAGAGGAAATTCAAGTGTCCCATGGCCAACATCCGCCACCACTCATTCTGCAAGGACTGCGGGTTAGGGGGGGACCTAGCCCCCCGCTGGGGTCGACACGATGGGTGTGTGGAAGGGCGGCCGGAAGGGCGGCCGGTCGGATAAATGGAAGGATGGATGGGTGACTGGGTGGGTGGATGGATGGGTGGATGGGAGGGTGACTGGGTGGGTGGGTGGATGGATGGGAGGGTGACTGGGTGGATGGATGGGAGGGTGACTGGGTGGGTGGGTGGATGGATGGGAGGGTGACTGGGTGGGTGGGTGGGTGGATGGATGGGAGGGTGACTGGGTGGGTGGGTGGGTGGATGGATGGGAGGGTGACTGGGTGGATGGATGGGAGGGTGACTGGGTGGATGGATGGGAGGGTGACTGGGTGGGTGGTGGATGGATGGGAGGGTGACTGGGTGGATGGATGGGAGGGTGACTGGGTGGGTGGTGGATGGATGGGAGGGTGACTGGGTGGATGGATGGGAGGGTGACTGGGTGGGTGGTGGATGGATGGGAGGGTGACTGGGTGGATGGATGGGAGGGTGACTGGGTGGGTGGTGGATGGATGGGAGGGTGACTGGGTAGGTGGTGGATGGATGGGAGGGTGACTGGGTGGATGGATGGGAGGGTGACTGGGTGGGTGGTGGATGGATGGGAGGGTGACTGGGTGGATGGATGGGAGGGTGACTGGGTGGGTGGGTGGATGGATGGATGGAAGGGTGACTGGGTAGGTGGGTGGGAGGGTGACTGGGTGGGTGGATGGGAGGGTGACTGGGTGGGTGGATGGGTGGGAGGGTGACTGGGTGGGTGGGTGGGTGGGAAAGGAGGGGCAGCCACAGGGCACCTGGTCGAGCTGTAACTTTGTCAGTGGGACGCGCGTCGGCCCCGAGTCCCCACCGACTTCACGGAGGGTCTCCTGGGTGATGGGGGAGCCTGCACCGACCTGGTCCAAGGCCCCGGGAAGGAGACAGGTGGGGGCCTCGCTACGGAGGCACCGCCTCCCGGCCCAGCAAACCCTCTCAGCGGGTCTCTATCTAAAAAGGCCGGACCAGAGCCACGAGCTGTTACTTTTGGGTAAAAATGGAGCAGGAGGGGCGGTGGGTGGGGGGCAGAGATCCACAAGATCGCGTCCCTCCTCCGGGCGCCTACCCCCCGCCGCCCCAGGACCCAGGGCTGCCCCCCGCACCCCTAGGACCCCGGGCCGCCGCCGCCCCCCCAGGATCCCAGGCCGTCCCGCCACCCCAGGCCCCCAGGCTGCCCGCCCCCCCAGGCCCCCAGGCCGGCCCGCCACCCAAAGACCCCAGGCGACCACGTGCCGCCTCCCCGCCTCCCCAGACCCGAGCCTCCCCGCTCCCGCGGGCCCCGCCGCCCCCCAAGGCGGAGAAACCGGGAGCCGAGACCCGCTGCTCACCTGGCCGCCCGCCGTCCGCACCGCCTGCGCCGAGGGGGGGCGGGGCCGGGGCGGGGCCACTCATCGCCCACAAAGGGCCGCCAGACGCGGCAGCCCCGCCCGCTGATTGGCTGAGCTCGGGGGCGGGGTCTCTGGTTCAAACCGGGGGCGGGGCCTGCTGCTGGAGTTCCCGCGCGGCCGCGTTGGCCGTTGGGCCCGCGCCCTCCGCCCCGCCCCCGCCGGCTCCCAGGTCTCCGCGCGCGGCCCTACTGCGCCTGCGCGAGCCTCCTGGAGGCGGGACAGGGATGTGAGCGGGAGAGTACCATAGGGGGAGGGGCTGGGAGGGGGCGGGACGTGGAGGGGATAGACAGGAGGAGGGGCGGGGCGGGGGGGCAGGAAGAGGGCGGGGCATGGGAGAGGATGGGCAGGAAGAGGGCGGGGCATGGGAGGGGATGGGCAGGAGGAGGGGCGGGGCGTGGGACAGGAAGGGGGCGGGGCATGGGAGGGGATGGACGGGAGGGGGTCCACTGGAAGGAGTGCGATGACTCCGTGTTTGCTCATCTGGGGAGCCCTGGACCGTTTTCCACCGCAGCTGCCCCACCGCACACCCCCCAGCACCATGGCGCAGGTATCAGTGTCTGGATTTGACTGGCCATCCGAGTGGGTGTGGAGGCCGCGTGTTGGATGGGAAGCCCGGGGCCTCCTGCGTGATGGGGGCGGTCAGCAGGTGTGAGCTGATGCCTCTCAGGAGGGTGGGCTGCCCCTGCCCCTGTCCCCACCCACCCGGGCGTGGGCTAGGCTCCCTCCCCCGCTCCTGCCTGCACCCAGCCCTGACGCCCTCCCTGCCTCTCGGGCCCTGCGGGTTGGCACTGCGGTCAGGCTCTGGGGTTCTTCCCCGTCTCAGCGAGGGCTCGACCCGGTGGCTCGCGGCCAGGGGTTCAGGGTGGGGCCCGGCTCCCCACGCCCTCCCTGCAGCAGCTGGGCCAGCAACCCCCCGGGAACGCTGCCCACTAGCGGCTGCATCGGACACTCCCGGGCTCTCCCAGCCGCCAGCGCCCTCTAGGGGCCCCGGGACACACGGCCTTCGGGTGCCCACCCTGGGATTCTGGGAAAGACCGACCCCTGGGGAGGTGAACCCGGGTCCTCTGTGTCCGCGCGGCCTGAGCAGAGGACACGCTCGGTCTCAACGCGTGTCCCCACAGCCCTGCAGGCAGAGACAGTGGCCAGTCCCAAAGGTCACCAGTTCGATTCCCCGTCAGGGCACATGCGTGGGTTGTGGGCTCGATCCCCAGAAAGGGGCGTGCCATCTCTCTATCCCTCTCCCTCTCTAAAATCAATAAAAACATTTTTTAAAGTTTCTTAAAAATACATTTGTGTTGATTTCAGAGAGGAAGGGGGCAGGAGAGAGAGATAGAAACATCAAGGATGAGAGAGACACATTGATTGGTTGCCTCCTGCATGCACCCCGACCTGGGGGCCCTTGACTGGAATCGAAGCGGGGACCCCTCAGTCTGCAGGCCAACGCTCTATCCACTGATCCGAACCAGCCAGGGCTATGAAAACATATTTAAAAAAATTACAGGCAGACAACCTGAGGCACGGAGGGCGAGAGAGCCGGGCGCAGGGAGCATCCTCGGGGTGTGGAAGCAACAGCAGGCAGCCGGCCGCTTCCCTGGGAGGACGGAGCGCCCCACCAGCGTCCGCACCCCCGGCCCACAGCCATCTACCCACCGGTGTGGTCAGCACCCCGGGGTCCAGCAAAGGCAGAACCCCATGGCCCTTCCCTGGCGTGACCTCCTGTGGGACCCAGAGGATGGGAGCCCAGAATTCCCTGCCAAACCCTCTGAGCCCACCCCCCCCCCCGGGCGGGGCCGCCTCTCCGCCAGGGGTCCCTCAGGTGTGCGGCCTGTGGGCCCAGCCACCATAGTGTGGGGGGCGGGGGAGCCCCAGACTTGCAGATGTCCTTGTGGAGCTGGAGCGGTCTGGTGAAGGCCCTCAGGCTGGTCGAGGGCTTATTAAACACGGGGCGTGCGTGTGTGAGTGCGGCAGACGCCACGGGAGCCTGGCGGGCCGCGGCTCGCGCATTGGGATCCGGGGAAGGAACACCCAGGGCCTGCTGGGGAGCAGGTCTTGTCCAGGGAGATGGGCGTCCGGCCGCGAATCAGTCGCAGGTGGCCTGTCCCCCAGGAGTCCCCGGGGACACACCTGTGGGCAGAGTCAGGAGCGTGGGTGGCGGGCTCCCGTGGGGGGACAGCTGGCGGCTCTCAGGGCTCCCCGCACGGACCTCACAGCTCACGGTGCCGCCTCCTCCCCAGCTGGTCACCACAGGGCGCGGCAGAGGGTAGCGGAGGGAGTGACTGAACTGGGGGCGATGGGAGAGAACGAGGGAGGGAGAGAGGGAGAGAGGGATGGAGGGAGGGAGATGCCACGAGGCTGCCGAGCTTCCAGAAGCAACCAGTCAGCCGGAAAGGCCAAAGGTTGTGGCTGTGACTGCAATACAGTCACGGCGAATGAGCTCATGGCTAAGCGTGGGGGCGCGTGGCACACACCACAGATACACAGGTGACGCCTTCGAGAACTGTACCCTTGAAACTTACAGATCACCCCAGAAAACTTAATTTAAATAAATAGAAGAGATAGCCCTGGCCGGTGTGGCTAAATGGGTAGTGCACCGGCCTGTGGATGGAAGGGTACCAGGTTCAATTCCGGTCCAGGGCACATGCCTGGGTTGTGGGTTCGATCCCTAGTGGGGGGCGTGCAGGGGGCAGCTGATCAGTGGTTCTCTCTCATCACTGACGTTTCTATCTCTCTCTCCCTCGCCCTTCCTCTCTGACATCAATAAAAATATATAAATAAAATAAAATAATAGGGGCACAGAGGAGGAGGGGGAGCCGGGAGAGATGAGGGCGGGAGGCCGGCAGCCCCAGAGCTGAAGGGGATCTGGCCCAGGCACCCCTGAGCCTCCAGGGGGAACCGGCCCCAGACGCCTCCGTCTTGGGCTTCCTGCCCCGACTCGGGAGAACAAGCCGCTTTAGCTGCTCCAGCCCACCCCTGAGACAGTCCGGGGCGCTCGCCCCCTCCCGAGCCTGGCCTCCCGGGGAGCCCCAGAGGGAAATTTTTTTTAAAAAAAATATTTTACTGGTTTTTTACAGAGAGGAAGGGAGAGGGATAGAGAGCCAGAAACATGGATGAGAGAGAAACATCCATCAGCTGCCTCCTGCACACCCCCCACCGGGGATGTGCCCACAACCAAGGTACATGCCCTTGACCGGAATCGAACCCGGGACCCCTCAGTCCGAAGGCTGACGCTCTATCCACTGAGCCAAACCAGCCAGGGCCCAGAGGGAAATTTTACTCTAAAAGGGAAAACGACATTATTTCATTTAAACGGGAAGTTGAGACTGACATGCATGCATCCCGTTTTTATTTCTAAATGTGCCTTCTCAATGCCTCTCCCGGTGAAGACAGACAGACAACCAGCGCTGCCTTCCAGACACGAGACCGTAACTGAGCACACGGCCCGCACGGCCTCCTGGGAGAGGACCCCCCGAAACAGGGATGCGGGGGGGGGGGGGTTGGTGAGGGAGGGGCCTGGCCCGGGCCGGTCCTTGTGCTGCGAGCTGTGAGGTGCCCGAGGCAGAGGTACTGGTGAGGTAGGTGTCGCTGGCCCTGGTGCAGGTGGGGAAACGGAGGCCGTGGTGTGACGTGGCCCAGAAGTGGCTTGTCGGGGGCCAGCCTGGGCCTGACCCGAGCCGTGTGGTTTCTGGGGAGCCCCCTTGCTCTTGGCCGCATGCAGGCCGGCCCGTGCTCCGCCTGCGCCGGTGAGGGGCTCGAGGCCAAGGACTTGCTCCGATTCAGCGAGTCCCAGCCCTCGGCTGCTCTCCGGACGGCGAGCCCGGGAAGCCTGGAGCGAAGGGATCCCCACCGCCTTGGAGCCCCGGTGGCAGCGGTCACGTCGCAGCATTGCCAGGTGACAGGAGCCCTGGGCTTCCTCCGGAGGACACGTGGCACCCCCCCCCCCCAGCTCCCCGGGGGCTCGGCGGCCTTCAGCGTCAGACCTCTCCGCACAGAGCCAACCACCCCCGCGAGGGCCCTCGGTGACCAGGCTCTGCCTAAGCGAGCTCCCTGTGCACGGCCACCGTGGACCGTCGGTCGTCCGAGCCACGCCCACCAGAAAGCCTAGGAATGAAGTCCTCACTGGCCTGGCCCGTGGCTCAGGGGTTCACCAAGTTCGATTCCCGGTCAGGGCACAGGCCCGGGTTGCTGGCTCGGTCCCCAGTGCGGGGCGGGCAGGAGGCAGCCGATCCACGATTCTCTCTCATCATGGATGTTTCTCTGCCTCCCTCTCGCGTCCTCTCTGACATCAATGTATCAATATATACATATATTTCTTTAAGTCTTCACTGGGTGCTGACGCGGCACCTCCACGGTGCCGGCATGTGCCAGCTAACCGCCAAGCGAGCTGTGGATGACGGGGCCTCCTGCCTGCCAGGGCTGCCTGGCTCCCGCGCCTGGCACAGCCGCCTGCCCTGGGCCCCGTGGGAGAGCCGGGCCGGGACCCGAGGGGAAGAGGCTTGTGTGGCTCCAGGAACGAGAAATCGGGGGCGCGGCTTCCAGAGGGCCATCACGGCGGCGCCACGGACACTGGTGGGCAGGCCCCACGGCCGGGGAAGCCGCGCGGCCGGCCTCCCCCGCGGGACCCGGGCTCAGCAGGACTCCTCCCGCGGCCTCTCCAGGGCGCCCAGCGGGGCCCACGCGCCTGGCCGTGCCCTGCGGGGCTGCGCGGGCCCGGGCGACAGGCAGCTGCCAGCCAGCGACACGGGCGACGGCCTCTCCTCCGAGTCCTTCCAACGCGTGAGTTTCGCGGCCCCCGTCTTGGCGGACCACGCCGTCCACTTCCTGCGGATCCTGGACACCTCCTGCCGCGAGTGGTCCGTGGCCAGCACGTAGATGATGGGGTCGGCCACGCTGTTCACCGTGGTCAGGCACAGGAACGCCACGGACACGGTGCAGACGCGGGCCTCAAGGCGGCACAGGGCGTCCTCGTCGCCGCCGTAGTAGGAGAAGGCGGCGGCCTTGAGCAGCAGCACCAGGTGGTAGGGGGCGAAGCAGGCCAGGAAGATGGCCACCACGGCCATGGCCGTGTGCCGCACCCGGGCCTTCCGGGCGGCGCTCAGGCCGGCGCTGCGGCCCACGGCCCTGAAGATGCGGTGGTTGGTGAAGGCGATGACGCACAGCGGCAGGGCGAACCCCAAGGCGAACCGCGTGTAGTAGTAGCGGGCGACCCGGCCGTTCACGGGCAGCGTCTCGAAGCAGGTGCCCTTGGCGTCCATCAGGAAGACGGGGTAGTGAACCAGCCCCACGAGCAGGAAGGCGGCGGCCGAGAGGAGGGCGGCGGTGCGGCGGCGGCGGCGGCCCCGGCTCTCCAGCGCGTACACCACGGCCACGAAGCGGTCGCAGGAGATGCAGCAGAGGAGCAGGATGCTGACGTAGAGGTTGCAGAAGAAGACGTAGGCCGTGGCCTTGCAGGCCCAGGGCCCCAGCGTCCAGCAGTGGCGGTTCTGCACGTACAGGACCCACAGCGGCAGGGTGCCGGCGTACAGCAGCTCGCAGAGCGCCAGGCCGCACAGGTACACGGCCAGCACGCTGCCCCGCCGCGCCTCCCGCAGCGCCAGCCCGGCCGTCAGGCAGTTGGCCGGCAGCCCGAGGGCGCACACGCCGCCGTACACCGCCACGGCGAACGCCCGGCTCTCCTCGAACGACACGTTGCAGGCGGTGCTGCCGTTGGCCCCGCAGGCGCCCGCCACCGTGAGGTTTCCTGCGGACAGAGACGGCGTGAGGCTGGGCGGAGGAGCCTTTGCAGAGACGCTAAGAAACGGTAAGAGCCGAAACCGGTTTGGCTCAGTGGATAGAGCGTCGGCCTGCGGACTGAAGGGTCCCGGGTTCGATTCCGGTCAAGGGCATGTGCCTTGGTTGCGGGCACATCCCCAGTGGGAGGTGTGCAGGAGGCAGCTGATCAATGTTTCTCTCTCATCGATGTTTCTAGCTCTCTATCCCTCTCCCTTCCTCTCTGTAAAAAATCAATAAAATATATTTAAAAAAAAAGAAAGAAACGGTAAGACTCGGCCCTAGTCCGTGCATACGGGGCCGGCCTGCCATGGAAGGGACCCGGGTTCGATTCCAGGTCAGGGCACAGGCCCGGGCTGCGGACTCGATCCCCAGTAGGGGGCGTGCAGGAGGCAGCCAACCCATGATTCTCTCTCATCATTGACGTTTCTATCTCTCCCTCTCCCTTCTTATGTGAAATTTTAAAAAAGAAAGAAAAAAAAACCCAGACGCAGGCCCAGCGTCCACCTCTGGGAGCCCCCGGCCCTCCCTGCGCCCCCTGCCCACCCCTGGCATGGCCACGGGGCCTTGTGCAGCTCAGACCCACAACACCCGCTCGGGCCACGCGGGGCCGGGCCCTCGGCCTCTGCTCTTCACTCTCCCGTGCCCCGTCCCTTCTCTGTGCCCATCTGGCGCCCAGCCCTGGGTGTGCCGAGGAGAGCCTGCCCGCCCCCCCCCACACCGGGGCTCCGTGGGCATCGTGACAGCTCTGGCTCGGCCCCGGGTCCGTCACCAGAAAACAGGCGCCACATGAGGCCCGAACGCGCCCTGAAGCCCGGCTGTCCCTCGGCCCCGGGCCTGCCTGCGCGTCCGTCACAAGGACACACAGGGGCTGTCTCTGCACGCCTCGAGGGAGAGCCTCCGGCTTGGTCGTTTCTGAGTTCGTGTGAGTGTCCTTGGCATGCTCATTGAAAATACATATTTATTTCAGAGAGGAAGGGAGAGGGAGAGAGAAACATCAGTGATGAGAGAATTACGGATCAGCTGCCTGCTGCACGCCCCCCCCCCCCCCCCACTGCGGATCGAGCCCGCAACCCTGACCCGGAATCCAACCGTGACCTCCTGGTTCAGCCGTGGGCAAACTACGGCCCGCGGGCCGGATCCGGCCCATTCGGCTGTTCTATCCGGCCCGCGGAGCCGAAAGAGCGGAGGGTTCTCTTGCTCTCCCCTCCGCTCCTTTACTTTGAATTTATATTAGTTCACACAAACACTCCATCCATGCTTTTGTTCCGGCCCTCCGGTCCAGTTTAAGAACCCATTGTGGCCCTCAAGTCAAAATGTTTACCCACCCCTGTATAGGTCAGCCAGCACTCAACCCCTGAGCCATGCCAGCCGGCTGCATGCTGCTTTGTCATCCTTAGCTGAGGAGACGCTTTTGTTGATTTTTAGAGAGAGAGGAAGGGAGAGAGCAAGGAAGAGTCACATGGATGTGAGAGAGAAACGTCGACTGGCTGCCTCCAGACTGGGGCTGGGACATGCCCCCGGGGGGTGTGCCCTGACGGAACTGAGCCTGCACCCTTCTAGTGCACAGGACGATGTGCCAACCGACTGAGCGCTGGGCCAGGGCCGCATGCTCCCTTCCTGGCGGAACGTCACCGTCCGAGAGAAGTGCCCTGCGGAGAAGCTCCCGGGCTCTCACCTGGCATGTTTGCCGGGTCCAGTGTCGGGGAGGCTCTTCAGCAGCGCCCCAGGGCACATCACATCTTGTCGGCCTTGCTCCGAAGCTCACTCGGGGTTTAAAATGACCTGGAGAACAAGTAGGTTGAAATCGCTTCAGGGAAATGGGATTAAATCACAAGCGAAGGCAATGAGACAGCGGTGAGTGAGCAGTTATGACGAGTCACGTCCTGCACGTATCCTGTGGATGCCGCAGGGTGTCCTTCATATATAAAGAGCGCCTACAAATCAACAACAACAAGTGCCAAAGCCAACGAGCAGGTAATTCACAGGAGAAACCAGCGCAGCCCCACAAGTAAGGCAATTAGAAGCTCAAGCGGCAGTCCCTTCGCCTCCTGGCTCGGCAGGCGGGTGAGGAAGGGACCTTCCCCCTGCCGATGGCAGCGTGGACCGGCACAATGTGGCCACCATTTCCCAAGATGCACAGCACCTGCCGCCGGAAAGAACGTCCCAGCGTGCTCCTGTGAAAGGAACCCAGGCCCCGTGGGCACTCAGCGGCCGTCTCCCCTCCCCCGGCTCCCGTCCCGAACCACAGGCGCCCGAGACAGGCTCCACCCTCAGAGGCTGTAGGTGAGCCCAAGCCAGCAGCTGCTGGGTCCTGCTCCGCGGGGCCGGCCGTGGGTCTCGGGGCCACGAGGCAGCCAGCAGGCCGAGCCCTGGCTCTGAGCCCGATCCCCTGCCCAGGGCAGCCCCGCCGCGGGGCCCGCTGCCCACACTCGCGATGGGCCTCCCGGCCCTGCCTCCGAGAGGCATTTCCACCAGCTGCAAACCACAGGAAGCCTGATGTTTACCTGAAACCACAGACGCCCCCTCACCAGACATTCTAGGTCAGACCGAATGCACACGAGGTGAGGGCCAAGGCAAAGAAGAATCTAGAAATACCATCGCCAAGTGACTGACATCCCCCAGGGACCTGGAGGCCACAGGGCCTGGAGGTCACCGATCCTGGAGGTCACAGGGCCTGGGAGGCCACAGATCCTGGAGGTCACAGATGCTGGAGGTCACAGGGCCTGGAGGTCACAGGGCCTGGGAGGTCACAGGGCCTGGAGGTCACAGGGCCTGGGAGGTCACAGGGCCTGGAGGCCACAGGGTCTGGAGGTCACAGGGCCTGGGAGGTCACAGGGCCTGGAGGTCACAGGGCCTGGAGGTCACAGATCCTGGAGGTCACAGGGTCTGGAGGCCACAGGGCCTGGAGGTCACAGGGCCTGGAGGCCACAGGGTCTGGAGGCCACAGATCCTGGAGGTCACAGGGCCTGGAGATCACAGGGCCTGGAGGTCACAGGCCTCTCTCACCCTGCCCCCGCCCTCGGGTCTCAGTTTAGACGCCTGCCGGCTGCAGGCCGGGGCCTGGGCCACCCTGGGCTCCGTGGCGAGGCCCACCTGCCGTGCTCTGCCCTCTAAGGAGATGATGGCCTGAGGCCCGGGGGGACGCACAGCCCAGCCAGAGATGCAGCCCCCAAAGGAGACCCAGCGGCTCTGGGGGAGGGAAGGGGAGAGGCCGCGTGGGCTGGGCCCCCAGGGGAGGAGCTGCCCACCTGGGAACCACCCAAAGCATGGGGTGCCACTGGCCTAGCCCCCGAGTTCCTCGCTCAGACAGGCCGCGCTGCTGGGGCAGGGGCTGGGGGGGAGCCTGCTGCTCCCCTTGCACTGTGGGGTGTGCTGAAGGTGGAGGCTAGCCCTGCCCGGCCCACTGCCTGCCTCCCTGCCGCAGACAGGAGGGGCGGGGGGGCCAGATGGCACTTCCACAAAAGCCGGAGGAAGTGGGGCCCAACTGAAAACCTCCCTCCCCTCCCAGCGCCGCCCTGAGGGCAGGCCGTGGGCGAGCGGGTCCCGGGCAGAGCCGGGCACTGATGCCCAGACCGGGGCCACAGCCCTGACCTCAGGCCCCGACGGCCAGGCTGGACGTGTGGGGGGGCAGAAAGGGACCCCACCGAGAGAACCCGCCTCCCAGCAGAAAGGCCCAGCTGGAGCAGCCGGGGCCAGCGCAGCCTGAGCGGGGACCCAGGCCCCCCGAGCCCCCAACACCGGGGCCCAGGCCCCGCCCTCACCGTGGTGGGCGCCCAGGGCACCTGCCCCGCCGCCCTCTCCCTGGCGGACACTCCACAGAGCTTGTCCTCACTTGGGACACGTGGCTCTCCTCCCAGGACTTCCCACGCCGGTGACCCCGTTTCCGCTGTCGCCCCCCTACTTCCTGCTCCCTCCCAAGTCCATGCCCCCAAGTGAGGGAGCCGGGAGGGCCAGGGCCAGGGCCTGCCAGCCTCAGTGGGTCCCGCGTCGAATGTCCTCCTGGCGTCCCCACCGCCCGGTGCCCGTGGCCGTCCCGGCAGGGGGCTGGGTGAGGAGCAGGTTGCCCAGCGGGCACAGCGCCCCCTCCTGCCGGGCCTCCCCCCGCCTCCCCCCTGGACGCTACGTCGGAGGACAAGGCCGGCAGGCGGAGCCCTGCGTCCCCCACGCCCAGCGCACGCTGCCCTCCTGGCCTCACCCGGTCCCGGTGCCCGCTTTCCCCTCACGTCACCCCGAGCCCCCCCGCCCCACCTGTGGGGTCCCACGGAGGCGGGTCTTGGCGGTAGAGTGACAGACCCGTGGGATGGCCCTGACTCGGCCCAGGGAGGGGACACGCAGCTGGGCTGGTGCCCGGGGAGCCGCCAGCCGCCGAGGGTGAGGGTGAGGGTGGCCACAGCCCTTCCCCCCGCCCCCCTCCCCGCCCGGGACACCCTCCTCCCAGCCTCACCACCGCTGCCCAAGGCTGCCCCCCCGTGGGCCGCCCCCGCCCCCCACGCTCACCTGCGCGGCCAGGTGCCAGGTGCCGTCCCACCGAACCCCCGTCCCCACGAGCCGTCGGGGAGGCCTCGCCCGCCCACAGCCTCCGCGCCCTGTGCCTGCAGCACGTCCCTCTGTCGGCCCACACACGTGTTTTTACTATGAACGTCTCACACAGACGGGGACACGCCAACTGCGAGCCCCTCGCATCAGCACGCTGTCACCCCACCGTCCTCGTCCCCTCGTCCCCGACGCCTTGGGGAGCGGTCCCGGCCGCTCCTGGGGCACGCGGCTCCGATGGCCCGGCTCCTGCGTGTCCGCTGGCTCCCCAGCCCCAGCGCGCATCCCCGGCCCGGTGAGCGGACCTGCCTCGCCCCCCCGCCCCACGTGGGGCTCACCTCCTGTCCCCCCCGTTTTCATCGGGTCTAACACGCCCTTCAAGACACGCATTTCCATCGGCACCAGTGAGGCTGAGCCCCAGATCTGTGCTCGCACCCGTCTCCCCTCTTCCCGCCTCCAGCCCTGGGCCCCGCGGCCCCTGGACACAGGGAGCGGCTGCTTCATACCCGCCCAGCCCCCCCCCCCCCCCGCCTCCCCCCCCCGACCCCGCGCATCAGCGCCAGGCCTCGGGCCCCAGAGGCTCCTGAGCCCTGCTGGAGCCCCGACTCTGGCCCTGACCAGCAGAAGGGAGACCTTAGCAGGAGACAGTCTGGGGGTGAGGTTCTGGCACCCCAAATCCTCTGCCCACATAGCGTGGGGACACTGACACCTGGGATCCCTGGTGAAGGCCTCAGGCTGTGACTCCCCAAGAACCCCCCTCGGCTGTCAGACGCCCCTGCCGCCCCTCCCCAGCGCGGACTCACCGGCCCAGCGCTCCCGGCCGTCGGCGGGCCGGGCTGGGCGCCGCCAGGAAGCAGCAGGGACCAGCTGTCGCCTGAAACTCCGGCCCAGACTCCGGGGGCTGACCGAGGGGGTGCGGGCTCTCTGGTTGTGACCTGGGCCCGTCACTCTGCCTGGGAGACAACAGGAAGCGGCCCAGCCCACTTCCCCTCTGACAACACCAGGGCCGGGCCGGCGGGAGCACCTCTGAGCTCCTGAGACCTTCCCGGCGGCCCGACGACGCAGGCCTGGCGTCCCGGACAGAAGGGGCCCTCGAGGGGGGCTCCGGCTCCTGACCAGCCTCCGGGCAGCGCGGGCAGCGCAGGCCCGCCTCCGAGAGCCTCAGCTCCCGAGAGAGAACACACAGGACGCGGGCACGGCGGCCCCCAGACGGCGCCCGCTGCCCCACCCCGCCCCTGGTATAGCCCAGCTGTCCTCCGGGGCCCGTCCGGGGGGCCTGCGACCCTGGGCTCTGCCTCTGACACCCAGAGACACCCCCGCCTGACCGGGGGCCTCACCCAAACACAGGCCCCGGACACAGCGGCCCCAGGCGGCCACCTCCCTCCGCCCGCCGCCCCAAGGCTAGTCTCGGGTTCGGGGTGAGCGAGGGCAGGGGTCCCTTCCCTGGGCCCAGCACCCAGCCTGACCCAGGACGGTCCGAGGCACAGCCAGGGCCGCCGCCCCGCGTATCCAGGCCCGACAGCGGGAGGCGCCCCACTCTGCGGTCCCGCAGCACCTCGAAAGCTGGGCCTGGAGCGTGTGCAGGTCTGAGCCCGGCTCCCCCGCCTTCCACATGCCCGCCCGAGCGCCCACGGTTGGGGAGCGAGGGTGGGGGCACCTCGGCCCCTTGAGGCCCCCGTGAGGGAGATCGCCCGCCAAGCCCGGCGCCCGGAGTGACAGGCAGCTGTCACGCATGCAGGGCCCGCTCCCTCTGCACCCCACGTAGGGGTTCCCTGCACCCCAGTGGTGGGTCCAGGTGGTAAGCACGATCCCACCCTCTGTCATGGGTGCCGAGTCCTCGCGGGGCTGCCAGGGGGCCCGGGCGGCGGGGGCTGAGGGGGCAGCTGGGGTGAGAGCTGCACCCCACCTCCAGGACCAGGTTGTCCCCTGCCCGGGCTCAGGTCCCTGACTGGGCAGGAGGGGGTTTGGGGGGAGGAGAGGGCTAAGTACCTTCCGGGGGGTCTGCAGCCTCCCGTGACGACACCCCAGGCCACCTGCTTCCGTGGCCCCGACCTCCATGGGTAGGGCCATAGGCAGGGCCGTGGGCAGGGCCACAGGTAGGGCCGTGGGCAGGGCCGTGGGCAGGGCCACAGGTGGGGCCATAGGCAGGGCCGTGGGCCTGGTGAGCGCCCTGGAGGGCCGTGTCACCTCCATCATCTCCCCACGGGGAGTCTACGCGCCCTTCACCCCCGTCACCCGTGCCCAGAGCCACGTTTCAGAAGATACAGGGGGAGGGCGTGCCCTGCTCCCAGCCCTCGAGGACCACGTGGCCATCCTCCCGGGTGGGGCGTGGTAAAGGTTTTATGAAGGAAAGCAGGAGAGCCGGGCTGGCGTGGCTCCGTGGCTGAGCGTGGACCCATGAACCCGGAGGTCACAGCTCGATCCCCGGTCAGGGCACAGGCCCGGGTGGCGGGCTTCATCCCCAGGAGGGGGCGTGCAGGAGGCAGCTGATCCCTGATTCTCTCTCACCATAGATGTTTCTCTCTCTCTCCCCCTCTCCCTTCCTCTCTGAAATCAATAAAAATATATTTTAAAATAAAATGTTCAATTTTTTTTAATCCTCACCCGAGGATGTTTTTCCAATGATTTTAGAGAGAGTGGACGAGAGAGGGAAAGACAGAGAGAAACATCGATGTGCAAAAAACACATCGATGGGTTGCCTCCTGTATGCACCCGACCAGGGCCCGGGGCCGGGGGGGAGCCTGCAACCCGGGCACGTGCCCTGGACCAGAATCGAACCCGACCGAGACCCTTCGGTCCACTGGCTGGCACTCTGCCCACTGAGCCACACCGGCCGGGACGAAACATCCACTGCTAACCACTTGGACACGCCCAGCTCGGTGCACTAAGCATCCACACTGCCGTGCGACCGTCCCCTCCAGAACGTTCTCACCTTCCCAGACGGAGCCTCTGCCCCGTCACACCGCCCCCGCTGCCCGCTGCTCTGTGGTCTGACCCCTCCGGGCCGTCCCGTCCCTGGTGGCTGGGTCGCCCGTTTGTCCATCCGCCCTGGTGGGCCCCTGGGCTGCGGCCACCAGCTGGCGACGGTGGGCAACGCAGCGGTGACCGTGGGGTGCGGACTCCCGCACTTTCACATCGTCAGCGCGTTTCCGCCAACCACAGCAACCACAGCCGTGACTGGAGGTCAGACGGTCGCATGTGGGACACGCTGTGCACCTCGCCTCCTTGGGTGGGCTGTGACGCCGCGTGTGGCGCGAGCCTGCGTCCGTGTCAGTCTGTCCGCTCGGCCGAGCTGTCGGCCAGGGGCCTTGTTAGCTCCTCCCAGTGTCGGCCTCGGTGATGCCCAGTCAGGGACGGGGGGGGGGGGGGGGGGGGGGGACGGGGGGGGCTCCCAGGGGTTTCCCTGGGCCTGGCCGGAGAGAGTGAGGGCAGGGGAGAGCCAGGGGGAGAGAGGGGGGGCAGGGGAAAGCCAGGGGGAGAAAGGGGGGCGGGGGGGGAGAGGGGGGTGGGGGAGGAAAGGGCTTTCAGAAGTGTCACCGGGAGCTGGTGGCTGACACCCTCCCGCCGCCCGTCCCTCTGGGGGAACACCCTGCCTGTGGTTTCACAGAGCGGTCGGTGTCCTAGTTCACCGGCGCCGGCCCCCCGAGCCCAGGTCAGCTGGCTGAGCACTCGGGCTTCCCCCCCCCCCCCCCCCCCCCCGGCACCTCTCGTGAGCACTGAGGCCACCTGCGCTCCAGCCCTCGGCTGCGTTCCAGGTCCCGAAGGAAGGACGTCGGGGCGCGGGCCTCCCTGTCAGACACGCCCCAGACTCCCCGCTCAGGCCCCAGAGGGAGCCAGGCAGAGCCTCCTTTTCGGGGGCAGGACGGGCCACAGGCCACGGAGAGGCTGTTGCAGTCCACGGCGCTGTGTGCCTGGCCCCGAGGAATACACGTTCTCCCCACCCCACCCCGGAAGGCCCCGGCCTCCCTCAGGCCCTGCACCCCCAGACCGCTGTCCCAGGCCCCAGCTCCTCCCTCAGCAGACCGACCCCGTCCCCCCCATTCTCACAGGTCAGAGGTCAGCAGACCCCCCAGTTCTCACATGTCAGAGGTCAGCAGACCCCCCCAGTTCTCACATATCAGAGGTCAGCAGACCCCCCAGTTCTCCCAAGTCAGAGGTCAGCAGACCCCCCAGTTCTCCCAGGTCAGAGGTCAGCAGACCCCCCAGTTCTCACATATCAGAGGTCAGCAGACCCCCCAGTTCTCCCAAGTCAGAGGTCAGCAGACCCCCCAGTTCTCCCAGGTCAGAGGTCAGCAGACCCCCCAGTTCTCACATATCAGAGGTCAGCAGACCCCCCAGTTCTCCCAGGTCAGAGGTCAGCAGCTGGATGAATGCAGAGCCTCCCCTGGATTCCGCTCCCCTCTGGGGGACCCCGCACCCCCACCTCACCCTCACCCCCTGCAGCCCCACCCAGGTGCTCCATCCCCGGGGACATTGAGCCTTTCTGGAGACCTTGGTGGGGAAAGTGCTAAACTTCCCATAATGCACCGGGCAGCCCGCCCCCACCGCAATGACTCACGGGCCCGAAGGTCACCTTCCCCATGTGGGTAGGGAGCCCCCATGCCTTGCGGGCAGGCCCCCCTCTAGGAGTTGCTCTGGGTCCTGTGGGAGGAGGGGGTCAGGGACCCAGGTGCCCCGTCCCGTCCCCCTGCCCTGGGGGAGCCCTGACGCCACCCGCAGCCAGGCCAGGGCCCTCCCCCTCCCGCTGCTCCTTACAAAGCAGAAGCAGCCTGGAAGGGGAACTGCCGGGGTGGGCAACCCCCGCCCACGGCCCCCATGACACCCTCCCAGGACGAGAGAGCCCCGGCCCCGCGTGGAGAAAACACCGCTGGCTGGCGGCTGAGAGCTGGCCCACCGCACACAGCTCACTCCGCACGCAGCAACCCGGTCTCCTTCCCTGCAGGGAGCCCGGCTCAGCACCTCCGCTGCCGGCTTCCTGGGGCCCCTCAGCCAGGGGAGCACTTGCTGAGGCCGGCTCTGGGCAGGGCCCTGGGCAGGCCTGGGCAGCTGGACTGACCAGGGGCCTGCATGGCTGGGACCCAGCCCTGGGCGCCCAGTGGGGTCTGGGACCCTGTGCCCTCCACCCCCCCCCCCGGAGGCCCACAGCCCAGGAGGGGCCTCACACCCCCAGGCGTGCAGGGGCCACAATCCTGGAGGGCTCCCTGGGGCAGAGGGGTCCACGGAGGGGCAGCGAGAAGGATCCCTCCGAGCCCCCCAGGAGGGGAGGGGCCAGGACTTGGCAGCTGGTCTCCCGGCTGGCAGGGCACATGGTGTGGGGGTGAGGTCAGAGCCGGAGGGGAGGGGAGGGGAGGGAAGGGAGAGGAGGGGAGGCCGAGGCACAGCTTGGGTGGGGCCGCACGCTGGTTGGGGCGGGGTCTCAGGGAATCATCCCGGGCTGATAGAAACTCAGCTATGGCTGCCCGCCCGCTCTGGGGGGGAAAGGGGGGCGGTCCCAGCACAGGAACAACGACCCCTTCCAGCTCCTCCATCCGGGAGAAAGCCGCCCCGAGTTCCCGCCCCGATGCCAGACGATCCCGTTCCTCCCATATGTCCCCGGTTCCCCCAACACTGGAGCTCAGACGATGTACGTTTGTGCACCGGCCCTTTAAGAGGAACTGCCTGGGTCTCCCACAGCCTCCCGGCCCCTCAGCCACAGTCCCTGCTGGTTTTTACAGCCCCGAGTTACGGGGTCTTCTCTCCCCAGCTCTGCAACCCTGGGCCGGGGGGCTGGGGGGCTGGGGGGCTGGGACCCCCGGCTCCTCGCAGGAGGCCTCCGCAGCGAGATACCCCTTCTGGTTACAAAATGGTGCCAGGTCAGCCCATCTCGGGCCGCCGCCCCTCCTACCAGCCTCCGCGCTCTCGTCTGTCCTTCCACAGCGGCCGGACTCCATTCAGCCAGCTCTCAGGCCGTTCTGGACGAGCGTCGTTCCGTATTTTGGATGTAATTTTTTTTTAAATATATTTTTATTGATGATTTCAGAGAGGGAGGAAGAGGGAGGGAGAGGGAGAGAGAGACAGAAACATCAATGATGAGAGGGAATCATTGGTTGCCTCCTGCACGCCCCCTTCTGGGGATTTGGCCCATAACCCGAGCATGTGCCCTTGACCGGAATCGAACCCGGGACCCTTCGGTCCACAGGCTGATGCTCTATCCACTGAGCCAAACTGGCTAGGGCTTGGATGTAATTTTGATGTGGTTGTGGGAGGCGCCGAGAGCCAACGGCCATCTACACCATGGTTCTCCCCATGGTGGGACTTTTATTATTTTTTTAAATATATTTTATTGATTTATTACAGAGAGGAAGGGAGAGGGACAGAGAGAAACATCGATGAGAGAGGAACATCGATCAGCTGCCTCCTGCACACCCCCTACTGGGGATGTGCCCGCAACCAAGGTACATGCCCTTGTCCGGAATCAAGCCTGGGACCCTTCAGTCCGCAGGCCGACGCTCCATCCACTGAGCCACACCGGTCAGGGCCCCATGGTGGGACTTTGAAACATCGCTTCCGTCCGTCTGCGAGTCATGGGACCAGTCAAGCTTCTCATCCCTTCTGGACGAGCCTGGTTCCCTAAATGTGTCTGTTCCATCTGTTTCCAGAAACACGATGTGACCGTCTTGTTTCTCCCCCGGGGAGCTGATTCCTTTCGCGTTGAGTTTACACGCAGTAAACCTCGCTGTGTGACGGCCCGTTCTGCGCGTGGCGACAGACGCAGGGGGTTGCGTGCCCACCAGCGCGGGCATGAACGCCCAGCCCCCTCGGCTGCCCTCCCCCGGGCCTCCCCCCGCCCCAGACCCCAGCCCGGCTCGGCCCCCTGCCTCTGCTTCCCTCTCCCCAGTTCTGCCTCTTCCAGAATGTCACAGGAGCGGGATTACACAGCCTTGGGTCCCTGTCCGCGGCGGGAGGACGCCGGGCGCGTTCCCAGCGTTGGGTGATCATCAGTAAAGCCGCCCCACCAGGCGCCCGCTGCCTTTCCGTTCTCCTGAGTGACTGGCTGGGTCCCTGCGTGGTGGGGAGGCCCCCTGTCCCACTTCGGGGCTCCCCGGGTGCCGCTGGAGAGCGTCCTCGTCAGCCACTTGGTGAGTTAATATTTTCCTCCGTCCAGGGCGCGTGCAGGGCGTTGCCCTGTGGTTTTGATTTGGCTTTGCCTGGCGACGGGGAACGGGAAGCCCCCCTCAGCTGTTCGCATCCTTCCTCCCGCCGGGCCGGCCTGTGACCCATTTGTAACGGGGTTATTTCGTTTCTTTACTATTGAGCTCGGAGCGTTCATTCCATATTCCGGACACAAGCCTTCTCCTGATGGGCCGTTTGCGAGCGCTTTCCGCCAGGCCACGGCTCCTTCTTGCCTTTTATTTTTTTATTTTTTTAAAAAAATATATTTTATTGATTTTTTTTACAGAGAGGAAGGGAGAGGGATAGAGAGTTAGAAACATCGATGAGAGAGAAACATCGATCAGCTGCCTCCTGCACACCTCCCACTGGGGATGTGCCCGCAACCAAGGTACATGCCCTTGATCGGAATCGAACCCGGGACCCCTCAGTCCGCAGGCCGACTTTTTAAACAGGGGGCCAGTTCCCTGTCCCTCAGACCGTGGGAGGGCCGGACTATAGTTTAAAAAAAAAACAAAACTATTGCCCTAACCGGTTTGGCTCAGTGGATAGAGCGTCGGCCTGCGGACTGAAGGGTCCCGGGTTCGATTCCGGTCAAGGGCATGTACCTTGGTTGCAGGCACATCCCCAGTAGGAGGTGTGCAGGAGGCAGCTGATCAATGTTTCTCTCCCATCGATGTTTCTAACTCTCTATCCCTCTCCCTTCCTCTCTGTAAAAAAATCAATAAAATATATTTTAAAAAACCCAAAAAAACTGTGAACAAATTCCTATGCGCACTGCGGGCCCGGGACAGGTCGGCTGCTAAGCAGGACAGGCAGCGGCACCCGGCGGGCCGGATCCATGTCCTCGGCGGGCCGCATGGGGCCCGCGGGCCGCAGTTTGAGGACGCCTGCTTCCGATTCGAGCTGCGTCTTTCCGTCCCGTTCGGTTTCGATCGTCACGCCCAGAAGGTGGTCTGTTGCGCTGGCCGACCTTTTCCGAGAACTGACGTCTGTCGGCCGTCAGGGCCTCTCCTTCGGCACCTTCATGTCTTAGGTCCCCGACGCCCGAGGTTACTCTTAACCTATTTGTCACCGGTCTTCTGGGCTTTCCCGTGTGTGTGTGTGTGTGTGTGTGTGTGTGTGTGTGTGTGTGCTTTTTTCTCCCCAATTCTTTCCTTACTTGACTAACAAAGTCAGGGATGATTTCCAGGCGGTGCAATTCATCTCCTTGAGGGGCGCAGCTCTGACGTTTCACAGATGCACCCCGTTGTGTAACTACCAGCCCCACGGAGTCTGCAATGCTGTCATCACGCCCAGTTCCCCTGTGCCCTCCGCGGCCGCCCCCCCGCCCCCCCGCGCCAGCCCCGACCTCCCGGCCGGGCACAGCGGGGGAACCTGCACGTCCTTCCTGCCCGGCCTGCCTGCTGACACTTCCGGGAAGGGCCGCTTTGCTGCCCCCGCAAGTCTGGAGACAGCGTTTTCATCCATTCGTTCCGGGTGTTTTAAAACGTCAATTATGGCCTAACCGGTGTGGCTCAGTGGATAGAGCGTCGGCCTGTGGACTGAAAGGTCCCAGGTTCGATTCCGGTCAAGGGCATGTACCTTGGTTGCGGGCACATCCCCAGTCGGAGGTGTGCAGGAGGCAGCTGATTGATGTTTCTCTCTCATCAACTTTTCTAACTCTCTATCCCTCTCCCTTCCTCTCTGTAAAAAATCAATAAAATATATTTAAAATAAATAAATAAATAAATAAATAAAACGTCAATTACGGCCCCGGCTGGGGTGGCTCAGTGGCTGGGGTGGCTCGGTTGGTTGAGCGTCATGCCGTGCACCGAGAGGCCACTGGTTCGATTCCCAGTCCGGGCACATGCCCCAGGATGGGCTCAATCCCCAGGAGGGGGCGTGCAGGAGGCAGCCGGTTGATGTTTCTCTCTCTCCCTCTCCCCTCGCTCTCTAAAATCAATAAAAACATATTTCAAAAATGCTTGTATTTAAGGAAAACACTTCTATTATGATCTCTTTTTTCGGTTCCTTAATTATTGAGCAGAGAGAGTGTGTGTTACAATGCTTGTCCCAACATCTATATGTATAAAACCCTAATATGCAAATAGACCAGCCATGGGCAAACTACGGCCCGCGGGCCGGATCCGGCTGTTCTATCCGGTTCTCTTGCTCTCCCCTCCGCTCCTTTACTTTGAATTTATATTAGTTCACACAAACACTCCATCCATGCTTTTGTTCCGGCCCTCCGGTCCAGTTTAAGAACCCACGGTGGCCCTCGAGTCAAAAAGTTTGCCCACCCCTGAAATAGACCCAACAACCGGTCGCTGTGATGGGCACGGACCACCAGGGGGCGTGCGCAGAACGTGGCGGGCATCGGCCATGACGGGATGGTGGAGCAGGTGAGCGGGAGCCGGACCAAGGCGAGGCGCCGGTCGCCGTCATTGGGACAAGCCTCTGGTGGTTCCTGAAAAGTCTTTGCTCCTGCGTGCCACGGTGCCGCCCAGTGCCCGCACCCACTGCTGGTGCCCAGCACCCGTCCCCATCGCTCGGCACTGTCAGCGGGTGACGGCCCCAGCCGCTCCTGAGGGCTTCTCCACCTCCCCCTGCTCCTGAGGGGCGACTGGCCAGTTGCCGCCGCTCACACCCGCTGCTGGCGCTGGTCCCAATTGTCAGCGCGTGGGAGTGGTGGCGGGAGCAGGGCTACAGGCAGACAGGACCAGGGGCTCAGCAGGAGGGGCCGGGCAGGGGTGTGGAGGATGGGTCGGGACCTGCCCCTGTGCCCAGTGCAGCCTCACAACCCACAGTTCCTTTCAAGGTGCACGAAGTCGTGTACTGGGCCCCTAGATGTATTATATCTTCAAACACTCAGCACAGTTAAAGAATTGTACAGTGAAACCAGGTACCCACCACTTACATTCCACAGTTAACAACCTACTGTACTTTCTCTTTCACAAATGAATCCATCCACCCACCCATCCATCCATCTACCCACCCACTATCCATCCTCCATCCACCATCACCCACTATCTTTCCTCCATCCATCCATCATCCACCATCCACCATCCATCCACCGCCCATCATCCATCCATCCACCATCCATCAGCTATCATCCATCATCTATCCATCATCCACCCACCCATCCATTCATCTACCCACCCACTATCCGTCCTCCATCCATCCATCCACCATCTATTCATCATCCATCCATCAATCCATCCACCATCCATCATCCATCATCCATCCATTCACCACCCATCATCCATCCACCATCCATCCACCATCCATCCACCCATCCACCCATCCATCCACCATCCATCCATCCATCTACCATCCATCATCCATCCACCCATCCACCCAGTCATCCATCCATCTACCCACCCACTATCCGTCCTCCATCCATCCATCCACCATCTATTCATCATCGATCCATCAATCCATCCACCATCCATCAGCCATCATCCATCATCCACCCACCCATCCATTCATCTACCCACCCACTATCCATCCTTCATCCACCATACACCCACTATCCATCCTCCATCCACCACCCATCATCCATCCATCCACCATCCATCAGCCATCATCCATCATCTATCCATCATTCACCCACCCATCCATTCATCTACCCACCCACTATCCGTCCTCCATCCATCCACCATCTATTCATCCTCCATCCATCAATCCATCCACCATCCATCATCCATCCATCCACCACCCATCATCCATCCACCATCCATCCACCATCCATCCACCCATCCACCCATCCATCCACCATCCATCCATCCATCCACCATCCATCATCCATCCACCCATCCACCCAGTCATCCATCCATCTACCCACCCACTATCCGTCCATCATCCATCCATCCACCACCTATTCATCATCCATCCATCCATCCATCCACCATCTATTCATCATCCATCCATCAATCCATTCACCACCCATCATCCATCCACCATCCATCCACCCATCCACCCATCCATCCACCATCCATCCATCCATCCATCCATCCACCATCCATCGTCTATCATCCACCATCCACCATCCATCCACCACCCATCATCCATCCATCCACCATCCATCCATCCATCCACCATCCATCATCCGTCCACCCATCCATCATCCATCCCTCTTCCCCTCCCACTCTCTATCCACCATCCCCACAGCTACTAGACCTGCCATGCCCTGGTCCCCACCTGGCCCTGGACTATGCCCAGGGTACCAGCAGGAGAGGCCAGGAGGGGCTGGCCCTGACCTGTGCTGCAACCCCTGTCCCCCCCAACCCCCTGCCTGGTGGACCTCCTTTTGGGCGAGGGCAGGACTCCGGCCACGCTGCGGCCGAAAGAGGAGGGTCCGGGGGGACCTGCTCCTCCTCCTTGGCGCCTGGGGAAGGGTCCCTGGGCTGGAGGCTGGCAGTGCCCCTGGAGGGCAAGCCTGCTTGGGGCACAGCGCCTTCCTGCCGGCGCCTGTGTGAGCTTTGGTGCGGGTCGGGCGCTGCCTCAGGCTGGGCTCCCCCCACCCCCCTCCCCAGATAGTGGGTGACTCACGGGCCCTGCTGGAAACTCCGCGGTTCAAAGAATCCCCCCGCCCAGCCGCCGGCAGCTGAGTCTCCCGGGTCCCTTCTGGGCAGTGACTGAAGTTCCCCAACCGCCCAGCCCGCAGGGAGGGCGTCCGCGCCCCCACTCGGGTCCCTGGCGGGCAGGGGGGCAGGGGCATTCCCCGCCAGGCCCGTGGGCTCAGCTCCGGCCCCACGGCCGCGATCCCTGCGCTGCCCCGCCGCCTGGCGGCCGCTGCGCACACTGCACCCGCCCGCCGCCCGCCCCGCTCAGGGCCTGATGGACGGACGGTGCGGGGTCCTAGCGGGCCCAGCCCCTCCTCCACCGCGGACCCGAGGCTCACAGCGTGGACACACACACTGCTCACATCGCACGTGTCCGTGGGAACTTCGCTTGACTCCCGGAGGCCATTTCCGCGACTCTCAGCGAGAGGCACCAGCCCGGTGCTCCCGCGCCCGGAGACCCGCTTCCCATGGGCACGTGAACTTCCCGCCTCGCCGGGGCGCAAACCTTCCCCGGGCTCCGCGCCCCCAGCGCCGCCCCGCCTCCGCGCCCCCCAGCGCCCCCAGCGCCGCCCCGCCTCCCGCGCCCCCTGCGCCCCCAGCACCCCCAGCGCCACCCCGCCTCCGCGCCCCCCAGCGCCCCCAGCGCCGCCCCGCCTCCCGCGCCCCCCAGAGACCCCAGCGCCCCCAGCGCCACCCCGCCTCCGCGCCCCCCAGCGCCCCCAGCGCCGCCCCGCCTCCCGCGCCCCCCAGAGACCCCAGCGCCCCCAGCGCCGCCTCGCCTCCCGCGCCCCCCAGTCCCCCCAGCGCCGCCCCGCCTCCCGCGCCCCCAGCGCCGCCCCGCCCAGCCCCTCGGCTAGCATCCTCCTGCCCGCACCTGGTGGAGCCCTGGGAGGGAGCCGCGTCCTTTGCACCTGGCGCTGCCGCTGATGGTTCAGACTCCAAGCCCAGGGCTGGCCCTCTTGCTCGCCAGGGCCCAACAAACCCCTTTGAAAAGGGCTTTCAGGCGTGGGACTTAGCATTTGTAACACCTGCTCCTTCCCCCATCCCGCCTCCCTCCCCCGCCCACACCACACCACACGGGGTTGGGGTGGGGGGGCTGACCGCTGCTGGACCTGCAAAGAGGCCCCCCCAAACGGTGCTTGGGGCGGGGGGCAGTTGGGAGGCTGCGGTCTGGTTGCCCAGAGGGGCACGTCCCCCCGGTTCTCCTCGCGCCTTGCCTGGCCCGGAGAATCTTTCTCTTCTTTTTCTTTTCTTTTTTAATTCATTTCAGCGAGGAAGGGAGGGGAGAGAGATACCGTAGAAACATCAATGATGAGAGAGACGCATGGACCAGCTGCCTCCTGCACGCCGCCCTCCCCCCCCCCCCCCCCCCCCCCGATCGAGCCCACAACCTGGGCAGGTGCCCGACCAGGAGCTGAAGCTCGACCTCATGTTGGGACGTGCTCCCCGGCAGCTGTCCTCCAGGGAAAGCTCCCTGCGCCCCTGGCCTCCAGCTGCCCAGCGCCTGCTCCGAGCAGACCCCGAGACCTAGCAGTGTTCCCCTGGGCCCTCGGTGTGGGTCTCCCCGGGGACTCCGCTCCAGCCAGCAGCCCTCTGCTCCGCGCGCCCTCCCCCAGGCCTGCCCCCCTCCCTGCCCGCTTCAGGGCCTTGCTCACCCACCCGCTCCAGCACCAGAGCGCGCACAGGTGGCCTCGCATTACAGGTGGCCACCAGGGGGCGCTGTGCCCTGGGTGCTGAGTTCGGGTGCCTCCGCTGAGCTGGGAGCTGGCGTTGGGGCGTGGCTGGGGAAGACAAGACTGACCTCTGGTTGGCCCCCCTGGGCTTCCTGGGGACTGCCCGGTGGCTGCCCTGAGCCCGCCTCCCGGGCGAGGAAGCTGAGGCCAGAGAAGGGGTGGTGCCCGCCCTGGCGCTCAGGGTACACCCTCTGGGCCGCCTGGGTGCCTCCACCTTGCTGTGTGGCTTTTGGAAGGTCACCTGACCTCTCTGGGCCTACATTCCCCACCTGTGAAGTGGGGCTGGGCAGGGCCACGTGCTGGACAGAGCGGATCCCTGGCTCCAGCGTGTCTGGGGGGGGTGTGTGTGTGGCTGGGTGCAGAGGGGTCTGGGGCAGGAGGGGACTTCGCTTTAGGCTTGGCCCCACCCAGCAGCCCCCTCAGCAGCCGGTGGCCTTGTGTGTTGGGGGGGGGGGGCCGGGGTCTGTAGGCCGGTCAGGCCTCGCTAGGGCCAGTGGGGGACAGACCCTCAGGGGAGCATCTGGGGCTCCCGCCAGCCGGGAGCCTGCCTCCCTGCCTCCCTGCCTCCCTGCCTCCCTGCCTCCCTGCCTCCCTGCCTGCGCCCAGGTTGCCACAGGCCGGCTGTGTGTGTGCGTGTCCGCACGCGTCCCAGTGTGTCTGCATCCTGTCGCTCTGCGTGACCCCCGCCAGGACAGCGCACCCTTGCCCTCTCCCTCTGGACCTCCCTGGGGGCCCAGGAGGCGGGGGGAGGGTATCCGGGCTGCATCTCCCCGCCACACTGTGGGGAGGGCAACCGGCCCCTGAGGGGAGTGGCAGGGCTCGGCCCCACCTTTCTCAGAGGCTCTGCCTCCTGGCAGCGTGGACCCCCTCTTGGCTCCACCCAACCCCCTGCGGAGGGCATTGGAGGCCAGGCAGGGGGTGCGGCCTGCCTGGTGCTGGCACCCGCGCGTTCCCACGCTCCGAGGTGCAGGTCCTGGCACCAGAGCACCACCCCGCCCTTGCCCTGCGGCGACCAGGGCACCTGGAATGTGGCTGTGGACTCCGTCCCCGGGGCCACGGATTCCTGTCTCTGTGGGCGAGGGCGGAGGGTGCTGCCCACCCTTTGATCCCTGCCAACTCCAGGGCGGGCTGGCCCGGGCCTCGCCAGCTGGGCCACAGGGCGGGCTGGGAGGGAAGCCCCGGCGGGGGCAGGGCCTCACTCTGCTCCCCAGGCCCGAACCCCGGCTCCCAGGGCCTCACTCTGCTCCCCAGGCCCGAACCCCGGCCCCCAGGGCCTCACTCTGCTCCCCAGGCCCGAACCCCGGCTCCCAGGGCCTCATCGGCTCCCCAGGCCCGAACCCCGGCCCCCAGGGCCTCATCGGCTCCCCAGGCCCGAACCCCGGCCCCCAGGGCCTCACTCCCCTCCCCAGGCCCGAACCCCAGCTCCCAGGGCCTCACTCTGCTCCCCAGGCCCGAACCCCGGCCCCCAGGGCCTCACTCTGCTCCCCAGGCCCGAACCCCAGCCCCCAGGGCCTCATCTGCTCCCCAGGCCCGAACCCCGGCTCCCAGGGCCTCATCGGCTCCCCAGGCCCGAAACCCGGCTCCCAGGCCCGAACCCCGGCTCCCAGGGCCTCACTCTGCTCCCCAGGCCCGAACCCCAGCTCCAGGGCCTCATCTGCTCCCCAGGCCCGAACCCCGGCTCCCAGGGCCTCACTCTGCTCCCCAGGCCCGAACCCCAGCCCCCAGGGCCTCACTCTGCTCCCCAGGCCCGAACCCCGGCTCCAGGGCCTCATCTGCTCCCCAGGCCCGAACCCCGGCTCCCAGGGCCTCATCGGCTCCCCAGGCCCGAACCCCAGCCCCCAGGGCCTCACTCTGCTCCCCAGGCCTGAACCCCGGCTCCCAGGGTCTCACTCTGCTCCCCAGGCCCGAACCCCGGCTCCCAGGGCCTCCTCACCTGGGGACCTAAACCTGCCCCTTTCACTCAGCCTGTGACTGCAGCACCAGCCACACACTCAGCCCCAACCCACCCTGGGGTCCAGACGCCCCACTCCTCTCTGCCCGGGGCCTTGCCCTGCTCCCGCCTCCAGCGTCTCCTCGCCACCGCCAACCCGCCCTGAGCCCACTGGGGTGCCTGGTGCTGGTCAGGGCGTTGGACCACCTGGAATTGGGGGGCCCTGAGTGTCCTGGGCCTCACCCCACTGCAGAGGCCCAGCGCTGGCAACCCTCACCCCCAAAAGTGCTTGCTTCCCGCCCCATCGCCCCAGCCAACGAGTTCCCCACTCCCAGTGTACGTGGGCACCTAGCCGGTGTCAGCACACTGAGCCGCCCGACCCCGGGCCGGACCAGCTCCAAGCCCGGGTGTGGGGCCGCGTCTCAGACCCCCAGGCAGGAGGGGGACCGGCCTCCTGGAGCGCGTGAGGGGCCGAAGGGCCGGGCCCGCTCTATGCCCCGCAGCCAAGAAGGGGCTCAGGGGCCCCTGCCTGAGGACCCCTAACCGGGGAGACAGATGCTAGAGGACACCGTCCCTACCCGGGCAGTCTGTACCCCAATCCCTGCCGGACCCCAAGGGGGCGCCTCCGCCGGGGGCAGGGGAGAGGGCGGGCCAGGCCGGGTCTCGGTGTCACACGGGTGAGAGGGCGCCTCTGGAGGAGGAGGCACAGGTCGGCCCTGGGGGGCGGGCCGGTTCCCCAGAAAAGCCAGGCGCAGGCGGGAGGGTGAAGTGCGGCTGGGCCCACGGAGGCCCGCGCCTTCCACGCGGCCGCACCCGCTACCCCTGGCGGCCGGGCAGGCGGGGGCGGCGGATTCCTGGGCGCCGTCGGACAAGCCCGTGCCTGCGCGCTGGCCCCGCACCCGGCCGGAGCGGGATGGGGCGGGCGGGGGCAGGGGACCCGGCCGGAGCGGGATGGGGCGGGCGGGGGCAGGGGACCCGGCCGGAGCGGGATGGGGCGGGGCGGGGGCAGGGGACCCGGCCGGAGCGGGATGGGGCGGGGCGGGGCGGGGCGGGGGCAGGGGACCCGGCCGGAGCGCCCACTCCCCTCCGCCTGCCCCCACGGTGTCCCCTGGTTGGACCCGGCGCGGGGCGGGGCGGGACAGCGGAACGCGCCTTGGTGCGCGGCGGCCGGAGCGAGCGTGTCCCGCGAGCCCGGCCCCGGCCCCGGCCCCGCTCCAGCGCCCGCCCCGGGCCCGCGCGCATTCCTGCGGAGGACACCCTCCCCGGGAAGGAGCCAGGCCCCACGGGAGCCGTGCCCACCTCCTGCCCGCAGGCTGCACCCGGGCCGCTGGGGGCACCTCTGGCGGGGGGGGCCGGGGGGGGGGGGGGAAGGGGAGGAGCAGGGCGGGGGCCTGGGAGGCGCTGCTGAGCCGGTGAGAGCCGAGAGGCGGGGGCGCGGCCTGTGTGGTCGGAGAAGCCGAGTTCGCGCTGGGCAGCTGCGGGGCTGGGGCGGGAGGCGAGCGGAGCGGGGTCCGAGGGCGCGGAGGCGGAGGCGGAGGCGGGCGAAGCCATGTCGCCGTGCGCTCCGTCCCTTCCCGCCTCCACGCCTCCTTCATGCATTTCACGGGGCCTCCGGACGCCAGCGTCCTGCTGCTGCTGCTGCGCGCTGGGCCACAGCGTGGGCGAAGGGGGTGCTCGCCCACCAGGGCCCTGGAATCTGGGCCCAGGTCTGTGGGGGCCTGGTGGGAAGGGCGCCCCCCCCACCCCCCGCTGCAGCCCCCTGGCTGGGCTGGAGGCTGCCCTCTCCCGGCAGGGGCCCCGCCTGCTCTGGGTCCCACACTCTCACCTGCACGGACAGCCCCCAGGTCGGGGGGGGGGGGGGGCGCAGAGGGGGGAGACAGGCAGTGCTCAGAGGGCTGGGGGGCAGGGGGGTCTTAAAGAGGCAGGAAGGAGCCCCAAGGAGCCAAGGCAGACCAGTGAGACGTGCCTGGTGTCTGTGCAAAGCAGAGGTGTGAACGTCAGCGTGGGGTGCACGGCGGATGGCGGATGGTGGGGGCCGGGCTCAGGCCCCAGCGCAGTGGGAGCCACGGGAGGTACCATGCTCAGGTGTGCGTGTTAGAAAGCGCACCCCCGGGGACCCCACGGAAGCTGAGGGATGGGGCTGCAGAATAACCCATCGTTCCGGGGACCCGTGTGAGCGTAATTACGTGCCCGGGTGCTGGGTATTCGCGGGGCTTCGAGCTTCCTGGCGAGAGTATCTTGCGATGAACATCACTGTCCACTGGGGGGGGAGCGGCTGGGGCAGGGGTGGGCAAACTTTTTGACTCGAGGGCCACCATGGGTTCTTAAACTGGACCGGAGGGCCGGAACAAAAGCGTGGATGGAGTGTTTGTGTGAACTAATATAAATTCAAAGTAAAGGAGCGGAGGGGAGAGCAAGAGAACCGGATAGAACAGCCGGATCCGGCCCGCGGGCCGTAGTTTGCCCACGGCTGGCTGGGGGGAGCTCCGTGGGGGAGAGGAGACAGAGGCGACATTCCAACAATACGAATTTTAAAAAGGAAAAGAAAATCACTGTCTGTATTGTTTGCTTTTGAGTCATTTAGACAGATTTCTAGAACCCAGCGGGCCAGACCCCTGGTCATCGGCTGCGGCTGCAGAGTTGCGTCCGCTGAGCGGTCCCCAGCAGGATGGCCCGGCACGGGCTCCTGGGAGACACCCCTTCCTCTCCCTCCCCCATTGGCCCAACCCCTTACACCCCAGCCCACCCGAGTGCTGTCGCCTCCTCACCTGCCCCCTCCTTATCCTATTCCAGCTCCCCACTCCCCTCCCTCCTGGCTGCCCAGAGATATCTTCAGTCACATCTGACTGGCCCCTCCCCTGCTCTAACGCCCGCCATAGCTCCCCATTGCCCACAGGATCAAACCCAAGCTCTCCAGAGGGACCTGCCCGCCCACCTCGCCCCTGCACCGCTGTTTACAGACGCCTCCCCCCCCGCCATGGTGCCCACCCCCTCCCCTGGCACTCAAGTACGGCCACGTCAGCAAACCCAGCCCTGGCTGCCCCCAGCTCCTCCCTGGCCGGGGACAGTCAGCGGCTGCCTGGAATCCCTGAGAAGCCCTGCCTCTCCGGCCCCCAGGGCCACAGCACCCGCACACCCATCTCCGAGCCCCGGTCAGACTCAGTGTCCCCCCGCCCTCACCGAGGGTTTGCAGAGTGGGACCCTTGGCCAAGGTCAGGGCATGTGGCTGGGACGCAGTGTCCCACAGAGGTGTGGTGACTGACCTGGTGCCAGGCAGGGAGCCCGGGTCTGGGGCTGAGCAGAGGGGAGCCCCCCCTCCCCACTCCAGGTCCACCCAGTTCAGCTCCCAGCCCTGCTGTCCAGGCTCAGGGAAGAGCTAAGGCCGGATCTCCTGCAGGGCCAGCCCCAGCCCTGCCCCCCTTCACACACACACAGGCACGCACACACACACACGCATGCACACAAGCTCACGCGCACGCACGCACACACACACGTGCACACACACACACACACACACGCACGAGCTTGCCGAGCCAGGCCGCAGACAGACATGCTGCAGCGCGCCCTGGCATTCGGGCCGAAGGGGCCAGGAAGAACCCAGGCAGGCCTCTCCGGAACGCAGGCCGCGGAGGGCTGAGCGGGGAACAGCCACGCGGCGCACCGACCGACCGGGACCGGCTGTGCGGGAGGGGGGCCAGGGTGTCCTGTCCCGGAACCACAAAGTCCCGCACAGGAGGGCGGCCTTGAGCGAGGCCAGGCCCCGGGCACCCCAGATGGCGGGGGGGGGGGGGCGGGGGGGGGAGGAGGGCCCAGGGATGCTGGGGCCGGGGCCGGGGAAGCTCCATCCAGCCGCGGGCCCGCTGGGCTGGGGGCAGACCCAGAGCCCGCCCCCAGCTCCCAGCCCCCAGCGGGCCTCCAAACCCACAGGAATCTGGGCACCAGCACCCTCCCAGCCTGGCCCCGCCGCGAGGGGAGAAGGGTGTCATCGGTTCCAGTCTTCGTGAGGGCGTGGGGCGACATCGCAGGGGCCCCGTCCGCCGTGAAGGACCTGCGGGTCCAGGGTTAATGCCAGGACGGGCTAGCCCGCTGGCCTGTGTGAGAACAACGCCTTCCCTGTGGGCGCTTCTCCTCAGGACCGGTGCCGGGCGCCCATGGTGAGCCCCATGGTCCTCGCCGTTCACCTGGATCACGCGGGCTTGCACCCCACGGCCTCGGAGATGCGTGATACCGCACGGCTGGTTCTGCCTCAGCCCACGCTCAGCTGCCGGCTCCTGTTCTCGTCTCTGCCAGGCCCCACGGGGCCTCACGAGGACCCACCCACAGGCCGGCTCCAACCGGTGACGGCTGTCTCTCCGGCCACGGCTGGGCCAGGCCGGGCGGCTCCCGTGGGGACTCGGGGGGAAATGAGCCCCGTTTGTGTCCCTCAGGCTCAGGTCGGTTTTCTGTCTTTTTTTAATGTAATTACTGCTGTCAGCGAGGAAGGGAGAGGGGGAGAGAAACAGCAGCGAGGACAGGGAATCACGGCCCGGCTGCCTCCTGCCGCCCCCCCTGGGACGGAGCCGGCAACCCGGGCCTGCGCCCTGACCAGGCATCGAACCCTGACCTCCTGGTGCATAGGTCAACGCTCACCCACTGAGCCACACAGGCCACACACCACACACCACACACCACACACACACACACCACACACACCACACACACCACACACACACACACCACACACCACACACACCACACACACACACACACACACATACCACACACACACACACCACACACACACCACACACACCACACACACACACACACCACACACACACCACACACCACACACACCACACACACATACCACACACACCACATACACACACACACACACACCACACACACACACCACACACACACACACCACACACACACCACACACCACACACACCACACACACATACCACACACACACACACCACACACACACACACACCACACACACACACCACACACACACCACACACCACACACACACCACACACCACACACACCACACACACATACCACACACACACACACCACACACACACACACACACCACACACACACACCACACACACATACCACATACACACACACCACACACACCACACACATACCACATACACACACACCACACACACACACATCACACACCACACCACACACACATCACACACCACACACGTTTCACAGACGATCTGATCGGACCCTGATTTTTCCCTGGAACCACCGATCTCAGAGCCTGTCCCTCATCGGAGCCTGGGAGGGCCGTCCACCTGGGAGTCCCTCTGGCACCGCCCCGCACCCCCGCCCCCCGCCAGCAGCCCCACCGCCTCCTGGAAGAGGTCAGGCTTCCGCTATCACACATGTGCCGACGGGATAGCCCTGCACGCCCTCCCCTCGCCCACGTGAGATCACACCTGAGGGGTAAACTCCTAGACAGGGAGCCGTGGTCCGTGACCTCGAGCCTCCTCTCCGGGACCGCGGCTGACCTCCCTCCCCGCCACCCCGCAGCTCCCTCCTGGGCGTGCTCATTGCTGCCTGGGCCTCCGCCTGCCTCCCCGGCCTCCTCCTCCTTCCCCCGGGCCTCCTCCTTCCTCCTTCCTCCCGGGCCTCCTCCTTCCTCCTTCCTCCCGGGCCTCCTCCTTCCTCCTTCCTCCCGGGCCTCCTCCTCCTTCCCCCGGGCCTCCTCCTTCCTCCTTCCTCAGGCCTCCTCCTTCCTCCTTCCTCCCGGGCCTCCTCCTCCTTCCCCCGGGCCTCCTCCTTCCTCCTTCCTCCCGGGCCTCCTCCTTCCTCCCGGGCCTCCTCCTTCCTCAGGCCTCCTCCTTCCTCCCGGGCCTCCTCCTTCCTCCTTCCTCCCGGGCCTCCTCCTTCCTCCTTCCTCAGGCCTCCTCCTTCCTCCTTCCTCCCGGGCCTCCTCCTTCCTCTTGCCTCCCAGGCCTCCTCCTTCCTCCTGGGCCTCCTCCTTCCTCAGGCCTCCTCCTTCCTCCTGGGCCTCCTCCTTCCTCAGGCCTCCTCCTTCCTCCCAGCCTCCTCCTTCCCCCCCCCCCAGGCCTCCTCCTTCCCCCCGGGCCTCCTCCGTCCTCCCGCCTCGGGCCCTCGCCAGGCGTGTTCCTGTGGTTTCGGCTCTTCAGGAATGTCTCTCGTTACCCCCCGCTCACAGCCCGGCTGAGGCTCCTGACTTCGGTCCCGGGCACAGCGCTGAGCTACCGTCTGCAGCAGAATGGAAACCGATCTTGCGGGTTACCCAGGGGTTTGTCACCTGATCTGCAAATCTCCACCTCGATGGCTCCTGTCTCCATCGCGATCCTCGTGATGACGGAGGCGAGCGCCCTGCGCGGTGCCCTCGGGGCCGCCTCTCCTGCCCTCCCCATCCGGCCGGGCGGCCGGGCGTGCATGCAGGGACGGGGTCCTGTGGAGGACATCTGAGCAAGAACGAACGTGGCCGGCCTGTGGCTCCGTGGTTGGAGCGCCTCCCGTGCACCCACAGGCCGAGGGGTGGATCCCCGGGGGGACAGGCCGAGGCTGCAGGCTCCATCCGGTCAGGAGGAACGGATCGGACCGATGCTTCTCGCACCGAAGCGTCTCTTCCCTTCCTCTCGCTCTGAACACCACAGACAGACAGACCACAGAGGCACAGCCTCGGGTCAGGTGAAAAAGGAGGAACGGAACGGTGGTTTTGCCCGAGACGCGGTAACTGGTCACGCGTCCCTCCTGCGGGCTATCCCGCGGGCCCGCGCCTGAGGCATTTCCTCCCAGGACCCGCGTGGGCACAGCAGCTCTGTGCCCCGACGAGGGGCAGACCGGTGCGGCCCGCCCGCTGGTTCCCTTCCCCAGGGACACGGAGGAGAGGCAGGCGGGCACAGGGACGTGGAGGCACCGAGGGCCAGCAGGCAGGGAGGGGATTGGCCAGTGAGTCCCATGCGGCGGGGTTGGGGGGGGTCCCCACACCAGGCAATGCTCCCACACCAGCTGGGAGTCCAGGAGGCCACCTCCCCAGGTGCCATGTGGGCCTGGGGGGGCACCTGTACTTCTGAGGCTGCCATGACCCCCCTCGAGGGCAGTCACTTTGCTACGGCGAGTCCAGGGCTCAGGAAACCCATCGCCGCTCTGCCGCGTCCACGAAGGTCCTGGAAGGACTTGAATCCACAGCCAGGTGGAGTCCGGCCGGCGCGGCTCAGGGGCTGAGCGTCGACCTAGGAACCAGGAGGTCACGGTTCGCTTCCCAGTCAGGGCACAGGCCCAGGTTGCAGGCTCCATCCCCAGTGGGGCGGGTGCAGGAGGCAGCCGATCCACGATTCTCTCTCATCATTGATGTCTCTGTCTCTCTCTTCCTTCCTCTCTGACGTCAATAAAAATATGTTTTTTAAATGAAGTGAAAGAATGTCAGGCATACGTGCCCATGGACTTGATGGCTCCATTTTAAATTTTTATTTTCTGGTGAATCCTCACCTGAGGATGTTGTTCCATTGATTTTTAGGGAGAGTGGAAGGGAGAGGGAGAGACACAGAGAAACATGGATGTGAGAGAGACACATGGATGGGCTGCGGAACATGACCCCCACCAGGGCCCGGGCCGGGGAGGAGCCTGCAACCAAGGTACATGCCCTTGACCGGAGTCGAACCCGGGACCCTTCTGTCTGCAGGCCGACGCTCTATCCACTGAGCCACACTGGCCGGGGCTAAAATTTTTTTTTATTATTTTTTTTAATAAATATATTTTATTGATTTTTTACAGGGAAGTAGGGAGAGGGAGTTAGAAACATCGATGAGAGAGAAACATCGATCAGCTGCCTCCTGCACACCTCCCACTGGGGATGTGCCCGCAACCAAGGTACATGCCCTTGACCGGAATCAAACCCGGGACCCTTCAGTCCGCAGGCCGACGCTCTATCCACTGAGCCACACTGGCCGGGGCTGAAAAAAAATTTTTTTTTTATTAAATTTTTTAAAAATATATTTTATTGATTTTTTACAGAGAGGAAGGGAGAGGGATAGAGAGTTAGAAACATCAATGAGAGAGAAACATCGATCAGCTGCCTCCTGCACCCCCCCCACTGGGGATGTGCCCGCAACCAAGGTACATGCCCTTGTGCAGGAATTGAACCTGTGACCCTTCGGTCTGCAGGCCGGCGCTCTAACCACTGCGCTCACCGGCCAGGGCTTTGATGGTCCTGTTGAAAGGAGGACCAGGCAACCAGGAAGCATGGCGGCGGGTCAGGGTGAGGCAGGAACCGCCCCCACGCCCCGTCGCCGTCGGGGACGGGAACGTCTGTTCTGGTGGGAGGTCCGGGTGGGCACATTCATCATTCCCGCCAAGTGACACACGTCAGCGCTGTCCCCGGAGAGAGCATCTTCCCTGGAGGGAACCGGGTCCTCGGGGGGAACGCCTGATCACGGGGTTCGCCCCGGGAGAGTGTGAGACGCCCCGACACCTGTTCGTCGGAGAACGAGGAGGGACTCAGCGTGAAGCTGAGCGTCCGGCCGGCCTGAGGGGCGCCAGGGTCCCAGACCTGGGAGACGGTGAGCGACGCAGGAAATAATAACCCTTCTGTCCCTGAAGAATTAGCTCTGATCTGAGGCCCGGCCGGTGTGGCTCAGTGGTTGAGCGTCGACCTAGGAACCAGGAGGTCACAGGGTCAGGGCACAGGCCCGGGTTGCCGGCTCAGTCCCCCGTGTGGGGGGTACAGGGGGCAGCCCATCCATGATTCTCTCTCATCGTTGGTGTTTCTAGCTCTCTGTCCCTCTCCCTTCCTCTCTGAAGTCAATAAAAAGTGCATAAACAAATACATAAGTGAATTACTGTGTAAAAATAAGGAGTTAGCTCTTAGAATCACTGATGCGCTGTGAGCACTCTCTGCCTTTCAAATCATTCGTCTTTGTCCCTGTCCTCGCCCCTCTACCTCCACGTGGTCACCCGAAGAGGACGCCTGGGAACTGCCCGGGCCGGGCCCTCCTGGGGTCCCCCTGGGAGCGGGCGGGGTGCGCGAGCCCTCCCTCCCTCTGCACTCCGGACTGGTCTGCACCATCTCAGCCCTGGCATCTCAGCCCTGGCATCTCAGGCCTGGCCAGCGCGGGCATGGGTGAGCTCGGGGGCAGGCAACTGACCAGGAAACAGCTCCTCCAGCTGAAAATACTGAATTCTGCGTCTCCGGTCGCTGTGCCATCTCCACAGATTCCCACCCGCCCCCCCGCCCCCATCCACGGGCACAGCCTCCGCCCCGTCTAGACTCCCAGATCCCCCCCTCCACCAGCGCCTGACAGATGCGTAAATTAGATCTGCCCTCCCCCGCCCCCCGCCCCGACGTGCAGGCACCTGAGGCTAATGGCAGGCCTGGCTGGGGGAGGGCGGGGGGGTGGGGCTGGATAGCATCGCACCTGCTTACAAAGCAGCCCATCAGGTGAGGTCATGGAAGGTCTTCACCCCAGGCAGGACGGACCCGTGGGGGCGGGAGGCGGGGGCGGGGAAGCAGCTGTTCCTTTCTTTCATTTTTTTAAAATATATTTTATTGATTTTTTTACAGAGAGGAAGGGAGAGGGAGAGAGAGTTAGAAACATCGATGAGAGAGAAACATCGATCAGTTGCCTCCTGCACACCCCCCACTGGGGATGTGCCCGCAACCCAGGTACATGCCCTTGACCGGAATCGAACCCGGGACCCTTCAGTCCACAGGACGACGCTCTATCCACTGAGCCAAACCGGTTAGGGCAGTGGTCGGCAAACTCATTCGTCCACAGAGCCAAATAGCAACAGGACAATGATTGAAATTTCTTTGGAGAGCCAAATTTTTTAAACTTAAACTTCTTCTAACGCCATTTCTTCAAAATAGACTCGCCCAGGCCGTGGTATTTTGTGGAAGAGCCACATTCAAGGGGCCAAAGAGCCCATGTGGCTTGTGAGCCGCAGTTTGCCAACCACGGGGTTAGGGCAGCAGCTGTTTCCTTCTGCCCAGCAAGACTCTGGGATTCTGGCTGCCCCTATCCCCCCACACCTCCTCTCCCCTGTCCCCCCACATCTCCTCTCCCCTATCCCCCCACATCTCCTCTCCCCTATCCCCCACACCTCCTCTCCCCTATCCCCCACATCTCCTCTCCCCTATCCCCCACACCTCCTCTCCCCTATCCCCCACATCTCCTCTCCCCTATCCCCCACACCTCCTCTCCCCTATCCCCCACATTTCCTCTCCCCTATCCCCCCACACCTCCTCTCCCCTATCCCCCCACATCTCCTCTCCCCTATGCCCCACATCTCCTCTCCCCTATCCCCCACATCTCCTCTCCCCTATCCCCCCACATCTCCTCTCCCCTGTCCCCCACATCTCCTCTCCCCTATCCCCCACATCTCCTCTCCCCTATCCCCCCACACCTCCTCTCCCCTATCCCCCCACATCTCCTCTCCCCTATCCCCCACATCTCCTCTCCCCTATCCCCCACATCTCCTCTCCCCTATCCCCCACACCTCCTCTCCCCTATCCCCCACATCTCCTCTCCCCTATCCCCCCACACCTCCTCTCCCCTATCCCCCCACATCTCCTCTCCCCTATCCCCCCACATCTCCTCTCCCCTATCCCCCACATCTCCTCTCCCCTATCCCCCCACATCTCCTCTCCCCTGTCCCCCACATCTCCTCTCCCCTATCCCCCACATCTCCTCTCCCCTATCCCCCTACACCTCCTCTCCCCTATCCCCCCACATCTCCTCTCCCCTATCCCCCCACATCTCCTCTCCCCTATCTCCCACATCTCCTCTCCCCTATCCCCCACATCTCCTCTCCCCTATCCCCCCACATCTCCTCTCCCCTGTCCCCCACATCTCCTCTCCCCTATCCCCCACATCTCCTCTCCCCTATCCCCCACATCTCCTCTCCCCTATCCCCCCACATCTCCTCTCCCCTGTCCCCCACATCTCCTCTCCCCTATCCCCCACATCTCCTCTCCCCTATCCCCCACATCTCCTCTCCCCTATCCCCCACATCTCCTCTCCCCTATCCCCCACACCTCCTCTCCCCTATCCCCCCACACCTCCTCTCCCCTATCCCCCCACATCTCCTCTCCCCTATCCCCCCACATCTTCTCTCCCCTGTCCCCCCACATCTCCTCTCCCCTATCCCCCCACATCTCCTCTCCCCTGTCCCCCCACACCTCCTATCCCCTATCCCCCCACATCTCCTCTCCCCTATCCCCCCACATCTCCTCTCCCCTGTCCCCCACATCTCCTCTCCCCTATCCCCCACATCTCCTCTCCCCTATCCCCCACATCTCCTCTCCCCTATCCCCCACATCTCCTCTCCCCTATCCCCCACATCTCCTCTCCCCTATCCCCCCACACCTCCTCTCCCCTATCCCCCCACATCTCCTCTCCCCTATCCCCCCACATCTTCTCTCCCCTGTCCCCCCACATCTCCTCTCCCCTATCCCCCCACATCTCCTCTCCCCTGTCCCCCCACATCTCCTATCCCCTATCCCCCCACATCTCCTCTCCCCTATCCCCCCACATCTCCTCTCCCCTATCCCCCCACACCTCCGAGGACCCGTTGCCCGGCCACGGAAGCTCCGAGGAAGCCGGGGCCACATGGGCAGGGGGCCCTGCCAAGACGGGCCGCCAGCCAGCCTGCTGTACGCGGCTGAGCTGTGGGTGGTGGCCACGCAGCAAGGGCACGGCCCTCCTGCCCCCTGCGAGGAGCTGAGGACACAGAAGGCCCGGCCCTGCGTTCGGCTCCAGGGCCGCACCCAGCCACGAGCCGTGGCAGCCGGACGGACGCCCTGTGACGTGGTGTTGGACGAGGCTCAGGCCGCTGCTGGTGCCTCTGGCCTGGGCTCACAGGATGGAGCAGCAGGCAGACCCGCCTTCGCCTTCCCCTCCCAGCCCCACCTGAGCCTGCCGATCCGAAGGTCACCCCCACCCTCACCCCCCTCTGCCCCCCGGGCCTGCTTATCTGATCCGGGATTCTGCCCCGGGACAGGGACTAAGCTGCCCCAGCAGCTGCGGCATTTGGGGTAACGGGTGAGGCAGCAGCAGACAGCACCGATCATACCAACGAGAAGTCCAAGGACACGTGTGTCTGTCAGCGCGGGGGAAGGTTGCCGCATAACAAGCATCCCCAAAGCCGTGTGTGTACACACACAGAAGTGGACGTCCTATGGGTCCGGCCAGCGCCACCGTGGGCTGGGGCAGGGTCCCCGGCCCCATTGCTGGCGGGCCCCACTCAGCACGTGCCCGCACGGCCACCTCAGGGACCGAGAGCCAGCGCACAGCCACGCCTGCTTGTCTGCCAAGGCTTCGCCCCGGCGGCGGCACGGCAACGCGGTGCGGGTGTCCCCTGCAGGGCCTTGGGGAGGGGGCTGGGAATGCGGGAGCCCCGTTCTCCCTCCACAGGTCGGCTCCTTCCTCTTTCCGATCCTGCTCACGTGTGTCTCGGACTCGCAGCAGCAGCAGCAGGAGCCTCCCGGGTGCAGAGCGTGGGTCCCTGAGCGCCCCTGCTTTATTTCGCGCAGAGAAAAGCATGCTTTTTCGTTTCAACGCCGCTCTGCCCGGCTGCCCCTCCCTCTCCTCGGCTGCTCATTGTCCACGCGTCCTGTCCCCAAGCCTCTACCCCACACACTCCCTCCCTCCTGACCTTCGGGTCCTGAACCGGGGGTGTGGGGGGGGTCTCAGGACTGACCGCCTGTCCCTTCGAGTCGCTGCCCAACTGGTTTGGCTCCAGAGTCATTGCTGTGGTGTCTGGTGATCAGCTCTGTCTCCTGGGAGGAGCTGGGGTGCTGACCAGTCTCTCTGGCTACTGAGCGCCCCCCCTGCCCGAGGGCTGCTGTCAGCTCTGCCTGGCTGGGAGGGGGCTGGGGGGGCTGGTGCCCACAGCCTGCAGGCGTGGAAGGCCCAGCAGCCCTGGCGGGGGTGGGGGCCTGGGGAGGCGCAGGAGGGACCGAGGGGGCCACATGTTATTCTCTAAAGTGCCGCCGGTGAGGGAGGGGGCAGGGCCACGTGCAGGAGGCTCTTGGCCGGACACACCCCACCCCCACCCGCCCCGTGTCTCTCCCACCCATCGGACACCCCCATAGCCAGCCCGTAGGGTTCATGGGCCTGGTCGCCCCGGGCCCTGCTCCGAACCTCCGTCCCGCTCCCTGGGGCCGTTTCTTCGGAGACTCGGCAGCGGCTCAGTCCCCAGGGCCCGACACAGAGAGAACTGCGGGAGGGGGTGCAGGAGGGAGGCACGGATCCCAGCCAGGGCTCAGCACAGGAGGAGGCCCCGGCCAGGACACTGGGTCGGCCTGGCGGCCAAGGCACCCCGGCAGGGAGGGGGCCCTGCTCTAACCAGGAGCGGAGGACGCAGGAGGAGGGAGGCGCAGGTGCCTCCGGGTCTGTGCAGGGCGCTGGCTCCGCCCTCGCAGGGAGCCACCCGGGATCTGACGGGGCCCCTGGCAGAGCTGGCCTCATGAAGGAGCTGGCGGGCCTGCGCGAGACTGCACCTGACTCCTGACTGTGCGCTTGATCCTGACTGTGCCCTGATCCTGACTGTGCGCCTGACTGTGCCCTGATCCTGTGTTCACCTGATCCTGACTGTTCACCTGACTCCTGACTGTGCGCCTGATCCTGACTGTGCACCTGATCCTGTGTTCACCTGATCCTGACTGTGCACCTGATCCTGACTGCGCCTGATCCTGACTGTGCGCCTGATCCTGACTGTGCGCCTGATCCTGTGTTCACCTGATCCTGACTGTGCGCCTGATCCTGACTGTGCACCTGATCCTGACCGTGCGCCTGATCCTGACTGTGCGCCTGATCCTGTGTTCACCTGATCCTGACTGTGCGCCTGATCCTGACTGTGCGCCTGATCCTGTGTTCACCTGATCCTGACTGTGCGCCTGATCCTGACTGTGCGCCTGATCCTGTGTGCACCTGATCCTGACTGTGCGCCTGATCCTGACTGTGCGCCTGATCCTGACTGTGCGCCTGATCCTGTGTTCACCTGATCCTGACTGTGCGCCTGATCCTGACTGTGCGCCTGATCCTGTGTTCACCTGATCCTGACTGTGCGCCTGATCCTGACTGTGCGCCTGATCCTGACTGTGCCCCTGATCCTGACTGTGCGCCTGATCCTGACTGTGCGCCTGACTGTGTGCCTGATCCTGACTGTGCGCCTGATCCTGACTGTGCCCCTGATCCTGACTGTGCGCCTGATCCTGACTGTGCGCCTGATCCTGACTGTGCCCCTGATCCTGACTGTGCCCCTGATCCTGACTGTGCGCCTGATCCTGACTGTGCCCCTGATCCTGACTGTGCCCCTGATCCTGACTGTGCGCCTGATCCTGTGTTCACCTGATCCTGACTGTGCACCTGATCCTGACTGTGCGCCTGATCCTGACTGTGCGCCTGATCCTGACTGTGCCCCTGGCACCTGACTGTGTACCTGATCCTGACTGTGCGCCTGATCCTGTGTTCACCTGATCCTGACTGCGCCTGATCCTGACTGTGCCCCTGATCCTGACTGTGCGCCTGATCCTGACTGTGCCCCTGATCCTGACTGTGCGCCTGATCCTGACTGTGTACCTGATCCTGACTGTGTGCCTGATCCTGACTGTGCGCCTGATCCTGACTGTGCGCCTGATCCTGACTGTGCGCCTGATCCTGACTGTGTGCCTGACTGTGCGCCTGATCCTGACTGTGCACCTGGCACCTGACTGTGTACCTGATCCTGACTGCGCCTGATCCTGTGTGCCTGATTCTGACTATGCACCTGATCCTGACTGTGCGCCTATTCACCTGACCCTATGTACCTGATCCTGACTGTGTACCTGATCCTGACTGTGTGCCTGATCCTGACTGTGCGCCTGATCCTGACTGTGCGCCTGACTATTCACCTGACCCTATGTACCTGTTCCTGTGCGCCTGGCACCTGACTGTGCGCCTGATCCTGACTGTGCCCCTGATCCTTACTGTGCGCCTGATCCTGACTGTGCGCCTGATCCTGACTGTGTGCCCGATCCTGACTGTGCGCCTGATCCTGACTGTGCGCCTGATCCTGACTGTGTGCCCGATCCTGACTGTGCGCCTGATCCTGACTGTGCGCCTGGCCTGGGCACCGCAGCCCAGGGCGCCTCGAGAGCCCACAGACGGAAGAGCTTGCGGTGGGACGTGGGGCCGCTCCAGGCTGCTTGCTGTTTCCTTCTTTTTCTGCTCTTGCCTCTGGCCCTTGCTGCTCTCGGGAGACAAACGGCTGAGCACAGACACCGCCCTGCCGGTCAGCCTGTGACTGCAGCCAAGGCCACCATGCCGCGTCCCGTCGCCAACCGGCAAGGTGGGGCCTACGGCCTTGCCCCTTCCTTCTCTCCAGCGTGACCTCGTAATTCCTTCAAGCCTCGGTAGCTCTTCGTGGCTAAGTGGCTGCTCTGTAAAGCTCAGCCTGGTGTGCGTGCACCTCCCTCCCGGCGCCAGGACGCTCCTGTGAGGGAGGCCTGTGCCGGCCACGTGGGCACCAATATGCCGAGGCCCTGGCTGCCCACGGAGGCCCTGGGTCAGCAGGACCAGCCACACCGCACAGCCACCGGGCCACGTGGCCCAACCCAGCCTCCCTGCTCCTGGCCGGCCACGCGGAGACGGCCCCTGCCCAGCCCCAGGTGACACGGGAGCAGCCCTGAAGAACACGGGAGGCCAGAACGGTTAAGTTATTAAATCAAATATACAGAGCGATTCATTTAATATGTACACATTTACAGAAATGCACTTTCACGGGGCCGGGGCTGGCGTCCTGTGCCCACAGCAACGCGGACAGCGAGGGGCGTGTGAAGGCACTTGTCACAAGTTCAATACTGCCCCGTCCCGAGAGAACGGCCATCAGGAAGGGCACTTCAGAACGCACAGTGGAGAGACCTGGAGGGCGTGTTCCGGGCAGGAGCGGGCGAGGACGGTGGGCCGAGGGAATGGCCCGTGAGCCTGTGAGGGGCTGCCGTGGCCTCGGGCCACGCCATAGCCACAGGCGCCACTGACAGCCACGGGCCACGTGGTCAGCCACGGGCCACGCGGTCAGCCACGGGTGGTCCCAGCAACAGCCGTGGGTCTCCTAAACGCCGTGGGCCGCCGGCGCTTTGGCCTGGAGCCCTGGAGACCCCCACGGGAGGAATAAAAAGGGGAGAGATTCTGTAAACGGGGCGCCACCTCGGGGGGACACACGGTTTGGGGAAGAAACCCTCTCCTGCCACGCGGCGGACGCGACATGCGGAAACGTTACAAAAATAGCCACTATCCGGGAATACACCCTCGTTCTCCACCTGACAGTCACTGAAATAATTTATACAAGGTCAAAGGAACGTAGAAAATAAACATTTGTTTTTGGTTTTTGGTGGTTTTTTTTTACACAAAATAAAGAAACTATGCACAGCCTCAGCCTCCTGGTCGGCAGTCGGGTGGCGCCCAGCACGGGGCGGGGCGGGGGGGGGGTCCCGGTCCCGGTCCGCGGTGGCCGGCCTAGTCCTGGCCGGCTCGGCGGGCCTCGTTAATGCTCCTGACCGCCCGGTTGTCCACTTTGGGGCCCGGGGCCCAGCGGGCCGGCCTCCCGGGCGAGCACCCGGGATCTTTGGTGAGTTTGTGGGAGAGGAACTTCTCCGCCTCCAGCGAGTCCTCCTCGCTGCGGCCGGGATCCTCCTCGTCCTCGTCCTCCCCGCCGCCGCCCCGGCCCGCGGGCCCCGGCAGCGCCTCGGCCGCCCTGCGCGGCGGGGGCGTGAAGTTCTTGCACTGGAACAGCACGTCCTTGTGGCTGCCCGGCCGCTCGATGGGGTTGCGGATGGGGTTGAGCGGGGCCCACTGGTTGTTGGCGCTCTCCTCCCGCGGCAGCCGGCTCCGCTCCCGCTCTTTCCTTCGCTTGCGGGTCCACCACATGCACACGGCCACGCAGGCCAGACACAGCACGCTGAACACGCCGCACAGCACGGGCACCAGCACCCCTGCGGGCGGGCGGTGGGGGATTCCAGCAGGGGATCAGCCCAGCCCAGCCCCAGCCCCAGCCCCAGTCCCAACCCCAACCCCAGCCCCAGCTCTAGGCCCAGCCCCAACCCCAGCCCCAGCCCCAGCCCCAGCCTAGCCCAGCCCCAGCCCAGCCCAGCCCCAGCCCCAGTCCCAACCCCAACCCCAGCCCCAGCCCCAGCCCCAACCCCAACCCCAAGCCCAGCCTCAACCTCAGCCCCATCCCCAGCCCCAACCCCAAGACCAGCCTCAACCCCAGCCCCAACCCCAACCCCAAGACCAGCCTCAACCCCAACCCCAACCCCAGCCCCAACCCCAACCCCAACCCCAGCCCCAGCCCCAGCTCTAGGCCCAGACCCAGCCCCAACCCCAACCCCAGCCCCAGCCCCAACCCCAGCTCTAGGCCCAGCCCCAGCCCCAACCCCAGCTCTAGGCCCAGCCCCAGCCCCAGCCCCAGCCCCAACCCCAGCTCTAGGCCCAGCCTCAACCCCTGCGGGCGGGCGGTGGGGAATTCCAGCAGGGCCCCAGCCCCAGCTCCAGGCCCAGCCTCAACCCCAGCCCCAACCCCAGCCTCAACCCCAGCCCCAACCCCAGCCTCAACCCCAGCTCCAGGCCCAGCCTCAACCCTAGCCTCAACCCCACCCCCAACCCCAGCCCCAGCCCCAGCCCAGCCCCAGCCCCTCCCATCCCAGCCCTGGCCCACAGCTCCCCGCGCCCCACCCCTCACCTGTGGAGGAGCCGCCCATGACCACCGTCTCCACCTTGACCTCGGTGACGGCCAGCAGCAGCGAGCTGTTCCCGCGCTGCGTGATGGCGGCCACGATGGCGTGGGCAGTGCTCTGGATCAGGCTGCTGTCAGGCGGGTCCCAGGCGGGGCTGAAGGACTGCGGCAGAGGACACGCTGAGGGTGCCTGCCGCCTGCGGGCCGGCGCCCCCCCCCCCCAGCGGCGCTGGATGGAGTGGAGGCCGAGGCTCCGGCCCAGCACACAGCCCACAGCCCGCGGTGCTCCGTGGATGGGCCGCCCTGGACAAGGGCTGCAGGCTAGGAGCCTGGGTCCCCAGGGTGGCCTGAGGGGAGTGGCCCCAGGCAGCTCACGGGCCCCGCCAGCCATCACCGTCTCCCGGGGCCCTGGGCCCTCTCTGGTCCTCTCGGACCAGCACACACCTGCCCCCGGGCCCCCCACCTCTGCCTGGCCCAGCGCTGGCCCAGCCTCTGGCCTGGCTGCGTGCACTGCCCAGCCGAACGGGCCCGACACCCGGCCTCGCTCCCCTGCCTCTCCTCCCACCCCGGGCACCCCAACACCCCTCCCCAGGCCCGGCTCCCCCAGCACCGGGCAGAGCGCCCCAGCTCCGCCCCCTGCAGTGGGGTGGACTCCCACGTCTGGGTCAGTCACTCTGCCGGCCTGGGCCCTGCACCCCAGCACCCCTAGGAGCCTGTGCAGAGCAGGACCGAGGAGGGTGGCCGCCCGCCCGCCCGCCCGCACTCACCATGGCCACCTCCACGGCGCTGGCCTCCGCAGACGGACGGTCACACAGCAGCACGAGGAGGCGGTCCCGGGCCACCGCCCGCGTGGCCGGCAGGGCGCGGATCCCCGAGCAGATGGCGCCCACCGTGGTACCCTGGGCAGAGACGCGCCGCACGTGAGCAGCCCGCACGTCCCCCAGCTGCCACTCGAGGCTCCTGGCAGGACACGCCCCGCGGCCCGTCTGGGGCCAGTGGACACCAGGGGTCAGTGGGGAGCTGTCTCCCACACCAGACCTGAGCCCCACCCAGGACACAGACCGTCTCCTCCCCGGGGGTCTGTCCTGGCGGGAGCAGCACCGGCAGGTCCGAGGGGCGGGGCCTCCTCACGCTGAGCCCCTCCCCACGGGCTCCGAGCACCCAGCCACCGGACGGCCTACCAGCGGCAGGCTGGGTCCGGCTCCCCCCCCACCGCCGCCAGAAGGCTGAGGGGCCCAGACCGACGGCCCACGGCCACCTGGAGTCCAGGCCCCCGGAGGACTGATGGACAGGCACCCCGGGCTCCACGCCCTCTTGCATCCGACCCCACGAGGCCAGGCTTCCTGGCAGCCACAGAACCAACCGGCCTCCCTGACCCCGCAGGGGTGGAGCCACACGCAGTGCGGAGGGCAGCCAGGAGCAGTCCCCGCTGTCCGAGCGGCCACTCGGAGAAGACAGACGGTCCAGGCCCTGCCAACACTTGGGGCGCCGCCAGGACAGCTCACCTGGGGCACCTGGTCGCGGTCGAAGTGCAGCGTGAGGCGGGCGCAGTTGTTATCCAGGTGGCCGGAACGCGGCACGCAGGGGGTGCTGGGCAGCAGGGGCTCCTCGGGGCCACACTCCCCCCAGGCCGCGCAGGGCGGCTGCAGGCACTGCCCCGGGGCCTTCTCCCCACACTGCTGGCCCGGTGGGCACTGGGCGCTCAGCGTGTCGGGCCGGCTGGCCAGCAGGCAAGGCTTCCGTCCGCACCACACCTGGGCCGGGCACACCCGACGAGGACCCACAGACGCCACGTAGGGAGACAGACCGACAGACAGGGTCGGGGTCAGCAAGTCCCATGGCTGTGCCCACCCCACCACCCAGGGCTCCGGGGCTGAGCCCAGCACCAGGAAGGACCCCGCCGGACAGGGACGGCCCCGAGGGAGGGGCCAGCAGCATGCAGGGAGGGGCTGCTGGAGCCTGAGACTCAGGGAGGACAGGGGCCTCCATCTAGACGTCCAGAGACGGGGGGCGGGGGGGACTTGGTTCATTCTCCCCCCCCCCCCCCCGCGCCCCCGGCAGCAGCTCCTGGGCCTCCCAGGGTGAGTATCGGGGTCACGGACAAAAGACGGAGCCCCTTGGGCACCAGGATGTCAGACCCGGGCAGGGCCGGGCTGGGCAGGGAGGCTCGCTCGTGGGCAGGGGCCCCTGGCACCTTGCTGCAATCCCGGCGGCCATCCAGGCAGTGGCAGCTGTTACAGTCCTCCACCCAGGAGCTCCCGTGGGGGAAGGGCACCCCCTGCGACCAGCAGGACCTGCCGAACACGATCACTGTGGGGAGAGGAGGCGGGGTCGGCGGTGGCACTGAGCCCCGGAGACCAGATCCTGCCCTTGCTCCTGTTTGGCACGGCCCCCCCCCCCGCCCACCGTGCTCCCCGCCTACCCTCCTGGCACCGCGGGCCAGCGCGGCCCGGCGGGCAGCTGCAGCGGTAGCCGTTGATCTCGTCCACACACGTGGCCCCGTAGGCGCAGGGCGAGGACTGGCACTCGTCAATGTCTGTGGAGAAGCGGCCGCTCAGAGGCAGCAGGAGGCCAGCGCCCACGCGGGCCCAGGGGACGGCACCCACGCCAGTCCGGGGAGCAGTCCCAGGTCAGCACGGGCCTCGAGGTGCCCAGGGGTCTCTGAGCTGGGCCTGAACTGTCACCGTCACAGCCCGAAGCCTCAGGGGCACCGGCCCCTCTGCTCCTGGAGCCTGGGGACCAGACCCCTCAGCCAGCCAGGACCTAGCCCAGCGGGTCCCAACGGGGCACACGCCCCAGGGGGCCCTGTGACTTCTGAGGGGGCCATTCGAGAACGAGTTATTAACAGTGAACCTCTGTGTTTCTATGGTTCTAGGGCGTCACCTACAGCATGTAAACACGTATTGTGACATACACCGAGTGGCCAGGTGATGATGATCTCTGAACGCACAATAATCTGATCGCTCAGTGTATATCCTATATCAGTGGTTGGCAAACTCATTAGTCAACAGAGCCGCAGTTTGCCGATCACTGTCCTATATAATAAAAGGCTAATATGCAAATTGTCCCCTCGACCAGGAGTTCGACCAGCAGGCAGGCCGGCCAACTGCCCATGTCCCCTCCCCCTGGCCAGGCTGGCCGGACCCCACCCATGCACGAATTCATGCACCGGGCCTCTAATACACACACACACACACACACACACACACACACACACACACTGAGTGGCCAGATGATGATGATCTCTGAATGCATAATAACCTGGCCACTCAGTGTATGTGTGCATTTCAGTTCTCTATTCTGTTTTGAATCTTTATCTGCTGTTTTTTCACATCACTGCATTTTTTTCTTTTCAACCATTTCCCAGTGATTTCTTCCTCAGTCCTTAACTGTCCTCCGTCCTCTCCCTTTCTCCCTCAGGGATGCCATGCTCCGCGCAAGCTTGTTTAGACCGAGCTCATGGCCTTGCAGGCTTCCTCCGTGTGAACAGGGGCTCCCTCTTGGAACAATAAGATTTCTATGTCACAGGGGCACCAGGATTTTAGAGATGCTTAGCTGGGGGCGTGGCCAAAAAAAAAAAGTTGGGGACCACGGGTCTAGCCCCTCCCCAGGCAGCCCCAGAGCAAAGGGGGGCGTCACCAGGGGGGACACTGAGGCCTGGCGAGAGGCGGGAGGGGGCTGTGTCCACACCTTTCTCTAGGGTGTGTGGACTCAGGTGACCCCTGACCCTAGACACCCGAACCGGAGCCCCGCCCGCCTGCCCGGCGTCTCACTGATGCGGCAGTCGGGGCCCGCGAAGCCGGGAGCGCACTCGCAGCGGAACCAGTTGACACCATCCACGCAGACGCCGCCATTGTAGCTGCGGAGAGAGGGCAGGTCTCAGGGGGGCCCCCCCGGGGCGGACAAGCCCCCCGGTCCGCCGGCCCCTAGGTTTGCCACTCACCAAGGCAGAGGGTTGCAATCGTTGGTGTCTGCATCCGAGAAAAGAGAGAGGAGGTGGGTGGGCGTGGCGGCCTGGGCACCCGAGCCCACCCTGACCACGTGCACTGGCAGGCTGGGTTTGAGGGGCAGGGGGGGCCTCAGAGGGCGACCTGGACAGCCACTGGGGGCGGGGCCTGCAGCGGGAGTGGGGGGAGGGCGGGGGGCACGGGCAGGAGCCTGGCTGCAGGCTGAGCGGTTGGCAGGTCCATGGAGGCCAGGACACCCGGGGAGGGGAATGAGGCTGCAGAGCTAGGGGTCAGGGGTCAGGGGTCAGGGGAGCACAGCAGGTCTTGGGGTACAACTGTGCTTTGGGCACGTGCATGGGCAGGGTCAGGAGGGGGCGGGCCCCGGGAGCCCCAGCCCACAGGCCCCGCCCCACGCCTCCCCGCGCCCCGCCCCCCGCCCCGCGCTCACTGTGGGTGCAGGTGCGGCCCTCCCAGCCGTCTCGGCAGATGCAGGAGAAGGAGTCCCCGCTGCCCACGCAGGTGCCCCCGTTGAGGCAGGGGTTGGGCAGGCAGCTGTTGTTCCTGGCTGTGAGGGGGGCACAGAGGAGGGTCCTCTCCATGTAGCCCTGGTCCGCACCACGCCCCCCTCACCCCCCCCCCCCCAGGCAGAGCGAGCGGAGGGGGCGGGGCAGCCGTGCCCGCCCTGCGCCCGGGCCTCACCGAGGTTGCAGGTGCTGCCCTTCCAGCCGGGCGGGCAGGCGCAGCGGAAGGTGTCGCCGCTGTCGTAGCAGGTGCCGCCGTTGCTGCAGGTGTAGGCGTCGCACTGGAACTCGCCTGCGGGCACAGGGCTGCTCAGCGGGCGCGCCTCGCGCCTCGCAGGGCCGCAGGCGGGGGCCGGGCGGGCACTCACGCGAGTGGCACGTCTTGCCCTTCCAGCCGTCGTCGCACGCGCAGTAGAAGTCGTTGACCAGGTCGTGGCAGCGGCCGCGGCTGTGGCAGGGATCGGGGAGGCAGTCGTTGGGATCTGGGGGCGAGGACGCCGGTCAACAGGGGGTCACCGGCATTCAGGGAGGGCGGCCCCGGGGGCGGAGGCCCAGGAGCGGGCGGGAGCGACAGAGAGGGTGGGGAAGGGGGCCAGGCCCAGGCCTGAGCTATACTGGTGGGCCCCCAGGGGTGGGGGGAGCCCGACGCCCAGTGCGGGGCCGGGGTGGGGGGCGTGCTGGGGGAGCCGGGCAGGCCCACTCACTGGTGTCACAGAGCTCGCCCTCCCAGCCGCTGGGGCAGAAGCAGCGGAAGGCGGCCACCTCGTCGATGCACGTGCCCCCGTTGCGGCACGGCTGGCCCAGGCAGTCGTCGATGTCTGCGGGAGGCAGGCGTGAGCGGGGCCCCAGCGGCCGCCCCACCCGGCCCACGTCCACCGCCACGGCCACTCACTCTCATGGCAGTAGGTGCCTGTGAAGCCGCTGTCGCAGACGCAGGAGAAGTTGCCCCCGGGTTGGCTGACACAGTGCCCGTGGGGGCCGCACACGTTGGAGGGGGCCCCGCCGGCCACTCCTGCCTCAAACGCGCAGCTGTCAATCACTGTGGCAAAGGGGAGGAGGTCAGCAGGCCCCGCCCCACCTCCCTGCCTCTGCAGGCCCCGCCCACCTCCCTGCCTCTGCAGGCCCCGCCCCCGCAGACCCCACCCACCTCCCTGCCTCTGCAGGCCCCGCCCCACCTCCCTGCCTCTGCAGGCCCCGCCCCACCTCCCTGCCTCTGCAGGCCCCGCCCCCTCCCTGCCTCTGCAGGCCCCGCCCCACCTCTGCAGGCCCCGCCCCACCTCTGCAGGCCCCGCTAGGGCAAGGCTCCCTGGGCACAGAGCAGTTCTTGCCACCCACGTCGTCAGGGCACGCGCAGTAGTAGTCGCCCTCCAGGTTGTAGCAGCGGGCGCCGTTCTGGCAGGGGCTCGGGTCACAGAAGTCAGTATCCACCTGTTGGGCGGGGGCATCGTGAGGGCGCAGCCCCCTGGTGGTTCGAGACGGGCCAGGTGTGGCGTCCACTCGGCCCGGACACCTGGCCTCCACAGCCAGAGCCCGAGGCTCGTCCCACCCGAGACGTCCAGGCCCCTCAGCTGGACGGAAACACCTGGGGCCGCCAGCCCCTCCCGCCACCGCGCTCCGCAGCAGCCGCTTCCTCTGCCTCCAGGCAGCATCCGGCCTTCGCCCCTCCTGCCGGCAGGAAGGCCGCTCCGGACCTGCTCCCACAGGCCTGCCGCCCGGAGCCCGGTCTGCGGGTCCTCGCCAGATGTGGGTCCTCGCCAGAGGTGGGTCCTCGCCAGAGGTGGCCCCTGGGTCCCTGGCCCGGGCAGGACCTTTACCACAGGCCCCAGGAGGCCTGCCGGCCAGGAACCTGCCCTGTGCCCCCTGCAGCCCACGGCCAGGGCAGGTCAGAGGGAGGTGGGAACAAGCCAGCATCTGGAGAGCACCCCGCCCTTCCCAGGGCCACGCACGGCACACGCAGCCCCTCACACGCAGGCACACGCAGCCCCGCACACGCAGGCTCCTGCACCCCATCCAGGGCCCCTCTCGGGAGGCCCACATGCCCCACCTCGTCACAGCCCCGCCCCCTCCAGGCAGTGTGGGGTGGACAGGGCACGTGCCAGGGCCTGGCATGACAAGCAGGGACCCTTTGCCCTCCCCCCACCCTCCGCCCCGCCAGGCGATCTGGACTTTGGGGCCGGGGGATCGGCTAGGACCGAGCCCCGGACACTGTCGGGTCGGTCCCCACAGCGGCCTGTCCTGATCCCGGGGGGCTAGCAGGGCTGCAGCAGGGCCCGAAGGGCAGGCGCCCCCTGCACGCACCTCGCAGAGCAGCCCCGAGAAGCCGGGGGGGCAGTGGCAGCGGAAGCCGTCCACCAGGTCCTCGCAGGAGCCGCTGCGGCAGGGGCTGCTGGCGCACTCGTCCAGCGCGAGCTCGCAGTGCCGGCCCCCGAAGCCCCGTGGGCACACGCACTGGTAGCCGTTCACCAGGTCCTGGGAGGGCGGAGGGTGAGCTCCTGTGGCGCCCCCGGGGGCACACCACCCCACGCCTTCCCCGGGGGCACACCACCCCACGCCTTCCCCGGGGACACGCCACCCCACGCCTTCCCCGGGGGTCGGGGCTGGCGGTGGCCACACCTTACCTTGCAGGTGCCGCCGTGCTGACACTGCCCTCGGCAGTCGTTGATGTCTGGGGGACAGAGGGACGGTCACAGGGGGCCTGGGAGCTGCCCAGTCCCGCCCGCCGGCGGCCTGCCACCCATACTGACTGATATGGCAGTCGATCCCCTTCCAGCCCGGGATGCAATCACAGTAATAGCCACCAATCAGGTTTTTGCAAGAAAAAGCGTTAAGGCACGGCTTCCCTTCACACTCATTGGCGTCTGTGGACGAGACAAGAGGGCGCCATGGGGCCTGGGCCCCCGCTGCCCCCGAGCCTGGCACCCGCAGCCCCAGCAGCACCAGCACCAGCAGCAGCAGCCGAATGCACAGCCCGCGGTCCATGCACACGCGTGCCCCACGGGGCCTTACCCAGCCGGCAGGTGGCCCCCACCCACTGCTGGGGGCAGAGGCACTCGAAGCCGTCCACCTGGTCCACGCAGGTGCCACCCGCCGCGCACGGGTTGGAGGCACACTCGTCGATGTCTGCGGAGGGACGGGGCAGGCGGGGCATGTGGGCGGTGCGGGAGGCAGGCCGGGCACCTGGGTCCCGTGGGGAGGAGCGGCCGAGTGCCGGGGGCTTCCTGTCACAGCTCCCCTGGCCACCAAGTCCACAGCCACATGGGTGGACGTGCAGCAGAGCGCCCCCCTCCATCCCCCTCAGGTGCCCCCCAGCGGGCACACTCACCCAGCGCGCAGGTGGGTCCACTCCAGCCGGACGGGCAGTGGCACTCGAAGCCAGAGGGCACCTCGTGGCAAGAGCCCCCGTTGGCGCAGGGGTTGGAGGCGCAGGCATGCTCGGCTGCGTGGAAACCGGAGGCGGCGGGTGGGCGGTGGGCGGGACAGCCCAGGGCCCCACCTTTGCAGAGTGCTCCCCTCACCCCCAAGGCCCCAAGGCGGGGAAAGGTGTGTCCAGGGCAGAGGAAACCAGAGCACTGGGCCCAGCAGGCTCCTGAGCACCAGCCGGGCTGGGCCGGGCCGGGCCGGGCCGGGCCGAGGCCCACCTACCCCGCTCACAGTTCTTGCCCGCGTAGCCGGCGGGGCAGACGCAGTGGTACTGGTCCGGCTCCGCGTTGATGCACGTGCCCCCGTTGGTGCAGGGGTGGTGGCTGCCACAGTAGTTCAGGTCTGGGGAGCAAGGTGGGTGCTCAGAGCAGGTGCCCCTGGCTCTGCACCCTCCCGGCCGCCCCCGCCCTGCCCCGCCCGCCCGCCCGCCCGCCGCTACCTTTGTTGCAGAGCAGGCCGCCCCAGTTGGTCTCGCAGTTGCACTGCCAGGGCTCCACGCAGCTGCCGTGCACGCAGCCAGGGTACGGGACGCACTCGTCACAGAAGCGCCCCTGCCAGCCGTAGTGACACCTGGGGGAGTCCAAGGGGCCCGGGGCCCAGTGGGTGGGGGTGGCCCAGGAGCGGTGGCCGCTGTGGGTCGTGCAGGGACCCAGGTGGTCACAGGGGCACCGCCAGGGCTGGCATCCGGGCCTCTGAACTGGAGCAGGCCCGGGGCCAGGCAGGGGTGACAGCCGGCCAGCAGCCCCGTCCCAGGCGCTCCCCGGACGCCGGCCAGGACAGTGGGCGCAGCTGTCCAGTCACTCCTGCCCGAGCTATTCTGGGACCTACCCCTGAGCGGGGCCCCAGGAGCAGGCGCCGGGAAGGGAAGCCGGGCCGGGACCCCGGGTACGAGAGTTGCCGACGCGGCCGCACCCACCGCACAGGCACCCGGGCCTCGGGCACCCGGCCTCGCGGGCCAGCGGGAGCGGGTGGAGGGACAGGGGCTCCTGCCCGGCCCCAGCTGTGTGACTTAGGGCACAGCTCGCGACCTCGCCTGAATCCCAAGGGCGGTCACTTCTCTCCCAACAAAGCCCCACGGAGGGTCCGTCTCACAGGGAGGCACCGGGCCCCCCGTCCAGGGGCCAGCGACTGGCCCAGGAAGCCACCTGCTCCCTGGCAGACATCGCGGCGGGACCTCTGGCACGGCTCTCCCTGCGGTGGGCGGCATCCCCTCTGGGAAGGTGCGGGCGGAGGGCAGGCAGCCAGGACACAGGAGGAACCGCCCTGCCCTGCCCCGGGGCCCGGCACTCGGTCTGACTGGGACACAGCCGTAAGACGCCCCGAGGCCCTCCAGGCCTGACCAGGACCCCGGGGCCCCTTCCTAGGACCTGCAGGCCCTGCGGGAAGGAGTGACATCAGCCGTGTCGCTTCCATGCCGGCACCGCCACGTGAATGTATTTTTGGACGAGGAAGGAGCCACGGCCCTTCCTGGGCTGCCCCCCGCCCGCGGCCATCAGAGGGGACACTGCCTGCCCAGCGGGGCACAGGGACAGGGAAGCGGAGGCCGGGGAGAGGGGCGCCGCCACCCAGACCGTGTGCCCAGACGGGTCACGTGGTGTGGGCCGCACACCCCCACCCGGACCCCTCCAGGTGCCCGGGCTCGGGCAGGGCCCGGGGCGTGTGGAGCCCTGGGTGGGGCGGCCTCGGCAGGCCCCCACCGCCCCGCTTCCCTGCCCAGGGCTCCAGGGGCCAGGGAGGAGGCGGCAGGAAGGCAGGGCCATCTCCGCAGCATCCGGTGGGGGTGTCCTCGCTGAAACCTGAGCCACCGGCAGCTGGGCCTCACCCACAGGCTGTGGGGTGGGTGGGGGCTCACCTACCCCCCATGCGGCCCTTCAGGCCCCGGGCCCCAGGAGTCCCGCCCCTCAGCTTCCTGCACAGCCCACGCCAGCAGGGAGGGTGAGGCAGACCGGCTCCCTCCCACCTTCCTCCCGCCTCGCTCCTCGGTCACGGCCAGCCACCCAGGCCGCAGCATGGACATCAAGACTGCACGGCACAGGGAGGGGCCGAGCCGGGTGCGCGGGGCTGGGACCCAGCCGCACTCTGTTCCTGGCCGGCCCTGGACCCAGAGGACCCAGGCTCCCGGCCTCCAGGGTCAGCAGGCAGGCCTTGCCCCGGACAGCCTCCCACCCCCTCCCACCCGGGACATGGACCCGCCTGGGCCAGGCCCCTGCATCTTGAAATCCTGCAGTGAGGGGCTGGCTGGGGGAAGCCCTACCCCTGCCCTTCCCTGGGGCCAAGCAGAGGGGTCACCACCCCCCTTCCTGGCTCCCAAACCTTGCCCTCCTGTCCAAACCCATTCCTGTGTGACGCTGGGAGAGTTAATTAACCTCTCTGGGCCCAGGGGTTCTTGTCTGAAAAATGCATGGGGCAGCACACCCACCCCCCAGGGAGGGCTGGGGATGAGGGAGAGTCTGCTCATCTCGGCCAACCGGCACCCCACCCGAAGGCGACGGCATCGCCTGGGCCCCGCCGGCTTCCAGGCCGCCCCGGAGCCCACCCCTGCTGCTCGCACGCTGGCAGAGGGCCCTGCTCCAAGCCACTGGCCTGGGGCCCCTCGAGCTGGCCCCTCCCGCTTCTCTGCACCATGAACTGCCCACCCACTGCTCCCCGCACCCCCCCCCCCCCGCCCAGGGTGTCTCCCACCATCCTCCCCGCCCCCACCAAGACCCCCATTGCACACCTGGCCGCCCTGGCCGTGGCTTCTCCCCGTGGCACCCCCTCAGCAGGAGGCCCAGGCGGCTCCCTGCCTCCTCGCCACCCGCCCCAGGGCTTTACACCGCCTGCTGGTGCCCATGCCTGTCCCCATGAGCCACCCAGACAGAAACCCGAGGGCTGCTGTGGGGACGTCCCTGGAGCAGAGCAGATGCCACCCTCCAACCAGATCCCCCCGCCTCCTTCATGGCAGCTCCAGTGGTCCGTGGCCAAGGCTGGAAAGCAGGGGTCCTCCTCGACCTCCCACTCCTCTCTCACCCCAACATCAAATCCACTCCACGGTTATCTGCAGGACCCGTCCACCTCTGCACCTCCTGCTGGGTCACCCCAGCCCCACCCCTGCTCCTCCTTAACAACGGCTGCGGGTACTTCCCTGTCCCCGGCCCCCACCCAGGAGCTCCAACCCCAGGCCCCCCGCTTCTCCTGTGCTGGGGACCCCCATCCTCAGGTGGCTCCCGTCTCCAGGCCTGCGCCCTCGGACAGGACTGCCCTGGCCGTGCTACAAGGGATGGATGCCCTGCCACCCTCCTGCCCTCCTGCCACGCTGTCCCTGTGGGCCGTCCACACCCAGGCCCTGAGGTCAGCATCTCCCCTGCACCGACGGTCAGCTGCCCGGGAGCAGCGCCCACGTCCCGGTGCTCAGCACGGCCCCGCGCCCAGCAGGCGCCCGCCACCCTCTGCTGAGGCTGGAGTGTGCGCATGCTGACGAGGGGCGAAGGGGCAGGCGGGACTCACCTGCACTCCCCGGGCACGGAGCAGCCCCCGTGGAGCAGGTTGCAGCCTTGTTTACACACGGCTGCAACAGAAGGGGGCAGAGAGCCTGTTGCAGCCGGCGGTGCGGGGGGGGGGGGGGGCGCCCCCGGCCAGCCCCCCGCCCCCTGCCCCCCGGGCTGACGCCGCACCTTCCTTGCACTCCTGGCCCATCCAGCCGTCCATGCAGGCCTTGTTGCCATACTGGTCGCAGGTGTGGTGGCCGAAGAAGTCGTCGCGGGGCCGGCAGAACTTGTTGCAGGTGGGGCTGTAGTAGTTCTCGGCGCAGCGCACGCGCATCTGCAGCTCCAGCTGCGCCACGTGGCCGCTGAAGTGCAGGCTCTTCCAGCGGTCCTCGGGGTTGACCATGCCCGCGTGCGACACCCGCTCGATCAGCAGCTCCTCTTGGGGGGGCGCAGAGTCAGTGGGGCCACGGCGGGGGGGGGGGGGGGGGGCGGCGCCGGCCCAGGAAACCCAGCTGGGCCCGGCCGGCAGCAGAGTCCACACGGGCTCCTGCTTCACCTCCCAAATGCAGGCGGGGCAGGAAGGTGGGGGCGCCCCCACCTGTGCCCCCTCCCCCGGCTGATGGCCCCTCCTATGCCAGTGCCCTGACCCGGCAGGGGTCCACCCCTGTCTGTCCCGAGATGGCTGGGGCTCAGCCCACTGCCGGCACACCTACTGCCCATCTTTCTTCTAAAACACATTTTATTGGTTTCGGAGAAGAAGGGAGAGGGAGAGGGAAACATCCGTGATGAGAGAAATCACTGATCGGCTGCCTCCCGCACACCCCACCCTGGGGACCGAGCCCGCCACCCGGGCATGTGCCCTGAGCGGGAATCGAACGGTGACCTCCTGGTTCCTAGGTGGACGCTCAGCCACTGAGCCACGCCAGCTGGGCATCTACTGCCCATCTTACAGCGCCTTCTCTCTCCCGACAGCCGGGCCTCACCTCAAACCAAGCCACTGCCCGGGGGGAGGGGCACGAGCGGGCAACCACGGACACATAAGGGACCGTGGCACCATTCCCTACACTTCTGATTGGCTTGGGGTGGGGCTCACAGCCTCCATGACCTGCCCCTGCCCTGCTGGCCTCATCACCTCCCCTCTGCCAGGCAGGGCCACTCCCTAAACACATCCGCTCACTCTGGCCCCAGGGCCTTTGCACGTGCAGCTGCTGCTGCTGCCTGTGGTGCTTCCCATGTGCTCAGGAGAGACCTCTCTGGCCTGCACACAGGGCCCCACAGGACAAGCACAGGCCAGCCCGCCTCGGGGCGTCTCGGGGAGAGGGCCACCGGGCCCGATGTTCCAGGTCAGATAGGCAGAGAGGGGGCCACGGAGCTAGAGAGCCTCCCGGGGGGGTGCCCCACTCCGCTATGCCACTGACATGGCCCCCGGAACACCCACCCACCAGGAGAACACAGAGACGGGGGACGGGGCAGGGCATATACGCCTCTGCAGATCACCAGCGTGGCGGAGGCTCCTGGCAGCCGGGGGGAAAAGGGACACGGGGTCCCAGCCAGCAGAGGGCGAGGAACCTGGCCACACCCATCTCTGTAGCTGAGAGGTCGCCTCCTGTGCCCCGAGTCCCGAGGGAGGCCCTGCAGGCAGCGCTGCCAGCACCCACCCTGCCGGAGCCGGACCGGAGCCGGAGCCGGAGCCGGAATGGCATGTGCGAACTCACCATCCGGGGTGGTCTGGTTGTCCCAGTCCCAGGCCTCCACGATGAGGGTGAAGGAGCGCTGCGGACACAGGGGGGCAGTCAGGGACCGAGCCCCCAGCGGCCTGCGCTGAGCGAACGGGATCTGCCCTGTGATACCCTAGCCTGAGCCCCAACTCCGCCCTCGGGGTCTGTCAGGGCTTCCCACCCACCGAGGACCCCCTGGCCCCGCATCTCAGCAGACCCCCGACCACTGCGGGCAGGAGGGCGGCTGCTTTCCCGTCAGGCAGGCCAGGGGCCTGGGGTCCTGGCTCCCTCGGCCAGCGGCCCAGACCTGGGAGTCTGAGTGGCACTGGCCGAGCAGCAGGGAGCAGCGGCTGGAGCTGGAGCTGGAGCGAGCGGCGGATACAGGCCCCCCACCACGGCCTGGATGGGAGGGGCCGAGTCCCAGCACGGCTCCGGAGGCAGCTGAGGGCCGGCAGCAAGCCCACCTGAGAGGGCCCCCCTGCCAGGCCCCGGGGCCCCTCCCAGGACACGACCAGGGCAGCAAGGGCCCGGCTGCACAGGCGGGAAAATGCACCCCGGGACCCCTGCGCAGCCTCAGCCCCTGTCACCGTCCCCCCCCCCCCCCGCCCCCACTCCCAGGACCATCTGTCCTCAAGCCCCAGGCTATGTGATGGGGTGATGTCACTGCCCACCCCTGGACCCACCCTCTGCAGGGGTAACCAGAGCCTTGTCACTCACAGGCACGAACCTCTAAGGAGGGGCGGGACTTGGCCTCCCCCGGGGGTACCTCTGTGGTTCCCCACCCATACCACTCGGCCCACGCGACCCTGGTGCCACCCAGGCTGGGACCCTGCAGTGCAGAGGCCAGAGTCCTCCCGTCCCCGACGACCCGTCTTCCAGCCCTTGCAGTCTGGCTGTGCTGGGAACCACGACGCTTCACCCACCGCCAAGCACCCAGGCCCATGCAGGCTGCCCCCACCTCCCAGGCTGCTCCCACCTCCCAGCTGCTCCCACCTCCCAGGCTGCTCCCGCCTCCCAGGCTGCTCCCGCCTCCCAGCTGCTCCCGCCTCCCAGCTGCTCCCGCCTCCCAGCTGCTCCCACACCCAGGCTGCTCCCGCCTCCCAGGCTGCTCCCGCCTCCCAGGCTGCTCCCGCCTCCCAGCTGCTCCCGCCTCCCAGCTGCTCCCGACTCCCAGCTGCTCCCGCCTCCCAGCTGCTCCCACACCCAGGCTGCTCCCGCCTCCCAGGCTGCTCCCGCCTCCCAGCTGCTTCCGCCTCCCAGCTGCTCCCGCCTCCCAGCTGCTCCCGACTCCCAGCTGCTCCCGCCTCCCAGCTGCTCCCACCACCCAGGCTGCTCCCACCTCCCAGGCTGCTCCCACCACCCAGGCTGCTCCCACCACCCAGGCTGCTCCCACCTCCCAGCTGCTCCCGCCTCCCAGGCTGCTCCCGCCTCCCAGCTGCCCCCGCCTCCCAGCTGCCCCCGCCTCCCAGCTGCCCCCGCCACCCAGCTGCCCCCGCCTCCCAGCTGCTCCCACCTCCCAGCTGCTCCCGCCTCCCAGCTGCTCCCGCCACCCAGGCTGCTCCCGCCTCCCAGCTGCTCCCACCTCCCAGCTGCTCCCACCTCCCAGGCTGCTCCCGCCTCCCAGCTGCTCCCACCTCCCAGGCTGCTCCCACCACCCAGGCTGCTCCCACCTCCCAGCTGCTCCCACCTCCCAGCTGCTCCCACCTCCCAGGCTGCTCCCACCACCCAGCTGCTCCCACCTCCCAGCTGCTCCCACCTCCCAGCTGCTCCCACCTCCCAGGCTGCTCCCACCTCCCAGCTGCTCCCGCCTCCCAGCTGCTCCCACCTCCCAGCTGCTCCCACCTCCCAGCTGCTCCCACCTCCCAGGTTGCTCCCACCTCCCAGCTGCTCCCGCCTCCCAGGCTGCTCCCACCTCCCAGGCTGCTCCCACCACCTGGCAGCCTCCTACTGACCCCCAGACCCAGCACCACCCCACCTGGCCCCCCTCCCCGCCGTGGGCATTGTCACAGTCAACCACACCCACTGCGTCTGGACGCCCGAGGATGGCCCTTGGGGACCCTTTCCTCCCCCCAAGATGCAGGCCCTCCTTGGCCGCCCTCCCTCACTCGCACCCCAGCTCCTGCCCTGAGCCCCACACCACCAGCGCTCTCCGGGACCCCAGGTGATCCACAGGACCTCACACCCACCGGCTGCCACCTGGGCCTGCACCCCCAGGAAGCACGGGCTGAAACTGGGGAGCCCACAGCCCTGCCCTCCTCACAGCCAGCCCAGCACGTCCCAGTCCACAGCCCTTGGCACACACAGCGCCCGCCTGGCACGGGTGCCACCCTCAGGCCGCTCCCCCTGGCCATCCCACTTCTGCTCGCAGCTGGAGCCCGCTCCTCCAAGCTTCCTTGTTTCATTTATTCGCTCGTCCCTTCACTCACTCATTCATTCACTCACTCATTCATTCATTCACTCACTCACTCATCCCTTCACTCACTCATTCACTCACTCATTCACTCATTCATTCACTCACTCATTCACTCACTCATTCACTCATTCATTCACTCACTCATTCACTCACTCATTCATTCACTCACTCATTCACTCACTCATTCATTCACTCATTCATTCACTCACTCATTCCCTCACTCACTCACTCATTCACTCACTCACTCACTCATTCACTCACTCATTCACTCACTCATCCCTTCACTCACTCATTCACTCATCCCTTCACTCATTCATTCACTCACTCATCCCTTCACTCATTCATTCCCTCACTCATTCATTCACTCATTCACTCATCCCTTCACTCACTCATCCCTTCACTCATTCATTCACTCACTCATTCATTCATTCACTCACTCACTCACTCATTCACTCACTCATTCATTCACTCACTCATTCACTCACTCATCCCTTCACTCACTCACTCATTCACTCACTCACTCATTCACTCATTCACTCACTCACTCATTCACTCATTCATTCCCTCACTCACTCACTCACTCATCCCTTCACTCACTCACTCATTCACTCACTCACTCATTCACTCATTCACTCACTCATTCACTCACTCATTCACTCACTCACTCATCCCTTCACTCATTCATTCACTCACTCATTCACTCACTCACTCATTCATTCACTCACTCATTCATTCACTCACTCATTCACTCACTCATTCACTCACTCACTCATTCACTCATTCATTCACTCACTCATTCATTCACTCATTCATTCACTCACTCATTCACTCATTCATTCACTCACTCACTCATTCACTCATTCATTCACTCACTCATTCACTCACTCATTCACTCACTCATTCACTCACTCACTCACTCATTCACTCACTCATTCACTCACTCATTCACTCACTCACTCACTCAGTCATTCACTCACTCGTTCACTCACTCATTCATTCCCTCACTCATTCACTGATTCACTCACTCACTCACTCACTCACTCATTCATTCACTCACTCACTCATTCACTCACTCACTCAGTCATTCACTCACTCGTTCACTCACTCATTCATTCATTCCCTCACTCACTCATTCACTCACTCACTCACTCACTCAGTCATTCACTCACTCGTTCACTCACTCATTCATTCATTCCCTCACTCATTCACTGATTCACTCACTCACTCACTCACTCATTCACTCACTCACTCATTCATTCATTCACTCACTCATTCACTCACTCACTCGTTCACTCACTCATTCACTCACTCACTCATTCACTCACTCACTCATTCACTCACTCACTCACTCATCCATTTACTCACTCACTCATTCACTCACTCACTCATTCACTCATTCATTCACTCACTCATTCATTCACTCATTCATTCACTCACTCATTCACTCACTCACTCACTCACTCATTCACTCATTCATTCACTCACTCACTCACTCACTCATTCACTCACTCACTCAGTCATTCACTCACTCACTCATTCATTCATTCCCTCACTCATTCACTCACTCATTCACTCACTCACTCACTCAGTCATTCACTCACTCGTTCACTCACTCATTCATTCATTCCCTCACTCATTCACTGATTCACTCACTCACTCACTCATTCACTCACTCATTCATTCATTCACTCACTCATTCACTCACTCACTCGTTCACTCACTCATTCACTCACTCACTCACTCATCCACTCACTCACTCATCCATTTACTCACTCACTCATTCACTCACTCACTCACTCATTCATTCACTCACTCATTCACTCACTCACTCATTCATTCACTCACTCACTCATTCACTCACTCACTCACTCATTCACTCACTCACTCATTCACTCACTCATTCACTCACTCAGTCATTCACTCATTCATTCACTCACTCACTCACTCACTTACTCGTTCACTCACTCGTTCTTTCATTTGCTCATCCCTTTCTTCCTTTATTCATTCCCTCACCCATTTGTTCCTCCTCTCCCCTCCCTCCCTCTGCTCCTTCACGCACGGAGCCTGCAGAAGGCCCGGCTCTGCATGGGGACCATGGCCTCTGCCCCGGTGGACAGATGAGCCAGAGGGGCTCCGGGGGGGCGGGGAGCAGAGATGCTTTTCTAAGAGGTGTCAGGGCAGGGCCCACAGAGTTTCCGCTGGGATTGGGGCTGCAGAGAGCGAAGGAGGGGTCTCCTCGCAGGACTGTGCAGCAGGGACACGGGGCCAGACTGCGAAGGCCACCGCGCCAGAGCAAACGTTGGCGCCAACGCAGAGCCAAGTGAGTGGCCGCGGGGGGCCTGCGACCACCCAGGTGGGCACTGGTGGGAGCAGGGAGCTGGGCCAGGTGGACCTGTGACCATACTGGTCACCCCACAGCAGACCAGGAGCGGCCAGGCCCAGGCTGCCCACCCCTCAGCGCGCTGCCGCCTCCCCAGCCTCCCCACACCTGGGCACGGCGGACCGGGAGCGCCTCCCGGCTCCCAGGAAACCCCACGCCGCCCGCTCAGGTAGGATTACCGCCACCTTCTCGGGGCCCGGGGCTCCGGTTACCTGCTCCCGCAGGGCTGCGCCCGCCCGCCAGGGCCCTGCCGCCCGCCAGCTGGGCTCCCACCCGGCACCTGCACAGCGGGACGTCACCCCCAAGAACCTGAGCCTCCCTCAGTGCTGGGCCCCGCGCCCCTCCGCCCAGCGCCTCCGGGACTCAGTTTCCCCTCCGCACCGGCAGCCAGTCATCCCTGCGCTCCGGCCTCCGGGGCCGCAGGTGGGCAGGGCTGTCCCACACACAGAGAGCCCACGGGCCTGGGCAGGGCTGGGTGGGGCGGGCGGGCGGCCTAGCAAGCAGGCAGAGGGACCCTGGTGCTCCGCCCAGGCTTTGGGGGGCCTGGCCTTAGTCCCCAAAAGGCCTGGCTACAGCTCCTCCTACAGCGAGCCTGCAGGGACCCGCCCGCACTGCACGGGCAGACCCGCCTCCCCCCCCCCACCACCCGCCACCGTCCACCGCCTCCTCCCGACCCTGACCCCCAAGGCCAGGTCCAAACCCTTCATGTGACTGTCAGACAGGGTGGCGGGCAGCTGCCCCAAGACGTGGAAATGGCACCGGACAGACACAGGACCAGGGGTACCACACCCCAGGGCTCAGGACTCCCCATCCCTGTGCCCCACCCCACAGGCCAGGGCATCCCACACGGGGAAGGCCCAGCACGGCCTTCAGCCCACGGCCCAGGTCCCCGGCTCCAGCCTGGCTTGGTTCCCGCCCCATCCCAACCAGCCATCCGGCCCCCCACGGAGCGGAGCTGGTGTCTGCTGTGCCAGGAGCTCCAAGCACAGATACATTTCCTGAAACCCGAGCTTGGAGAGGCCTGGGCCTCTGCCGCCATTGTCACCGAGGGGGGAGGGGGAGGGAAGGAGGAGGGGGAGGGGAGAGGAGGGGGAGGGGTGCCTCCCGCAAGGCGTGGGACCTGGGAGATGGCAGGAGGGATGAAGCACAGGCCCACCCCACGCAGGAACCCAGAGGCCCACCCTCCACAGCAGAGACCAGCTGGGGCCCACCCTCAGGGCCTGTGTGAAGAGCACCAGCAGCCCAGGGTCCCCCCGCACCTCAGCGATGGGCCTTGTGAGAATGCTGGCGCCGAGACTGGGCCGGTCCTAGCCACACCCGGCTCACCCAGGATGGGGATGGGGACCCGGCTCACCTGGGGATGGGGATGGGGATGGGGACCCGGCTCACCCGGGGATGGGGATGGGGATGGGGACCCGGCTCACCTGGGGATGAGGATGGGGACCCGGCTCACCTGGGGATGGGGATGGGGACCCGGCTCACCCGGGGATGGGGATGGGGATGGGGATGGGGACCCGGCTCACCCGGGGATGGGGATGGGGACCCGGCTCACCCGGGGATGGGGATGGGGATGGGGACCCGGCTCACCCGGGGATGGGGATGGGGATGGGGACCCGGCTCACCTGGGGATGGGGATGGGGATGGGGACCCGGCTCACCCGGGGATGGGGATGGGGACCTGCTCACCTGGGGATGGGGATGGGGACCCGGCTCACCCGGGGATGGGGATGGGGACCTGCTCACCTGGGGATGGGGATGGGGATGGGGACCCGGCTCACCCGGGGATGGGGATGGGGATGGGGACCCGGCTCACCCGGGGATGAGGATGGGGACCCTGCTCACCTGGGGATGGGGATGGGGATGGGGACCCGGCTCACCCGGGGATGGGGATGGGGATGGGGACCTGGCTCACCCGGGGATGAGGATGGGGACCCGGCTCACCTGGGGATGGGGATGGGGATGGGGACCCGGCTCACCTGGGGATGGGGATGGGGATGGGGACCCGGCTCACCTGGGGATGGGGATGGGGATGGGGACCCGGCTCACCCGGGGACGAGGATGGGGACCCGGCTCACCCGGGGACGAGGATGGGGACCCGGCTCACCTGGGGATGGGGATGGGGACCCGGCTCACCTGGGGATGAGGATGGGGACCCGGCTCACCTGGGGATGGGGATGGGGACCCGGCTCACCTGGGGATGGGGATGGGGATGAGCATGGGGACCCAGCTCACCTGGGGATGGGGATGGGGATGAGCATGGGGACCCGGCTCACCTGGGGATGGGGATGGGGACCCCGCTCACCTGGGGATGGGGATGGGGACCCCGCTCACCTGGGGATGGGGATGGGGACCCTGCTCACCTGGGGATGGGGATGGGGACCCCGCTCACCTGGGGATGGGGATGGGGACCCCGCTCACCTGAGGACGGGGATGGGGACCCGGCTCACCTGGGGACGGGGATGGGGACCCGGCTCACCTGGGGACGAGGATGGGGACCCGGATGGGGACCCTGCTCACCTGGGATCTTGGAGATGGGGACTTAACTTCCTGAAGTGTGGGGATGAGGACCCTGCTTGGGCTCGGGATTAGAGATACTTGTCTCCCCATGACCATCTTCCACCTCAGGCCTTGGCCTGGCTCCCCAAGAACCCTCTTACTGACCCAATCTTCCCCCAGAGCCTGAGACGGTCCCTGAGAGCCACAGTCCCTTCCACGAAGCCCCGGCCTCAACCCTGCACGGGCCTCTGCCCTGTCCCCGGCAGCCTGGCCCCCCACCCTCAAGGCAAGGGACCAAGTCCGGCCATTTCCAAGCCCACCCAGTGACCCCACGTGGCCAAGCCCCCCCCCTCAAGCAGGACTCCTGGGGGGAGGCGTAGGAGGGAAGCAGGGGGCCGGGGTACACACAGGCCCCAGGAGGGGAGGGGGTGGGTGAGGAGGGAGCCAGGGCTCCACCAGCCCGCCCCCAGCTCCTGGGGGGGAGGGGGGGAGGGAGCACAGGGAGGATGCTCTCACCCCGAGGGCAGCAAGGTGCGGGGCACAGGCCTCAGCCTGGCCACGTGGGCTGGGGGGGCAGGGGGGGCTCGTGCAGCTGCCAAGCCCCTGGATAACTGAACGCCGAGTGGCCAGACCCTGGGCCCACATCTCACCAGACCTCCCACTGGGGACACATGGCTCTGACAGGCCAACCCCCACACCCCCCCCACACACACACCCACACCCCTGAGCACGGGATGGCCCCCTAGGGACTCCAGCCTTTTGCTGGGCAGCTAGAGGGGGCGGGAAGGAGAACAGGCAGGCGGGGAGCAGGGCTGGGGGTCCCCGAAGCTGCTGTGTCTGAGGGTCTCAGGTTGGCCGCGCTGTCAGAAACGGGGTCAGCCTCAGGCACCCCTATAACACACAGAGGGCCTACGCCCACCTCTGCAATCCCGACCACTCAGTTTTGCCTGCCACCAGCGACCCCCCGAGCCACACCCAGGTGGGCGGGCACAGCCTCCCGCCAGTCAGCAGACAGAACCCCTCACTCCCTCCCTGGGTGGGGCCCTGGCTGCCACCCTGCACCTCCATCAGCCAACGCCGCTGAGCCCACCACCCACCGCCCCTGCCAGACCCGGAGAGCCCGCACGCGCGCGCGCGCACACACACACACAGACACACACACACACACACACACTCACGCGCGCGCACACCGCCGCCACCTGCCAGCCACAGCCCAGCTCCGGGCAACGGGTGTCCCTGACCTCTGGGAGGCCAGTGAACAAGGGGGCACCTGTGGGGTGGGGTCAGGAGAGCAGGGGCAGCCCCACACCTAGGCTGCCTCCACCTCCCACATCCAGGCCCCGGCCCAGCCTCTTGGAAGGCGGAGCCTGAGTCCCACCTGGAACCACAGTGCAGCCCGCAGACACCCGCCAGCTGACAGCCTGGGGGACCGGCAGGGGCCCTGGGGGCGGCTCCCTGGATTCCTTGGGGGCCCACGTTCCACCTCCAGCCCCCGAGGCCCTCCTCATGTTCCTACCCCGGGGATCCCCAAAGTTCATGCTGGCTCCAGCCGAAGCCCCTGAGGCTGGGGTCCAGGCACATCCTCCGCTTCCTCCAGTCACAGCAAAGCGCCCCCGGGGGTGCCCCGGGGTGCCAGACGTGCCCCAGCTCACAGGACAGAGTGGGACCTGCAGCAAGCCGAGGCCGCGTGGCCACGGAGCGGCTGCAGCCGAGCGGAAATACCAGGGCGCTGGCATCACCACCCCGCTCCACGCCTGGTGTCGCAGCCACACTGCGCTGGGAGGGGAGACGGGAGCTGCCCCAAACGCACACTACCCCATGGCCCTGCTCCCCCACCTGGGGCCTGCCCCTCGGCCCCTCCTGGGACATGGGGGGGGGGGGGACCAGCTGCGAGTGGGAAGAGGGGAGCTGCCTGAGACCCACCCAGAGCTCAGCACCCAGGGCTCGCAGGGAGCCGAGGGCCTGCCCCGTCCCATCCCAGGCCTGGCCGGCCAGTGGGCCCAAAAGCCACGAGGGACACGTGTTGGCCCGCCACATTCCTCTGAGGCCTCCCTGCCCCCACGCCACGGCTGCCAACTCAGGCAGAAAACACATCCTCAGGTAGCGATCCGAAGCCGCCCTGGCTGGGCCCCAAGTGCCGATGACGGGCTGCGGCCCTGCTCAGACCTGCCTGCCGCACCGATGTGGGGGCGAGAGGGCGGGCTTATCGGAACTGCCCCGGGCCCTCCGAGGCCCTCCAGGGCCCTCCCGGCCCGGCCCTGCCTTCCCATCGCAGGGACACGTTCTCCTGAGGCCCTGGGGTCAAAGGCAACCCCAGAGGTCAGCCAGGCTCAAAGGGGCAGGGCCGTGGCCGGGGGCGGGGGGCCAGGGCCAGGCTTCCGATGAGGTGGGCGGCCAGAAAGGGGTGAGGCTGCCTGACCCCAGCTCGGAGGAAAACGCCAGCACAGGACTCCTGGGGGGTGGCCTCCTAGCCCCACCTCAGCTGGCCTGGCCTCCACTCCCAGTCTCCAAAGGGGCACCTGGTGGGCACATTCCTGGCGCCTCCGGGACAGCTGGTCCAGTGGGAAGTCCTGGGTCAGACGACTGGGCCCCCTCGATCACAGCCTGGCGCCCCGCTCCAGCGACTCCCCACTCCCAGGCCCAGCCCAGCTGCTCCTGACCCTGCACACTGGGAACTGGCCCCACCCGGGTCCAGGACGGCAGCACAGGGACCCTTGGGGGCCAGGCCAGGCCTTGGTTCAGAAACACAACACATCAGCCACCTGGAGGCCTTGGCCTGACCACCAGCGCTCTGTCAGACAGCCCCTGTCCATCTGTCCTGGCCCTCATGCACCATGGCCTGGGGCAGCCCACATCCCTCCTAGCGTGCCCAGGCCCAGGGCTCCAGCCCCGCCTCCATGCCCCCACCCCAGAGAGAACAAAAACAAAAGCCCACCACGGACTGAGGACTGACGGCACCAGGGCCCCTATTTCTCCCCCCTGGGGTGAAGCCTGGGGGGATCCTGGGCCAGCAGCAGGGGCTGCAGCCTGCGCGCATGAATCAAGCCCTCCTCAGCCCAGCCCCCAACCCCCATCCCCACCCCATCCCGGGGCATCCAGGAAACAGCAGGGCGAGCGCAGACTGGCTGCGGGCCCAGGGCGGCTCCGCCGGGGCCTGCCCCGTACCAGCCCCAGCACGCGCGGTGCACATGCCTCCGCGGCCCGCCGGGTCCCAGGGCGCCTCGCGGCGCTTCCCCACCCAGACAGACACGCGCAGGGCGACGCAGGCACACGCCGCGGGCCGCCGAGCACGCGGGCCGCCGCCACCCCACCCCCGCTGAGACCCCCGCGCGCCCACGTGGTGGGGCGCGGCCCCGGCCCCACGGAGCACGCGCCGGGGGGGGGGGGGTCTGCCCGGCGCGTGGCGCCCCCTGCCCGGCCCGCTCCGTCTGGGTGCGCGCGGCCGCACGCAGGGTCCGGGCCGCAGGTGCGGGAGGGTCGGCGGGCAGGGTGGGGGGCCGGGAGGAGAGAGTTGGGGCCCAGGGTGGGGGCGCACGTACCGGCCAGGCGAACTGGAAGGGGATGACGACGAGGGCCGGGTCCTGATCGCCGCCAGCCCGCGCTCGCGCACGCACCCTGTCCCCCGTGGCACCCGCCGGCGTCAGGTAGAAGGAGTTGCCTCCCAGCACGGGCGTGGCTCCGTGGCCGTAGCTGCAGGGCCCCGTGGGCGTCACCTTGGCCTGGTACTCCTTGAGGCACACGCGCACGTACGTGTCGCACTCGTCGTGGCCGCAGCCCCCCGCGCGCGCGGTCCGGCCGTGGCCGTCGCCGTCACAGCAGGCGCCGCTCAGCAGCTCCCCGTTCGCGTTCCGCAGCGCGCTCACCCGCAGCTCGAAATAGCCCATGGGCCGCGCCGCCTAAAAATAAGGCAGAGGGAGCGCGGGAGGCTCGGGCCGGGGTCGGCGAGCCGCGCCCCGCCCCCACCCGCAGCGAGCCCCCGCCGCCGCGCGTAGCCACAGGGCTTCCGAACCGCGGCGCCCACAGGCGGTGCCGCCCGGCCCCGAGGGACCGTCCGGTGCGCCCCGTCCGCACCCCACCGCTCACCTGCACGCAGAGCGCCAGCAGCAGCAGCAGCCTCCGGGGCAGGCGCCCCCGGCCCCGCTCCCGCATCGCCGCCTCGACCCCGCGCGCCGCCGCCGCCACCCCTGCGCGTCCGGCCCAGCTCGGCCTCCCAGCGCCCGCGCGCCCTCCGAGCGGCAGCGGCAGCGGCGGCGGCGGCGGCGGTGGCGGGCGGAGTCGAGGCGGCGCCGCGCGGGCCTGGGCGGTGGCGAGCGCGCAGGAGCGGCGGGCTCGGGCTCGCAGGCGGCTGTGCTCGACCCGGCCCGGCTCCCTCCCGGCGGCAGCGGCGGCGGCGGCAGCAGGTCCCGGCCTCGGCTCTGAGCGCCCGCGCTCCCGGCGCCCGCAGCCAACAAGTTCGGGACGAGACTGACAGCTCGCTCGCCCATTCGTCACCCGCGCACCTGCATATGCATGAGGGGGCGGGGCCGAGCCGCGGGGTGGGGCCGGGGGGCCGGGGGCGCCGGAGCTTTAAAGGCGGCGGAGGGCGCCTCCTGCCAGCGCCCGGACTGGCGCGCGCTTCCCGGGATGCCGAGGCCGCGGGGGTTTCGCCCGCCGCCGACGCTTCGGCGGCCGATCCCGGCGAGCGGGGACCGGCGCCGCAAAGCGCCCTCTGCTCGCCCGCGCCCCGCCGAGTGCTGGAGCCAGGGGGTGGGGCGCCCCCTGAGGTCACCGCCGTGGTCCCCTCCCATCAGTGCACCACCGCTGCGCTCCTCGGAGTCCCCGAGGAGAGGCCACCTCCTGCACAAATCAGGGCTCGGCCCCCACGCGCGGCGGGCGCGGCCTGGGGCCGGAGCCGGGCCCAACCTACTGCGCTCCCCCCTTCGCAGGATAGGGTCCCCTCTCTGAGCCGCTCCCACCGCTCCACGCCGGCCGCAGGGGGCGCTGCTCCCCATCGACGCCCGGGCCCTCCCCGCCCCCCCGACTCGCGGGTGGGGCAGCCAGGCCACCAGTGCTCCAGCCAGAGGCTGCGCATGCAGCTTGCGCTGGCACACGGGTCGCCACCACGCGTTGGAGGAGTGCCTGGGCCGGGGCCGAGCTTGGACGAGGCGAGGGGTCCCCTGAGAGGCTCCTCCTGCGGTCCAGGTGGCCAGCCCTCGCCCCACCTGCTGCCACACCTCCATGGAGCCATCACCAAGAGCTCCTGTCTCCAAGCATCGCCCCCCCCCCCCCGACCCGGCAGGGCCCCTCCAGGACTGGCGATCCCCCCTGGCTGCGGGGTCACATGTTCCACAGGGGTCTTCCGGCCCCACTGCCACCGTAACGGGACCATATTCTCTCCCGCCGGTCCTTTAGCAAATTTGCCCCAGGCCCTCGACCCCTGGGTGCCGGAGTGCGGTGCTGCCTGGGGTATGGGAGGCCCTGGAGGGAGAGAGCTTGAAGGAACTGGTTCAGGGCCCGGCAGGCACTAACCCAATGGCCCGATGCCTCGGGGTGGAATGCCGCCCCCACCCCGTCTCACTGCCGGGGCTGAGCAGCCCTGTCCAGGACCCAGGCCTCAGATGCAGCTGGGGGCCCAGAAGGAATGGGCCTGGCTCTGCTCTTTCCACGTGGTCACCCCTAACCTGAGCCCCTCGGTCGGCTGGAAGGGGCCAGGACACAAGCCAGGCACTCCTCCTCCTAATAAGGGCCTTCGAGCTGTGTTCAGGGCACCCCTTTCCTCCTGCAGGAGTGGGGGTTCCCTGGGGAGGTCCAACTCTGCTCTGGCCTGGAGGGAAGAGAAGCCCCCCAGTTCCAGGGGTCCGAGGCTCCATCCCTGCTCGTGCCCACTGTCCCGCCATCCACCCAGGCCCTGGGCACCTCTGCCCCACACAGTCAAGCACTGAACAAGGCAGACAGTCCTTGCCCACCCTCAGGGTCTCCCGGGCAACCCAGGGAGGAGCCCAAGAAGAGGGGGCGGGTGGGGTGGGTCCGCCAGTGAGCAGCTGGGATGGGCATGCAATGGCCCTGGGGCCAAGCGCGCCCGACCCCAGTGAGGGCCTGTGAGAGGCCATGGCCGAGGCAGAGGGGGCAGGGGCGTAGGTGAGGCTGGGGAGGGGTGGGCGCCGGGCTGAGCTGGGCCTCCCGGACTGCAGTCTTCCTGCTGAGACCAACGGGAAGTCACAGAGAGCAGCGGAGTGCGGGTTGGGCTCCGCGCTGAGACTTCCATTTTCACAGGGATCCCTGGCTGCGGGGGAGGGGTGGCGGGGGGAGGGGTGGCGGGGGGGGTGGTGGCAGGGGGGAGGCCCGGCAGGGAGGCCATAGGTGGCCACTGTCACAGGGCAAGTGAGAAGGGAAGGAGGCCAGTGCCCGGGCGGGGCCTGGAGCTGGAGGGACGGAGGCCCCGGGGAATTCCGGCGTGCACCTCCCTCGCCCACCTCAGGCTGCTCAGGCCAGCTGGCGGAGGGAGGGCGGCCTCGGCTGGGCCCCCATCCAGAAGCTGCTGTCTCTCTAAAAAAAAAAAAAAAAAGAAGAAGAAAAAAATTTAAAAAAAAAAAAAAAAGCCGGGCCAGCCTGGCTCAGTGGTTGAGCATCAACCTGTGACCCAGGAGGTCACAGTTCAACTCCCGGTCAGGACACATGCCTGGGTTGTGGGCTCCATCCCCAGTGGGGGGCGTGCAGGAGGCAGCTGATCAGTGATCCTCTCTCATCATGGATGTTTCTCTCTCCCTCTCCCTCCCTCCCTGAAATCAATAGAAATAAATTCTTTTTAAACACTGGAAGCTGCTGTCTCAGCTGAGGCTCTTTCCCAGCCGGAAGCACCAGGGGTGAACGCTCCTTGCATCTCGGGATCCAAGCTCAACCCGTCAGGAGACGCAGCTCCCTCGGGGGTCCAGGGAGCCCCTGCGCGCCCTGCAAAGCTAAGGAGACAGCGGCCTGGCCCATCTGCCTCCCTCCACACCCTTTGGGAGCCGGACCAAGGTCCCCGTGGCCAGGGCAGCTGGGGAGCATCAAGGCCGTACTGGGGTCCATCAAGGCCGTACTGGGGTCCGCAGACCCTGGACGCCTGCCTCCCTGCCCTGGGTGCCATCCTGTGGGCCCAGGAGCCCCCTCCGGCCTCCTAGGAGCCACAGCCCAGACCTACTGGGTGCCCAAGAGGTTCAAGTCAGGGAAGGTGGCCTCTCCCCGGGGGCCAAGGGGATGGGGGCACTGGAGGTTGCTAGGAGACAGGGACCCTCCCTCCGAGGGGCCCCTACAGGGATTTCTGCAACCTTGGGCCAGAGGGCTGCAAATCCGGGGTGGTCAGGGCGCCTGCCTCCACCCTTGCTGGGCAGGCTGCCCTGCCTCTTCCAGGAAGGCTGCCGTGATTGCTCTGGGGTCCACGGAGCCACAGCACCCCCTCAGATCCCAGTTCCACTGGCCCCCTAGCCTGGGGCTCCCCCTCTGAGCTCCAGCCGCCGGGGTTCTCCTGGGTGTGCCCTGGGAGAGAGCTCTGCTTGTGCTGGACACGGCACGGGGGTGGTCTGGGGGCCACTCGGCCTGGCCAGGGGGCTTCCGGCCCCGCTGGGGTGCAGGCTGCCCGGGGTTTGGACAGAGCCTGCTGCGCTCAGGGTGAGCTGTGCTTCCGCCCGCTTGTGCGGTGCTAAATATAGCACCAGGGAGGGGGGTTTCCGGTTACAGCCCCCCCCCACCCCAGTGCCGGGAAATCGATGCCACTTCCATTAGGCTCCTCAGCCGCGCGCGCCTGCTGACCTGCCCCAGGCTGCAGAGTGAGGGGAGCGGCTGCACTCCAGGCCAGGGACCCTGCCCTCTACCCGCCCCCCCACCCCGGCAGGGAGCCCAGGCCCTGCCCGACGCCCCTCCAAGACAGTGCACGGGCAGCCCAGAGCCCGTGAGCAGTAGGGTGGGCAGCAGGCAGGCGGCGAGGCAGGCAGGCGGCGCGGGGCATACCTGGGCAGAGCTCCTGCCCTGGGACAGTTCTTAGATGAGCGAGGCCCGGGGCAGCCCACTGGGGGTCTCCTCTGGACAGAATGGAGCTGCAGCTCCTGGGACTCCACGGTAGCCCAGCCCTGCTGGCCCCTTGGACACACCACACACCCTCGGGCCCCTCCCTGGCGGCTTGGCACTCACCTGGCTGGGCTCCCAGGAGGCCCCACCTGGGTCTCAGCCAGCATTTGCATATAGGTGTGCTGCCGGGTGGGTGGGTCGATTGGGCCCCAAATGCCAGGCCTGGGGCTGTGCTGCTCGGTTGGGCTCCACTACACGTACCCCCCCCCCCAGGCCCACAGGAAGGGAGGGGCCTGGGCGCCCTCCACGCGTGCTCACAAAACACCGCCTGCCTGGGCTCAGCCTGGGGAGGGGCAGGGCGAGCACACAGGAAGAGCAGGTGGACCCCACAGGAGCCGGAGGCAGCATGTCCCACCCCCACACCACCCAGTCCCAGCGCAGGGCCCATGGCAATGCTCCTGGCCACTCTGGTGGTCCCCAGACCCGCCCTTCCTGAGGGAACAGCACCCCAGGGGCTGACCAGAGGGTTTGGGGGCTCTGGGGAAGGGCCAGACCAGGTCACCACCCTCAGGTGGGGCCCCATCCCTGGCTGATGCCTGTGACCGTGGTGACCAGCGCACACTCCCCACAGCGGGCTCCGGGGTGCTGGCGAAGTGGGCAGCAAGCCCACCTGGGACCCCCAGTGCTCGAGGCAGACAGAGGTCAGCTCGTACGGCCTGACCCTCCAGACGGGCAGGGCCTTCGAGACCACCCACAGGCTGCAGGTGGAGGGAGACGGCCCCACACTGCTGTGGCCCAGGGGACACGGGCTCGGGGGGTGCCAGCCCAGGCCACTGGGTGAGGGGCTTCACTTCTCCAGGAACAGGGAGTGAGCCCCCTGGAACGCACAACCCACAGTTCTGCACCGCTCCTGACCGAGGCTGGCTCAGCCAAACACCCGGAGGCCCCAGCTCACTCCGTGCCCTCCCTGAGTGTGTACCCCCCCCCTACCCCCGGCCTGGCCTGCCCTTCGGCATAGCCACAGCCCAGGCTTCTGCTGCGCGGAGTTGAGGGCCCCCCCTCCCCGCCCCCCATCACAGCTCAGGGCCAGTGGACACAGCTGAAGCGACATGAGCTTTTACTGGGGCTGCAGGGCGGGGGTGAGGCCCGGTCTGGATCCAGACCCTCTCGAGTGTCACTGGGGATCCAGGCCAGGGCCCACACTCTGGAGGAACCAGGAGATACCAAAGATGACGCTGAGGTTCTTGGGGATGTTCGGGTTGTCCGTGAAGGCCTGGGCGCCCTTCAGGGGCAGGTGCACGACCTCCACGAGCTCGCCCTTCTCATCCCGCAACGGGGCACATTTCTGGGCATCTGTCACCTCCGTATAGAACATGGTCTGGATGGAGCCGGTCAGTCCCACGCCGACCCTGTGGGTCGAGACAGCGCAGGCTGAGCCACAGAGCAGGCCCCCAGCCCTCTCCGCTCGGCACCTTCCCGTTCCTGGTGGGCAGGACTCGGAGGCCCCCACCCATCCATGCTGGAATGAAGACAGAGCAAGCCACCCAAGCAGTGAGGGCCACGTGGCCAGGACCTGCACCTCCCGAGGAGCTGACCGTGGTCCAGGCCAACAGGGACCCGCAGCCGTGAGCTGGAAAGGGGGTCTGAGCCCCAGGGTAGACAGGAGACCGGCCACCCTGACCACAGCGGCTGAGACTCTGAAGGGGGCGAGGGGATGGGGGCACCAGACGTGAGCTGAGGGGGCTGCAGCTACTCAGCCTTGAGGATGTCCAGGGCACCGCCCCCGCCCCCCTGCCTGTTCATGCCGGGCCCTCAGCCAGGGCGTCCTTCCCAATGGACGGTGGACGTAGCCCCCAGTCCTCCTCCCAGGCTGCTGAGGTGTATGCTGCAATCAGGGCCACACCAGCTGCCCGCGGGGCGTGGGCCTGGGAGGGCTCCCCACCGGCACCTGCAGGGCACCAGGCAGGGGGCGGCCCACACCCACGCCCAAGGGTCCTTGACCCGAGAGGAGCAGGAGGGTTCCATTCTCAATGGGTGGCGGCCAGAAGGGGGCACCGGCCCCCAGGAGGGTGACCAGCGCCGAAGGCAGTGGCCCGGCTGGCTGGGGGCGGGGGCAGGAGTGGGCAGCGTAGGGACTGCTGGCTGCGAGGACAAGGCAGTGCACCGGCCAGTCTGGATCCCAGAACAGGGGAGGGAGGCCCATAATGGCGCGCAGAGGGAGAAGGGGTGTCTGGGGGGGTGTCTGGGGGGGGAAAGGGGGACCCAGGTCAGCGGCGGCCGCCCTGGGAGACGCCCGGCACACGGGGCAGGGAGCAAGACCGCGGCCTTCACGCCCCACCTCCAGGAGGGCCCCTCACTGACCTCGCCCAGCTGCTTCCTCTGCCCTCCATCCCCTTATCTCCCTCAGACCCTTCCTGATGGCAGTTTCCGCCGGCGGCACGGGCTGCCTTTGATGGAAGCCCGTCTGTGGGGTTTCCAGTCTGCTTCCTCCGGCTCTGAAGAGACGGGCGTGGCCTCTGAACATGCCCAGCCAGGCCGGGCAGGCACCGCCTCTCCCCCTCACTCAGCCATTCCCCCGCCGGCTGACCCGGCCAAGGCCTGGGACTGGCAGGGGAGCGGCCCGCCTCACCCCCGGCCCTGCTGTCTGTCCGGCCTCGGGAGGCCCACAGGGACAACTGCCTGACCTGCACTCCAGCCCCACTTCAATCCTGCTCCACACAGCACCCCCCTCGACCCCAAAACGCAAGTCTGAGCGGGCTGCTCACTGTCCACAGCCTTCCATGGCTCCCCAGCACCCTCGGGATCGGGCACAGCCCCCTCGACCCCAAAATGCAAGTCTGAGCGGGCTGCTCGCTGTCCACAGCCTTCCATGGCTCCCCAGCACCCTCGGGATCGGGCACAGCCCAGAGGCCTCGCTCGTGGAGCCCTTCTGCCAGGACCCCCACCAGGCTTACCTCCTGGGAGGGAACCCCTCCAGGACACCCCCCCACCTGCCTTCCTCCTTGCCCACCCCCCGAACCAGCCCCTACCTCAGGGCAGGCCCTGGGCCTCTCTCGGTCCCCAGCAGGCTCAGGGGACAAGTAGCCGCTGGCAGGCCCCACGGAGGCCACTGCAGAGCATGGACAGAGGCCCTTCACACCCAGACATCCAAGCCCTTGGCATGGAAATCCTCCATCCCGTGTAACATGGAGCACCCCGCGGCTCACCTCCAACCCCACGGAGGCCGGGGGCCGCTGACGCTGGGGCGGGGGGCCCAGCCCACCACTGTGTGCCCCTGCGCTGGGCTGGGCGGTAGAGCCCTAGGGGGGGCAGGCCCGGCCTCCGGAGAAGGCGCCCAGGTCAGAGCGTGCAGGGCACTGAGGCCCTCCTGCCCCAGACTTCCCTGAAGTCCGGACCATCGCAGTGGGCCCCTGGCAGGGGTGGGCTTCCCCCCAACATCCTGTCCTGCAAAGATGGCCCCGGCGGTGGGCCTCATGGGATGTGTGCGATGGGGGGGGGGGGGAGGATCTGCACTTTGGTGGGGCTGGGCCTGAAATCCAGCGTCCAGGCCACACCCCGTCCCCCTGCCCAGGACACAGCCTCCCCCTCATTCCTGAGCCCCCGTCAGAGCGGATCGGTGACTCACCCCCACCCCCAGGGCCCCATCCTTAATCTCACAGGAAGTGGAGGCATCTGTCGGCAGCAGCTGCCCCCGAGCCCGCCCCACAGGGCTGGGGGGGGCCGTAGGGCAGGCGCATGGGCACGGCCTGCCCCAGACCCCAGGTTCCGGCCTGGATCACCCTCTGGGTGGGTTCCATCCCACCTCCCCCAACTCCACGGTGAAAACAAGGGGGGCAGGCACTGCCTGGCTTGCATACCCGCCGCGGACCGGGTGCTCACTGCCTGCAGGCAGCCTGTGCCCCCCCCAGGCGCCCCTCGCTGGCCCCGCGGGTACCCAGGCCCGGCCCACTCACTTGTAGGAGGCGACGCGGAAGAACTCGTCTGGAGACAGGAGGTAGCCACACTTTTCCAAGGCCTCCTGGCTGGCCACGTCCTCCGGCGACATCCCGGGCTGGTCCACGATGCCCTCGCACAGCCTGTGCATCACCCCCACCCAGCCCGGCACTTCCATCGGCAGCGCCTGCGGCCTGTCCGTGCTCGCGGTCGCCAGGAACCCTGGGAAGCGGCGCTCCACCTCGCTCGTGTACAAATCTGGTTGGGGGGAGGGCGGACCATGGTCACGGCCACATGGAGGCCACCTCCTTGTAGACCAGACACCCCCCCCCCCCGCACCAGGCCTCAGTTTCCCCTGGAACCCCTCCCCACAGCTGCGTCCTAACGCTAGGACCACGGGGGCCTGCTCCCCGCCCCGGGGCCTTACCTGGCCTCACCCCCGGCCTCACCCCCGGCCTCACCTGGCTGAAACTGCTTCAATAGCACCAGGCTCCTCTGGGAAGAGTTGAACAGGAGAATGGTCACACTGCGGGGCGGCGGGGACTAAGCTCAGTACAGAAGCACCCCTCACCTCACCTCCCGGGGGGCCCCGTTCCCGGCATGCCCAGCCGCCCTCCTCTCCCCGGCAGCGTGGAGAAATGGGTCCCTTGCTCAGATGGGGAGAGTTGAGGGCCAGGCAGGGCCAGAGCTGCCAGGGTCACACATTCAGGCGAGGACCCGCTGGCAGGAGGGGCAGTGGTTTGGGGAAGGCATGTTTGGACGTTGGGGGCCGGGTGACGGACAGGACACGTGGTCCCCGCTGGCCAGCTGCCTGCTGACCACACGCCTGTGGCCACGTCACACGGTGTAGCCCACACCCAGGGCTCAGGAGCCAGGCACCCAGACAGCTTCTCTCCGTGCCCCTGGGGTGACCCTCAGCGAAGGGCGGGTGGGGATGTTCACGGGGGGGACACAGATGCAGAGGCAGGGTCCCCCTGGGCATCAGAGGAGCCGGGACTGGGCCCTCACCTGTCGTGCATCCTCATGAAGTCCCACGACCTCTGGGTGCCATTCTGAAAGAGGCGGGGCGGCGGTCAGGGTGGGCACGGGGCCGTGGCACGGGTGGAGGCCCTCTGGAGAGCAGCGGCCAGACAGGGCCTGGCACCGGCTCGGACCACGGAGGCCCGCTCCCAGGCTGGGCCCATCGGAGCCAGAGCGCCCGCAGGGGGGGCTGGGCAGGGGGCCGAGGACAGCCTGAGAGCATCCTGGCCCAGCACCCGGCACCGGTTACGCCCAGAAGCTGCGGAAGTACACGCTGGCACCAACTATGGGTAGGACCGAGGGCAGGGCAGGCAGGGCCCCAGGGGGCAAAGCGGAGACTGGGTTCCCAAGGCTGAAGGTCCCTCAGGGCACTGGACAAAGGGGGGGCACAGGAGGGCAGGCCAGGCTCCTGAGAGAGCACGAGCCCCAGGAAAAACGGGCACAGGGTGGCACCCGAGCAGGGTGGGGGGTCATACACAGGACATGGGGATTCAAGGATGGTGGACCACCCCTCCCCACCCTGAGTACCCTGCCCTGGACATCCCGCCACCCCGCCCTGAGCACACTGACCACCCCCCCCTCGGGCCCAGGGCACCCTGCCCCCCCCCCGCCCTGGGCACCCTGCCCCCCCTGGTCCAGGGCACCCTGCTTCAAGGGCGGCCAGGACCCTGGGAGGCACGCCGTACGCTGGCGGCAGTGTGGGGCAGGGTCTGGCTGAGCCTGCTGGGGGCAGGCGGAACAGACACTAACGGGTCCCAGCAGGCGGAGGGTCGGAGGTATCCAGATCCCCGCCGGCTGGACACCAGCGGGTGACATGGACATTCCACCTGGCCCAGCACCCTCCCCAGGGCACCCTGTGGGTGAGGCGGGACCCTGGGCACTTGGGGCCCTGCCCTGTGGCTGCCCATCACCAGCCCCTCAGGCGCTCGGTCAGCCCAGAGGCCCCGGGACTCGGGCCCCACCCGGGCTGTCCAGCCACAAAGTGGACATGGGCCTGAGCACGAGCCTCAGAAAGGGCCGGCGGGCGGCAGAGGGAGGAGCCAGGGAGTTTGAGGAGAAATTCTGGAGGGGATGCCACACAGCCAGGAGGAAAGGGCATTCCAGGCGGGGGGCCTCACAGGAGGGGGGCTCACAGGAGGGGGGCCTCACAGACGGGGGGGCCTCACAGATGGGGGGGGCCTCACAGACAGGGGGGGGCCTCACAGGAGGGGTCCTCACAGGAGGGGGGCTCACAGACAGGGGGGCCTCACAGGAGGGGTCCTCACAGGAGGGGGGTTCACAGACAGGGGGGGCTCACAGACGGGGGGGCCTCACAGTTGGGGGGGCCTCACAGACAGGGGGGGGCCTCACAGGAGGGGTCCTCACAGACGGGGGGGCCTCACAGACAGGGGGGGCCTCACAGGAGGGGTCCTCACAGGAGGGGGGTTCACAGACAGGGGGGGCTCACAGACGGGGGGGCTCACAGACGGGGGGGCCTCACAGGAGGGGGCTCACAGACAGGGGGGCCTCACAGACGGGGGGGGCCTCACAGACAGGGGGGGCCTCACAGGAGGGGTCCTCACAGGAGGGGGGCTCACAGACAGGGGGGGCTCACAGACGGGGGGCTCACAGACGGGGGGGCCTCACAGACGGGGGGGGCCTCACAGACGGGGGGGGGCCTCACAGACGGGGGGGGCTCACAGGAGGGGGGCCTCACAGATGGGGGGGGCTCACAGGAGGGGTCCTCACAGGAGGGGGGCTCACAGACAGGGGGGGCTCACAGGAGGGGGGCCTCACAGGAGGGGTCCTCACAGGAGGGGGCCTCACAGACGGGGGGGCTCACAGACGGGGGGGGCTCACAGACGTGGGGGCTCACAGATGGGTGGGCTCACAGGCAGGGGGAACCCTCACAGTCAGGGGGGGCCCTCACAGACGGGGGGGCCTCACAAACGGGGGGGCCTCACAGACGGGGGGGCTCAGAGGCAGGGCCACAGGTGGTCCCAGCAGCCCAGGCCTGGGTCTGAGCTGGCCGGGAGGCAGAGGTCCCGGAAGGGTGGGGACAGCCCTGGTTCCCAAAGGGCAGGGAGGACGGTGCCCTGTGTGGGTGGCCGGCTGCCCGGGAGGCTGTCCTCAGGCACTGCCCCCCGAGGAAGCCTGGGCCTGCCTGCCATCGGCCACCCCAGCCACTGCCCCCCCCCCAACCTGGGCTCCAGGGAAGGCCTGCCGTGTGCATGTGCCTGCTGTGTGCATGGGCCTGGTGTGTGCATGGGCCTGCCATGTCATGGGCCTGCCGTGTGCATGTGCCTGCCGTGTGCATGGGCCTGGCGTGTGCATGGGCCTGCTGTGCCCCTGCCTCCCGCAGGGCGTGTCCCCTGTGCAGGTCTGAGACCCAGCTCAAGACCAAAGTCCAGCCGAGGCGGGTGCAGGGCAAGGTCTGAGGCTGCCACGGCTCAGGGCCCCCCCTCAGGGCCCGGCCAGCTGGTGGGCCCCGGCCTGGCTCCTCTTCGGAGGCCCGGACACAGTCCTCTCCCGGTCAGAGCCCCGGGGTGCCCTGTCTCTGGGCCGTCTGTCTGTCCACAGCAGCCTTGGCCGGGGCAGCTAAGCACCGAAAGCTGCAGGAGCTCTGGCTGGCAGGCACTGCCTGGCCCAGCGGCCCTGGCCCCCAGCCTGTGCCCAGCTCAGCGGTGCCCACAGCTCAGCGCTGGTCACCAGCACCCGCCGTTGGGGATGGAGCCCCCGGGACCCCAGCAACAGGGAAAGTGGGGTGCGGGGCCTCTCTCAGGCTGGGCTCCAGGGGGCTTCATGGGGGCTTTCCGGGGTCACCGGGCTGTCTGAGAGGGCAGCCGGCCGGGGCAGGCGGAGCTGCAGGTAACGGGTGGGGACCTGAGTGGGCACAGCAGGTCCTGGAGGGGCGCGCGGGAGGCGGCCACCGGCTGGACACGGGAGAGGGAGGCAGCAGCCCCTCCTTCACCCACAGATGCTTCCTGGTGACCTCCTAGGCGCCCCGAGCCCGGGGCGGGGGGGGGGGAGGCAGCGTGGTCCCGCCCTCCGCGTCCCACAGGTGAGAGGCCCCACAGGTGAGACCCGGAGGCGTGCGCGGGGAGGAAGCCCACCTGCGGGCCGTCAGCGCCGCGTGCCGCCTCCCGCCTCCCGCCTCCTCTTCCCGGGACACCACCGCCCCAGGAAGCGTTCCCTGACCGCGAAGAGGGGCTGGAGGCGTCCCTGCGGGGCCCGCCCTGGCCCGGGCACTCACGCGGGCTGGGACCCGGAGCCACCCGCGAAGCCGGGGGGCGGGGCGGGCGCCGGGAGGGGGCGGGGCTCCGCGGAAGGGACGGGCAGGACGGGCGGGACGGGCGGGAGCCGCGGAGGGCTCACCTGGCGGCAGTGCAGCGAGAGCGGCTGCAGGTAGGGAAAGTCTGCGCCACGGCCCACGGTCACCCTATCGATGCGCTCCATGGCCGCGCTGGGGAGCCAGGGCACGGCGGACATAGCGGCTGCGCGCGGGGCAGGAGCGGGCGGACGGGCGGGCGCGAGACGCCGCTTTGAGCCTGCGCAGCTCGTGCGGGGCGGGGCGGGGCGGGGCGCGCGCGGGGAGGGGTGCGTTCGGCGAGTGGCGCGCGGAGGGTGCGGGGCCGGGCGGGGCCGGAGAGGGCGGGGCCGGAGAGGACGCGCCCGAGGAGCCATCGCGGGTGCCCGGGACTTGGGACGGTGCGGGGAGACACGGCGTCGCGTGCGCCTCTGCCGGGGATGAGCCGAGCGGATGCCTCCCCACGGGCCCACCGCAGTCCCGTGATGGGTCGTCCGGGGGGGGGGGGTGCGGGGGGGGGGCAGCCCCGGGAGGCAGACACTGGGCCCCCCGAAGGGAGCAGTGGCGGTCGCGGCGGCAGGAGGGCGGGAGGGCGCTGGGGCTGCGCGCAGGGGTCGCTGCGGAGCGTGGACGCCTCCGGGGAGCCTCGTGGCTGGGCAGCCAGAAGGCCGTGCCCGGCCCGCCCGGCTCAGGGCTGGCAGCCGGAGGTCACGCTGGATTCCGGGTCAGGCCACGCGCCTGGGTTGCCCACTAGATCCCCCAGCGAGGGGCGTGCGGGAGGCAGCCGATCCCTGATCCTCATCCTCGGTGTTGCTCCCTCTCGCTGCCTCTCTCTGAAATCAATAACCATTGAAAGGAGAAAGCTCTGGAAGGAGGTAAGGCGGAGCTAGGGTCCCTGGGGCGAGGGAGCTGGTCTGGTCCGTTGTCTGCTATGCCCTCCCCCAACAAGCCCCTACCGTTCCTCGCATGTGGATCCCAAGGACCCCCCTCCCCCTCCCAATGTGGCCTCGGCCTCCCCAGGCGCTGGTACAAGGCGGGGTGGCCGGGGGGACTATGGCCCCAGGAGGGACCGCCCAGGTGGGGCCGTGAAATTTGTCCACGTGTTGCCTATTGCCTCTAAAAAGCTCCGCAGCCGAGGCCGGTGTGGCTCAGTGGATAGAGCGTCGGCCTGCGGACTCAAGGGTCCCGGGTTCGATTCCGGTCAAGGGCATGTACCTTGGTTGCGGGCACATCCCCAGTGGGGGGGTGTGCAGGAGGCAGCTGATCGATGTTTCTCTCTCATCGATGTTTCTCGCTCTCTATCCCTCTCCCTTCCTCTCTGTAAAATACCAATAAAATATATTTTTAAAAATGTATATGAAAATAATGTATACATTTATTAATAAATAAACAGTAACAAAAGGATATAACAACAGAGGCATGATATAAAAACAACAAAAACATATGAAAACAACAAAAACGTGATTTAAAAGCAACAGGGATGCAAACAGTGACTGATAAAGTGGTTAAACTTATTCTAGTATCGCCCTGTGCACCACATTAAGAGTGAAAACACTTGCTGAAACGGTTTGGCTCAGTGGATGGAGCGTCAGCCTGCGGACTGAAAGGTCCCAGGTTCGATTCCGGTCAAGGGCACGTACTTTGGTTGCGGGCACATCCCCAGTAGGAGGTGTGCAGGAGGCAACTGATCGATGTTTCTCTCTCATCGATGTTTCTAACTCTCTATCCCTCTCCCTTCTTCTCTGTAAAATATCTGTAAAATATCAATAAAATATATTAAAAAAAAAAAAGAGTGAAAACACTTGGCAGAGTGCTTGACTAACTTCCCTGGGGATGAAGTATTCACAGCTTTAACTTGAACGCCACACGCTCTTCGAACGCGAGAGAAAGCACCATGTAACTGAGCGGGTGCGAAAACGGGTTCAGGTTGGACTGTTCCTACCCTGTCATCGCAAATGCTGGCATCACGGGAAACTGTCCTCGAATCAGTTTCAATGGGAGGCCAGTGTCAGGCGGGGACAAATCAGTTCTTGGAATCAGAACCGCTCTTCCTCTGCAGATCCTCTGTTAATACTTCAGCTTTCATTCTGTTCGGTCGCAACCTTTTGATAATAAGTCTGGTGCCATTACAAAGACCCCATTTACTGTTAAGATTTCTCAATAGCGTGATGATTGCACCCACTTTCAATTTTAATTTATGACACGGCATTCCCGAAGGAGTAATACCATTCAGAAATTCGATGGGAAAATTTTCCTTTTCAGCATCATCTGTTGAGTCAATGGAATCATCGCTCAAATAGGTGTGAAAATCTCCCATCGAGTATATCCAAAATTTCTTCATTTAATTCTTGAACGTGCTCATTTTTTGGACAAAGGTTCGCACGTTGAGACATATTTTTTTAATATATTTTATTGATATTTTACAGAGAGGAAGGGAGAGGGATAGAGAGCTAGAAACATCGATGAGAGAGAAACATCCATCAGCTGCCTCCTGCACACCTCCCACTGGGGATGCGCCCACAACCCAGGTACATGCCCTTGACCGGAATCGAACCTGGGACCCTTCAGTCCGCAGGCCGACGCTCTATCCACTGAGCCAAACCGGTTTTGGCTTAGACATATTTTTAATATTATCTATAGATATACTATTTCCAAAGGTGGCGTCACTAATCGATCCGTTACAGATCATTTCACAGGGGATCTCAATAACATCCATTCCTAAATGAAAACTGCTATCCGCTTTGCCATCTCCAAGCTTAACTAACGGTTTGCTATAAGCAGGATCCTCTGATCTCATATTTGTTGGGAGAGACAACTGTCTGAAACATCCCCAAACATCACAGGGCTTTACGCTCGTCTGTACTATGGCCGATCGCAGAGCATGCGGTACAATACGGAGACGTTGTCAAAAATCCCCTCCGAGAAGGAGAACTTTCCCACCCAATGCAACATTCAAATCCATGATTTCTCTTAGTAATCTGTCTCCGGTGTTTATAGCGTGACCGGGTGCCACGGTGCCTTCATCAACAATGAGAAGTTGGGCCTTTTGAATGGTTTTAGCAACTTCACTGTTTATATCGAGTCTAGAAATTGAAGTTTCATTTAATGCAATGGGTCATTTATATTGGGAATGAAAGCTTCTTCCACCGAGAAGTAACTTTGCAGCAATTCCTGGAGACGCCGTGGGTAAAACAGTACCATACCACCACGACCTCTAATATAACGTATGGAAACTTTATGCAGATGTGGGGAACGGCTACAGCGTTTGGACAGGTTCAAGCCTCGGACCGAGGGGAGGGCACAGTCCACGTGCAAGTCCCCGCGTGGAGGGCAGGGGGCCCTCCCAGCGCCGTGATGGCCAACAGCTGTGGTTGTGAGCGTGCACCTGTGGTCCGCACACCTGGCCCCACGTGCCTGAGCGAGGCGGGCTGGATAGAGTTCAGGTGCAGGTACTTGAGGAGGATCGAAACCCACGAGGATGCTGTAAACACCTTGACCTCGCCCTTCCTTTGCCTCGTGGCAGCTGCTGTAAAATAAAGACTCGGCTGGTGGACGCGGGCGCTGTCTCTCCATCAGAGAAGCAGCGTCCCACCCAGACCCAGCTTTCCTCTCTCGTCTGTCTTTTCTCAATCCTTCACCGCCTCCACGCAGGGTCACCCTTGGCCGAGCCGGCGGACTGACTTCCTTCCGATTGGTCGGACTTCTGTCGTGACCGTGTTACACCCAGGGTTTTTATATAAAGATACTAGAGGCCGGGTGCGTGAAGGTTCATCACTGGAGGGGGGTCCCTCAGCCCGGCCTGCCCGCTCTCGCCGTCCGGGAGCCCTCAGGGGCGGGAGGGGACCCAGCGATCAGGGGAAGGCGACGCCCCATCACGCCTCTGCTGCTGCCACTGCCGGCAGTGCAAGCCTCGGCCGGCCCTGGTTACCTGCGCCTCGGGCCGGCCCTGGGGGGCTGAGGGGACTTGGGGACTCCGGAGGCAGGCGCACGGAGCGGCCCTTATCCTCCTGGGGCGGCTCCGGCCACTCCGCGTGCCTGCTGCCCTGGCGGGGCTGAGGGGACTGGGTGCCGCCATCTTTGAGAGCACGGCAGTCAATTAGCCTATCCCCTCTTTATTAGATAGGACAGCGGTCGGCGCACTGCGGCTCGCGAGCCACATGCGGCTCTTTGGCCCCTGGAGTGTGGCTCTTCCACAAAATACCACGTGCGGGCACGCACGTACAGTGCGATTGAAACTTCGTGGCCCACGCGCAGACGTTGGTTTTCGGGTCTCCAAAGAAATTTCAATCGTTGTCCTGTTGATATTTGGCTCTGTTGACGAATGAGTTTGCCGACCACTGAGATAGGAGGATATTTATTGATTTCAGAGAGGAAGGGAGAGAATCATCAATGAGGAGAGAGAATCATCCATGAGGAGAGAGAATCATGGATCGGCTGCCTCCTGCACGCCCCCTCCTGGGGATGGAGCCCGCAACCCGGGCCTGTGCCCTGACCGGGAATGGAACCGTGACCTCCTGGCTCATAGGTTGGCGCTCAGCCCCTGAGCCCCGGTGGCTGGGCCCCAGGCAGCATCTCCACGGAGCGTCACTCCCGTCGTGCGCGGGGGAAGTAGCGTTTTTGTAATAATGCAGGCCACGGGGCTGGCAGCGGGGGCTGCAGGATTGACGTGCCTGCGACATGCCAGCGAGGTGCCCTCCCCCCCGCCGTGGGAAACAGGCCCTCAGATGCAACGCCCCACGGAACCCCACTGATTGGGAGACGGACTCAGAACCGAGGCCGCCCCCCCAGCCCTTTCACAGCAGCCGAAACCGCACGTCCCTCGGCAGGGGATGGCCAACGGGCCGGTCACGCAACGGAATGTGCGTCGCCTGCGAGGAATCACACCCACACCTGCCGCCACGTGGATGGACCCGTTAGCGGCCGGAAAGCGGCAGACACGTGTGTGAATGCCCAGGACAGGCAGACCGCGCAGGTCAGAGGTCGCCAGGGGCTGGGGTGGGAGGATGGGCAGGGGCTGCTTAGTGAGGACAGGGCTTCCTTCGGGGTGAGAGAATGTTCTGGAACTATGTCACGGTGGTGGTCACACGCCGTGATGCATGCACTGAATGCCGCCGTACACGGTAAAAGGCTCGTGTTATGTGAATTTCAGCTCAATTTTTTTTAAAAAATATATTTTATTGGTTTTTTACAGAGAGGAAGGGAGAGGAATAGAGAGTTAGAAACATCGATGAGAGAGAAACATCGGTCAGCTGCCTCCTGCACACCTCCCACTGGGGATGTGCCCGCAACCCAGGTCCATGCCCTTGACCGGAATCGAACCCGGGACCCTTCAGTCCGCAGGCCGACGCTCTATCCACTGAGCCACACCGGTTGGGGCTCAATTTTAAAAAAAAAATGGAAATGGCCCTGTGAGGCTGTTCAGGAGCCCTCCATGCGGCCCAGGGCCGGCTGCAGACCCCGCGGTGCGGGTGGCGGTGCGTCTCTCCAGCGAGACATGAGTCTGACCGTTCTGGAGGGTCCAGTGCATCCAGGCAGCTTGGAACTGGGGCCGGGGTCCGAGGGGCCCCGGGGCCTCAGAAAAGCCACCACTGGACCTGGCACGGGTGGCTGCGGAGGCCTGCGAGCGGAGGTCTGACGCGGAAGGCCACCGGCCGCCTCCCAGCATCCCTGCCGCCGGGCCCTGTCCTTGGTCACGTCTGTGCCGAAGGTTCGGGGCTCAGGGTATAAACCCAGGAGCTGCTAGACGGATCCCAGTCAGACGGCTCCAGGAGAGTGGGGGCCTCGGGTGGGTTAGGGACACAGGGGCGCTCGGAGGACACCCCACAGGAGGGGGCAGGTGGCCAGGTGGCCATTGGCCTCCTCCAGCATGGCCTTCCCCCCTGACGGGGCGACAGGCGGGGAAATGGGGGACGAACCAGCCCCCGCATGTTCAGCTTCGGGCCCTTCTGTGCCTCTGGCCTGAGCCGCTCGGACGGACGGCGTGTCCACTGACCCTGCCTCCTGCTCCCAGCTCAGGTCTGGTGAGGACCCCAGACCAGCAGGGGGCCAGGGGTCAGCTCCCAGGCTTCCTCTTCGGCCCCAGCGCCCTGTGCCAGTTCCTGCTCTGACTCACGTGGCCGTGGAGGCTGAGTGGCCCCAAGTCTGCCCTCGGGGAGCTGGGACGTCAAGCATGGAACAGCCTCCTTCATTCGCCTCTTGTTCCCTCCAGACCCACGGGCCGAGGAGGCACCCCCAGAATTGTGTCCCTCCAAATATCAGGGCACCTGGGCCTATCCCAGCCGTGGGCAAACTACGGCCCGCGGGCCGGATCCGGCTGTTCTATCCGGTTCTCTTGCTCTCCCCTCCGCTCCTTTACTTTGAATTTATATTAGTTCACACAAACACTCCATCCATGCTTTTGTTCCGGCCCTCCGGTCCAGTTTAAGAACCCATGGTGGCCCTCGAGTCAAAAAGTTTGCCCACCCCTGGTAGCCCATCCCGGCGGACATAAAATGATCCACCTCAGAAGGAAAGAAGGAGAAAGTGATGGTTAAAGAAAACCACGCAGAAGGGAGTGTGAGTGGAAGGCACTTCGAGAGAATCAAGGATCGGCTGCCTCCTGCCCGCCCACACAGGATGGAGCCCGGATCCCGGGCCTGTGCCCTGACGGGGAATCGAACCGTGACCTCCTGGTTCCTAGGTCGGCGCTCGCCCACTGAGCCACACCAGCCGGGCCGGAACACACTTAACATGCTGCGAAGCGTGCGTGCTCACAGGAACGCGCCTGCCCGGTGCGGCTGAGGTCCTGAGTGCACGCGCTGGGAGAGGGGGAGGACGTAGGCATGTGTGTGCCCGGGGGGGGGGGGGGGGGGTGCACGTGTGTGCATGTGTGTGCCAGGGGTGTGTGCATGTGTGTGCCCGGGTGTGTGCACGTGTGTGCCCAGGGGGTGTGCACGTGTGTGCATATGTGTGCCCAGGGGTATGTACACGTGTGTGTCCAGGGGTGTGCACGTGTGTGCATATGTGTGCCTGGGGGTGTGTACACGTGTGTGCCCAGGGGGTGTGCACGTGTGTGCATATGTGTGCCCAGGGGTATGTACACGTGTGTGTCCAGGGGTGTGCACGTGTGTGCATATGTGTGCCCAGGGGTGTGTGCACATGTGTGCCCAGGGGTGTGTACACGTGTGTGCCCAGGGGTGTGCACGTGTGTGCATATGTGTGCCTGGGGGTGTGTGCATATGTGTGCCCAGGGGTGTGTGCACATGTGTGCCCAGGGGTGTGTACACGTGTGTGCCCAGGGGTGTGCACATGTGTGCATATGTGTGCCCAGGGGTGTGTACACGTGTGTGCCCAGGGGTGTGCACGTGTGTGCATATGTGTGCCTGGGGATGTGTGCATATGTGTGCCCAGGGGTGTGTGCACGTGTGTGCCCAGGGGGTGTGCACGTGTGTGCATATGTGTGTCTGGGGGTGTGTGCACGTGTGTGCATATGTGTGCCCAGGGGTTTGTACACATGTGTGCCCAGGGTGTGCACGTGTGTGCATATGTGTGCCTGGGGTGTGTGCATGTGTGTGCCCAGGGGTGTGTGCACGCGTGTGCCCAGGGGGTGTGCATGTGTGTGTGCATATGTGTGCCCAGGGGTGTGTACATGTGTGTGCCCAGGGGTGTGCACGTGTGCGCATATGTGTGCCCAGGGGGTGTGCACGTGTGCATATGTGTGCCTGGGGGTGTGTGCATGTGTGTGCATGTGTGTGCCAGGGGTGTGTGCATGTGTATGCCCGGGTGTGTGCACGTGTGCACCCAGGGGGTGTGCACGTGTGTGCATATGTGTGCCATGGGGTGTGTACACGTGTGTGCCCAGGGGTGTGCACGTGTGTGCACATGTGTGCCTGGGGGTGTGTGCATATGTGTGCCCAGGGGTGTGTGCACGTGTGTGCCCAGGGGGTGTACACATGTGTGCCCAGGGGGTGTACACGTGTGTGCATGTGCGTTGTGCTGCTGTGGCGATGCCGCCGACGTCCATCAGGTCCCGCCGAGCCGCTGCCGGGGTGGAGGAGCCCGTGGGTCTCCGACGCCTCAGTGTGAGATGTGTTCTCTGTGCGGAGAGGTCTGTGGGGCGTCTCTATAACGCACGGGTTGAAGAATAACGGCCTGGCCGCGTGGCTCGGGCTGAGTGTCGACCTGTGAGCCAGGAGGTCACGGTTCAATTCCTGGTCAGGGCACGTGCCCGGGTTGCGGGCTAGATCCCCGGGGGATGAGGGGGGGGTGTGCAGGAGGCAGCCGATCCATGATTCTCTCTCATCATTGATGTTTCTCCCCCTCTCCCTCCCTCTCTGAAGTCACTTTTATATATATATACTAGAGGCCCGGTGCACGAAATTCATGCATGGGGGGGGCAGGGGGGAGAGTCCCTCAGCCTGGCCTGCACCCTCTCCAATCTGGGACCCCTCGAGGGATGTCCGACTGCCCGTTTAGGCCCGATCCCAGTGGGCCTAAACAATCCAGGACTGCTGGCTTTCAACCGCTCGCCTACCTGCCTTCCTGATTGCCCCTAACCGCTTCTGCCTGCCAGCCTGATCACCCCCTAACCACTCCCCTGTCAGCCTGATTGACGCCTAACTGCTTCCCAGCTGGCCCGATTGCCCCTAACTGCCCTCCCCTGCTGGCCTGGTCACCCCCAACTGCCCTCCCCTGCCAACCTGGTCACCCCTAACTTCCCTCCCCTGCCAGCCTGGTTGCCCCTAACTGTCCTCCCCTGCAGGCCTGGTTGCCCCCAACTGCCCTCCCCTGTTAGCCTGGTCACCCCTAACTTCCCTCCCTTGCCAGCCTGGTCGCTCCTAACTGCTCTCCCCTGCTGACCCAATTGCCCCTAACTGTCCTCCCCTGCAGGCCTGGTCCCCCCCAACTGTCCTCCCCTGCAGGCCTGGATGTCCCCAACTGCCCTCCCCTGCTGGCCATCTTGTGTCCACATGGGGTGGCCATCTTTGACCACATGGAGGTGGCCATCTTGTGTTGGAGTGATGGTCAATTTGCATATCACCTCTTTATTGTATAGGATTCTTTTTTTTTTAATATATTTTATTGATTTTTACAGAGAGGAAGGGAGAGGGATAGAGAACTAGAAACACCGATGAGAGAGAAACATCGATCAGCTGCCTCCTGCACACCTCCTACTGGGGATGTGCCTGCAACCAAGGTACATGCCCTAGACCGGAATGAAACCCGGGACCCTTCAGTCCGCAGGCCGACGCTCTAGCCACTGAGCCACACTGGTTTCAGCTTGTATAGGATTCTTTAAGGTTAGTAAAGCAGATGCTCAGGCGCCGGGTCATGAAACAGCACGTTTCTGGGGCCCTGGAGGCTGCAGGGAGCAGGGGGACGGGGCTGCTGCCACCGAGGGCCCTTCCTCCAGGTGCTGAGACCCATCCCCTGCACCCTCTGACCCTTTTCACACTCGGGGTCCCCCCAGCTACATTCATTCCCCTTAGTTTTGACAAAATGCTCAGCTGAGCTCCCCAGGAGAAGAGAGGCCGAGAGGTGCCAGGGCCAAGGGCCGGCCTCAGCCTCCCTCCGGGTTTGCAGGAGCCATTCCGTGGCCGTCGGTGGGGAGGGACGCAGACACTCTGGGGACATCCGAGCCCCCCCCCCCCCCCCCCCCGGTCCGGGCATCTGGCAGGGTCCTGCATTTCTGCTTCTCGCTCCACCCGCCAAAGTCAGGAGCAGGTCAAAGCAGACACGCCTGGGGGCAGCCACATCCCGCGGCCCCGGAGGTGCCGTCACGGCCACGCGGTCTAGCCAGGGGTGGGCAAACTTTTTGACTCGAGGGCCACAATGGGTTCTTAAACTGGACCGGAGGGCCGGAACAAAAGCATGGATGGAGTGTTTGTGTGAACGAATATACATTCAAAGTAAAGGAGCGGAGGGGAGAGCAAGAGAACCGGAGAGAAGAGCCGGATCCGGCCCGCGGGCCGTCGTGTGCCCACGGCTGCTCTAAGTGGATGCTGACCCCCAAAGGCAGAGCTGTCCTGCACAGGCCTCCCGTCCCCTGGCCCCTGCGTCAGGCGCTGGCAGGCTGCATGCTAGGCCTCTTCCTGGCTGGCACCCTCACTGTGGGGGCGCACATCCCCCAGCGGCTTCTGGACACAGCGGCTGGAAGATATACTAACACCTTGCCTGGTGAGCCCGCCTTTGCTCCACCCTCACGCAGGAAGGCCGGCTGGGCTGGGTATAGCATTCTTTCTTTCTTCCTTTCTTCCTTCCTTTCTTTCTTTCTTTCTTTCTTTCTTTCTTTCTTTCTTTCTTTCTTTCTTTTTTAAGAGAAACATGTTTTTTGTTTTGTTTTAAAATATATTTTTATTGATTTCAGAGAGGAAGGGAGAGGGAGAGAGAGAGAGAAACATCAATGATGAGAGAGAACCATCGATGGGCTGCCTCTGGCACGCCCTCCATTGGGGACTGAGCCCGGGGCCCTTGACTGGAACCGAACCCGAGGCCGACGCTCTCGCTGCTGAGCCGAGCCAGGCAGGGCTAGGGTTCCTGGTTGGAAATCACGTTCCTCCAGCAGGTGGTAGGCATGGCTTCGTGGTCTGCGTGCCTCCCGTGTGGCTGCCTCGTGTCGCCAGCCCTCCGGCGGCCTCTTTGGGGGACCCCAGTGTTGGCTTGGGGAACGTCCCGTCGGGACGAGGAAAGGAGGCCGTCTTTCTGTCGCATCATCCGAACGGACTGTCCGCGTCTTTGCTCTCGGATGCTTGAGCGCTTGGTCCTGCGGGCGGGCCGGGTTCCGGCTCCCGGCTCCCACCCCGGTGGCTGGGCGGCTGGCCCCTTGAGGGGTCTCCTGGGGCTGTATGTTTAGTTGCGTGTATGTGACATCTTGTTATCTGCTGTTCATGTCGGAGTATCGGTGTCCTCTTGGTTCTTCATGACGCTATTATTTTTTTTAAACGTTTTTATCGATGTCAGAGAGGAAGGGAGAGGGAGAGAGAGAGAGAGAAACATCAATGATGAGAAGCATCGATCGGCTGCCCCCTGCACGCCCCCCAACTGAGGATCGAGCCGCAACCTGGGCACGTGCCCTTGACTGGAATCAAACCCAGGACCCTTCCGTCCGCAGGCCGACACTCTATCCACTGAGCCACACTAGCCAGGGCGTGACGCTGTTATTTTAAAACCTACTTTCTTGTTCAGTAAAATGACTGCTCGGGCCGAAACCAGTTTGGCTCAGTGGATAGAGCGTCGGCCTGCGGACTGAAGGGTCCCGGGTTCGATTCCGGTCAAGGGCATATATCCTGGTTGCGGGCACATCCCCAGTGGGAGGTGTGCAGGAGGCAGCTGATCGATGTTTCTCTCTCATCGATGTTTCTAGCTCTCTTTCCCTCTCCCTTCCTCTCTGTAAAATATCAATAAAATATATTAAAAAAAAAAATGACTGCTCGGCTTTCCTTTGGTTACAAGTTCTCCGTCTTTTATTTCCAGCGTTGCGTGTCCCGCTGTTTTAAGTTCGTGTTGTGACAGCACGGTACTGGTATGAGTCCGTGGTTGCCAGGGCCCCACACAGGCTGGACTTCCTGTCCCCTCCCACGGCAGGGTGCCCCCAGGACAGATGGGCCCATGCCGGCCAGAGCCAGGCTGAGCTGGGCAGCAGGGCAGCAGCAGGCCCATGAGTCCCCTGGCCAGGTCGAAGGGGGTGCAGAGTGGGTTAGGGTGACCCTCCTGGGGAGGGAGGGGGAGAGGGGTGCAGGACAGGCCCCTCCAGGTCCGGGGCAGGCAGAGAGCTGCGAGTGGCGTGCGGGGGCCCCGACACAGAGCAGACGCCGGCTCCTGAGACGCACACGCCCGTGGGCGTGACTGCCTGGTCACCCTGGGGCTGGTGGCTCGACCAAGGTCCCAGTTCCCAACCTCTAGGCGCCCCTGGGTCTCGAAGGGAAGCAGCTCAGCCGGGAGCCCCAGGAGCGCACAGCCCATCACAGGCGCAGCCGCCGGAAAGCGGGGCCGGGAACAATGCCTTCGTGTGACAGGCCTTCCCCTCGGAGGAGAAAATAGCGTTTAGTAGAATGGCGACTTCCTGCATTTGTGCCGGGGCCCGAGCGGTGAATCACGCGGACACCTCCCACAGAGGAGCTGCTGGCCAAGTCTGCCCGGGCCGGGCCGGGCCCACGGCCCCACAGCCCGCACGCCAGGCCCCACGGCCCCACAGCCCCGCACGCCAGGCCCATGCCCCCACAGCCCGCACGCCAGGCCCCACGGCCCCACAGCCCGCACGCCAGGCCCCACGGCCCCACAACCTGCACACCAGGCCCCACGCCCCCACAGCCCCGCACGCCAGGTCCCACACCCCCACAGCCCCGCACGCCAGGCCCCACACCCCCACAGCCCCGCACGCCAGGCCCCACGGCCCCACAGCCCCGCACGCCAGGCCCCACGCCCCCACAGCCCCGCACGCCGGGCCCACGGCCCCACAGCCCCGCACGCCGGGCCCACGCCCCCACAGCCCCGCACGCCGGGCCCACGGCCTCGCACGCCAGGCCCACGGCCCCGCACGCCAAGCCCACGGCCCCACGGCCCCGCACGCCAGGCCCACGGCCTCACAGCCCCGCACGCCAGGCCCACGGCCCCGCACGCCAGGCCCACGGCCTCACACGCCAGGCCCCATGGCCCCGCACGTCAGGCCCACGGCCTCACACGCCGGGCCCACGGCCTCACACGCCAGGCCCACGGCCCCACGGCCCCGCATGCCAGGCCCACGGCCCGCATGCCAGGTCCCACGGCCCGCACACCAGGCCCACGGCCCGCATGCCAGGTCCCACGGCCCGCACACCAGGCCCACGGCCCGCATGCCAGGTCCCACGGCCCCGCACGCCGGGCCACAGGCCAGGCAGGTCCGCCCCAGGTCATCCACTGACCTCCCCCCGCACTTGGGCTCCACCTTAGCAGCTGGAACACCCGCAGAGGGGCCTGGGCTGGGAGGGGCCTGGGCTGGGGAGGGGAGCAAGAGGAGGAGAACTTCTCCAGGGCAGGGGGTCTAGGGTCAGAGTGGCCAGCGACCTCTGGTCCCGGAGGTCAGGGCAGCACGCCGGCTCGGACACCCCAGGGCTGTGCTGCGGGCAGCCAGGGTTGGGGGGGGGGGGGGGTAGACGCACTGCCTGGGTCTCCTTCCACACTCGAGCGGGGGAGGGGGTGGGGGTTCCCTGGGGGCTTTTCTGGGTCTGGGGAGGCTGACCAGTGCCACCTAGAGGGCCACCACGCCGAGTCCAGTCAGAAGGTGCCAGGTGTCCCCTAAGCGGGTCCTGGGAGGCCCAGGTGGTCAGGCCCAGCGCCCAGGGGACATGTGCCCTGCCCAGGGGGGTGAACTTGCCCGGTGGTAGCAGGGGGACCCTGAGAGCACCCCTTGGGTGAGGGCGGGGCCTCAGTGGAGGAGGCCTGACCCCTGATCCCCACTGTGGGGCCTGGGTGGGCGGGGCAGCTGCAGGGCCAGGCTCACCCTGAGCTCCCCTTCGGGGAAACTGGACCAGGATGCTGACCTCCTCCATCACCTTCCACCTGCTGGCACCCCATCCTCCCAGCACACGCCCCAGCACCCCTCCCGAGAGCCCCTCCCGAGACCTCCAGGGCACAGCCTGTCAGCCAGACTCCGACATCACGTCTGTCGTTCAACCTGGGGGACGGGGCTCCTGTGACCCATGAGGAGCCGGCCGCCACCCCAGCCCGCTGCCCCTCCCTTCAGCCACGTATCCGTGGTCTCTCCCGGGTGAGGCCCCCGGCTGACCACCCTCCTGCCTACTCCCTGCCTACTCCCGCGACTTCTGTCACCCCCACACCAAAACCTCCGTGGCCAGACCACCCCTGCCCTGCAGCTCAGGTCTCAGCCCTGCATTACCCTCCCCACCCCTGCCCTTCCCACGGCCGCACAGTGGCCCTGCTTTGGCGACACGGGCCCCTCTCCTGGGTGTCCCCGGCACAGCGTGAGGCTTGTCCCGTGGCCACCTGACGAGGCTGTGCTGGGCGCCTGCTGCCACAGCCGTGAGGTGGAGGCCAGCTGCCCCCGGGCCCCATGGCGCGGGCACCAGGGCATCAGTGCCAGCTGCGCCCGGTGCAGGAGGAAGCCACGGAGTGCAGAGGGGGGCACCTCGCTCGGCCCCTTCCCGCCAGCCTCCTGCCTCCCCTGCTCTCCCAGGGCAGGTACCCTGAAAGGGGACGGGGGCTCCCCTCTTGATTCTTCACCGGTGTTTTCCCCAGATCTCTTTTTATATATATATATTTTTAAATATATTTTATTGATTTTTTACAGAGAGGAAGGGAGAGGGATAGAGAGTTAGAAACATCGATGAGAGAGAAACATCGATCAGCTGCCTCCTGCACACCTCCCACTGGGGATGTGCCCGCAACCAAGGTACATGCCCTTGACCGGAATCGAACCCGGGACCATCAGTCCGCAGGCCGACGCTCTATCCACTGAGCCAAACCGGTTTCGGCTCCCCAGATCTCTTCTACATCAAGTCCCCACTTGGCCTCTCAGATTAGTTCAAGTTCAGGCCCCCACCGCTCCTGGGCCTTCTGGCCTTCAGACCCTCAGGCCAAGGGGCAAGGATGGCACGGCTCTCCCCGCCCCAGGGGTACCCAGGCCCTTCGTAAACACTCACTGTCCTTTGCAAAGCGCCTACTACGCGCTGGTGCTGTGCTGGGTGCTCTCCCTCCGACACCTAGTTTTGCCTGCACAAACCCTCTTGTTACAGCCTTCTCCAATCAAAGGGGGTGACGGCCAGGCCAGCAGCCCACACCTGCCGGCACCCAGCCCTGGGGGGCCGGGCCCAGTCTCCCCTTGCTCCGGGGCCTCAGGGCGGCCTCTGGCGCATTTAACTCCTTGGGTGCCCAGCCCTCCCGTGGTGCTCCCCCAGTCCTCCCAAGCCCTTTGTTGCCAACTCCAGTGAAGCCCACCACTTGCTGTCCCCGCGGGGGTGTCTCTGATCGAGTTGGGTTGGGTCAGGGGAGGGTCTGGGGTGGGAACTGCTGCAGATTCTGGGGCACCAGGGAGAGGGCTGGGGCGGCCAACGTCCGCACGCGCAGTGGGCAGGGAGCCTGGCCAGGCTTGGTGAGCCCCGGTGCAGGCGGATCCCTGTCCCCACGCTCTCCCTCCTGTGGGTGAGCACGGCTGAGGCCTGTCAACAGCGCTGTGCTGAGGTGACCCACGGGCAGAGGGGACAAGGGACAGGGACGCCATGGAGGGCAGGACTGCCAGGCAGTGCCCAGCCCAGGGAGGGAGGGACAGGAGGCCTGGCCCAGGTGGGGGAGCACCTGGAGCCTGTTCCCTCACTCCCCTCCCGCCACCGTCCAGGACCCCAGCCGGGGTCCCGTCCCGAGAGGGCTCTTCCTCCTGTAGGGAGGCGGCGGGAGGTGTGTGTCCATCCCTGGAACCGAGTCCTGCCTGATGCTGCTGTCACCCTGCCAGGGGCCAGGGGCAGAGGGCAGGCTGGGAGGGGCCCCTCCGCCCGAGGCCCGCCTCCTCCTGCGCAGCCCTCCGGCTCCACAGGGATCCCCACCTGGGGCTCCCCAAGAGGGCACTGCCCGTCCGCCCACTCTGCAGATGGCAGACTGAGACCAGAGGAGAGGGCCGCGCTGGCCCAGCCTCGCGCTCTGCCCGGCCCCGGCCCCGGGCGCCCCAGGAGGTGGCCATTGCCTCTGACCCTAGGCTGGGGCGGCCTCGGCTCGGAGCGTTTCCGCCTGCCCGGCCCCGCAGGAAGTGGCCGCCTCCTGAACAAAGGGGCCGGCGGACAATGGCCATTGAATTGGGCCGGGGCGCTCGCGCACTGACGGGCCGCCAGCTGCCCGCGCAGATAAGACCCCGCTCCGCTGCGCCCGCCTCCCGGCCGCCCCGCCCCGGCCCGGCCCGGCCCCGCCCCCGGGCCGGCCGAGGGGACCAATCCGGCAGCTCACCGGGCGGCGGCCCCGCCCCGTCCGCCTGGCCCCGCCCCCAGGCCGGCCCGGCGCGCACGGGCCTGGGAGTCGGGCTCCTGGACGCCCGCCAGGCCGTGCAGAGCGAATGGAGCCGCGCGTCGGGGCGGCGTGATGTGGGACATTTCCCCCTTTCCCCCAAAACATCGGAAGTCCCGCTGCTGGGAACACGGCGGCGCCTCCTTCGCCTCGTTTGGGTGGAACGACAGCCCTGGAGAGCCGCCCTGCTGGTCGCCGCCCCCCCTTCCCCCCACCGGCTTTGAGCGGGGGGGGGGGGGGGGGGTGCGGTCTACATGACAACCTGATCTCACGCGCCCGGGAAGCCATTCGGGGCCCTACTTCCTCAGACTCTCCACCTTGGGGACCCCTCCTCCTGGGGCCCCTGGCACAGCCCTGAATGTGGGCCCCGAGAGCCAGCTCCAGGGGGGCAGTGGGGTCCTCGCCCAGGCCCGGGCCCTGTTGCGCACACCCTCGTCCCCAGCCCTGGCCTGAAGCTTTGTGCAGCAGGCGCAGATCCGGGACCAGGGCAAGTGCAGGGGTCCCAGAACCTTCTGGAAGGAGCCAGCACCAGTCCCCCCTGGGTTAGAAAGCTACGGGGGCAGGGGGGTGCTGAGAGGTGCAAGACCTGTAGGTTTGGGGAAACGGAGGCAGGCTTTCTTCCTGGGCAGGTGAGGTGGCTCAGGCCCACTTCGGGTCCTGGCCAGCCCGGGCAGGGCAGGGGGCTGGGGAGGACTCAGGAGCCCAGGCCCAGCACCCCGTCCAGCCAGTCCAGCCCCGGCTGCTGGGACCCGTGGCACCAGCCAGCAGGCCGTGCCCTCAACAAGCCCCTGGCCTGGTGAGCGCCCCCCCCCTGCCCCCTGCCCAGGACAGATGATACAGGGGGTGCAGCAGGACAGAGGGACACCCACAGGCTGCAGGGCCAGGAGAGGGCTCTGACCAGCTACGGAGCATTAGTGGGCAAGGAAGGCTGCTTGGAGGAGGTGACACTGGGTTGGGTTTCTCGGGGGAGGAGGGAGCACCCCAGGCATAAGCGGGAGTTGGGGAGAAGCCAGGTGTTTGCAGAAGGGCAGGGGGGGCAGGTGGCTGGAGGGTGTGCCCAGGCTGTGGGCAAGGCCCCCACCAGCACGATTGGCATCACCCTGACACCCACTGCCCTCAGGCCTGCCCTGGTGCAGTGGTTGTGAAGTGGCCATCAGAGGCCAGCCTGGCAGAGGGCACGCTGTGTCCTGCCCGGGGCAGCCAGGTGTGGACACCGGGGCCTGCACGGGCAGATGCAGGCCCACCAGCCCTGCCCAGCACTGAGCCCTATCCTCCAGCCGCAGGCAGTGGGAGGCCAGCGGCTTCTGACTCTGGGGCTCCACGTTCACAGTGACGCCCCGAGAGCCCACGCTGGGGACATCCTGACCGACACCTGCCCTCCTGCACCCCCCATGCCGACGGCAGGGCTGAGGCACCCCCTGCAGCGTGGAGCCAGGGCCCGGGCCCACCGGAGCGCCTCTGCCACACGCCTGCTCCCACCCACAGGCGTGGCTGCCCCCCTGAAACCACCAGGACCCCCAGCCTCTGGGGACCCTGCCCTTCCCCCCTGAGGCCCTCGCCCCCTCTCCCCCTGCCTCGCTCGCTCCACCCGTCACCTGCCCCAGGTGGGTGGCCCACTTGCCTCTTTGTGCCCCATGTGGCCTGACCAGCTGCTCCCTGGGACCCAGTGTGGGCTCCCCGCTCCCGCCAGAGGGATGCCCCCATCCCCTGAACTAGTCTCTGACTTTCAGGGACCCTCAGTGGGGACCCCCCGCCCCTCCCCCCACAGCACCCTCACCCAGTGCACGGGGGGCACCTGGGCAAGAACAGAATGGAAACGGGACCGGGCTGAGGCCCCGAAGGCTCATCTTGGTCTGATCATGCCGGGCCGACCCTGTCAGGGACCACCCTGGGGCAAATGTAAAGGAACCAGCTGTCTGGGGGGCTCCTCCCCACAGCACCCCCCCTCCACCCCCCCAGCCTGCAGGAGGCCCCTGTCCTCTCAGGCCCACCCGGCCGTCCTGCAGCACCACCTGCTGGCCGGGACCGAGTGCCTCCCCGACCTGCAGAGCCTGGCGGCGAGCGGGCAGGGATGCTTGGCAGGGCTGTGCACCATGTGCCGGGCCTCCTTAGGCCGTGCCCCCAGCACCCAGAGACCCAGGCTGGGGCCAGGCCAGGGCCTCCAGCCCGCGTGCACGAGGGGCCTCGGATGCACCCACAGGCTGCCGAGCCCTGGGCTTGCACACTGTGCCCGCTCATTCACTCTTCCTCCTGCTGCTGCAGAGCACCATGCCAGCCCCACAGCCTGCTGGGCCCCTGCCTGGCCACCCCGCCTGCGCTCCCCCTCCCCCACCCGCAGGGCCCCACGCAGGCACTGTGCAGTGAGTCACCTGGGAGCCCTGGGTGGGTTGGAGGGAATGTTCCGGGAAAGGGCTTTGATGGGGAGGGGACCCGAGTGCAGGGGCGTGGGACACGTGACCGCTCCTGTCTGAGTGTGTAGGCACGCACATGCCCACTGGCTGAGGCTGCGTGTGTAGGTGCCCATCCTGCCCCAACCTCTGGCCCCTTCAGCTGGGCCTGCCCTGACCCTGGGTCCCTGTCCACACCTGGCCCTTGCTGACCCACAGCCTCCGGCCCCAGGGCGACCCCCGCCGCAGACTCAGCTCCACCCGATGCTGATCCAGGCCCGGGTAGGGGGCCACGGCGGCCGCCCCCCTTTGACCTGCCGGCAGCCTTTTCCCAGGCCCCAAGGCGGGCACCTCAGACAATGCCCATTCACTGACCTGGAACGGGAAGCAGTGACTTAGTCCTGCCCGAGCCAAGCCTCTCAGGGCTGGGACACAGGCTGGGGGCCAGTGCTCCTCCAGCCACAGGCTTGGCCTCCTGCTCCCCTTCCGGCTGAGCGGCCGTGGACACGGACCCTCCCTGCCCACAGGCCTGCCTGGGCTTCAGGGCACCCCTCCCCACACCCCTTCCTCGGACCACAGCAGTGTCCACTGCTCAGCCGGTCAGCGGGGGTGGCCAGGAGAGGGCGCTGTGCGCAGTGACAGTGCTGGGTTAGGGTCAAGGTTGTGACAGGGCCAGACCCACCGTCTGGGGCCCTGCCCTCCCAGGTCCCCGAGGACCCATTGTGTGGACGGCGGCTTCCTGAGCAGCGCCGCTCCCAGCAGGAAAGCCACGAGCCTGCTCTGCCCTCTGAAGGGCTGGGCACCTGAGCCTGAGGCCTGAGACCGCGAGCCCTCCCTCAGCCCCCACCCCTTGCCAGCCTGGCAGGGGCCCAAGCCTCCCCAGGGACCGGCCAACCCTCCAGGCACGTAGGCAGGGCGGCCAGGCTCAGGGGCCCTGCCTGCCCACCTTCCCTCCCCGGAAGCTGGCGGCCACAGGCAGGCAGGCACGCCCCACACAGCACCAGCGCTGGGCACCGCCCCCGTGGGAACCAAGTGGACCCTCAGTGTCCCCCAGGGGCCGGGGCACACGTGTAGATGGCTGTGTCCTGCTGAAGGGCCGGGCCCTGGCGATGGCCCCTGGCAGGCCAGGGACAGGCCGCACGGTGTGGTCCGCGGGCAGGACGGCCTGCAGGAGCCGAGCAGGCCCACGAAGGCACCGCGTGTCGGAGGCCCGGGCCTGAGCCGATTGGGGATCGCTGAGGACGCGCACAGGACCGTGGTCTGGCAGGTTGTGGCTTTTATTACTCAGGGAATGGGGTGTCCTTGGGTGCAGGGCTCCGGGGTTGGGGCTCGGGGACAGGAAGACTGGTGGGGACCAGCCTGGGCAGAGGGTCAGTGCCTGCTCCTGCCTTCAGGCTGTGCTGAGGTGCCACCAGGGGGCGGGCAGGTGGCCGCGGGGGGAGCGGCGTGAGGACATCCTGAGTCAGCCACCAAGCAGGACCTGCGGGCGGACCCCTGGAAGCTGGTCCCTCTGTGGGTGTGAGCAGCCGGTAAGTTCCTGAGTGGACCCGCCGGGACCCTGGAGCCCTGTCCGCTGCAGCAGCCGCTGGGAGGCCCCTCCACCCCAGCCTTGGGGGGTGGGTGTCGGGGAGCACTCCACACACCTCCTTGGGCCCAAGTCCCTCAACGGCAGAGTGGGCTGCAGGCCCAGCTGATCGGACCCTGGCGGCACATGACCCAGCCAGTGACCAGCCGCCATGCCTAGACCTGTGGCCCGTCCACGGAGCAGCCCGGGTCAGACCTGCCACCAGCCACCCGCCTCAGCCTCTGCCCACCCTCGAGCACCAGGGAGCCTGGGGGCCCGGAGGAGGTGCCGCCTGCTGGCTGGGCCTCGGCGTAAGGGGCAGTTGGTCTCGGGGAGGCTGGACAGCGGGTGGGGGGTGGGGCTGATGGGCCGGGCAGGACTCGAGGCGGAGCCATCGATGGACTTGTGCCTCTCAGAGGCCTCCGTGGTCTTGGCAACGTCGGGCGGCCATCAGCCCAGTGGCCTGCTCGGACTGGGGACAGTCAGGAGTGTGGGCCCAGCTGCTGACCTTGGGCCGTCACTCAAGCCCCAGTCCTCGGCCTCACTGGAGACCTGCCAGGAGCCAGGCGGAGCCCGAGTTACCTCCAGTGCTTGCTCTGACCTTGACCCTGAGACGTTAGAGCAGGCCTCTGCTCAGCAAGGGTCAGGCAGGCCCCAGACCCCGTCCCTCTCCAAGCCCTGGCGATACCCACCCTGTAGCACACCCAGCAGGGCCGAGATGGGGTGTCCTAGGCCAACCCCAGGAGAATGCTCAGAGCAGCCGCTAGAGGGCCGCCCCCAGGCCACTCGGGCAGCAGCAGGAGGGACCTGGCCGTAGGACAGATGTGCAGACAGCATGTGAGTGCTGGGGCCTCCTCCCTCCCTGGGCCTGGTGGAGGAGGTCACCTGGGGTCAGAGGTGGCATGCAGATGTGGACGGAGGAGCACGCAGGCCTGCAGGTGTCCCTGAGGCCCACACGTGTGGTAGGGGTGGCCTGCACGGGGGCTGTCCACAGCCTACTGGCACCCTGCCAGCCGCCGGCTGCTCGCTCGGAGCCTTGCCCCGTTGCCATGGGCTCACCCACCACCGAAGCAGGCGGCTCCAGCAGCACCGGTCAGCACCTGTCCTGGGGTGCGGTCCCTACTCTAGGACCTGCCCCGAGTGCTCCTCACCTCGCCCTCGGGCCGCTGTCCCTCACCAGGCCCCCCCCTCTCACCTCAACTTCTGCTTCAGCTCGCACGCCCGCCCTGCCACCCCCCAGAACTCCCCTCCAGCCCCACCTGCCCTCACAGACACGTGGCCTCGAGTCCCAACTTGCAGCCTTTGCTGCACCCCAGCCAGGAGACCGAGTGCTGGGCAGGGAGGGCAGTGTGCACTCTGTCACTGCGGTCACCTCTCCGGGGACCAGGGCCGGGGCCGGGGCCTGGCCTTTGGGCCATGGCAGTAGGCTCCGGCCCTCCCATGCTGCAGCCTGGCCCCTGGGCCGGTCAGGGCCTGGGAACGCTCTAGAGCAGGGCGGCCAGGCTCAGAGGCCCTGCCTGCCCGCCTTCCCGCCCTCTGGATGCTGAGCCAGATGCCAGCTCCGACGTGAGCGCCCACCTCTCCTGGCTCAGGCCGCCTGGACGCGGGGTGCAGCTCCGGGTGGGCCAGGGCCCGGCGCGGGAGGGAGCGAGGACTGCAGCTGGAGTCCACAGGGCTGAGCTCAGCCAGCGAGCACGGCGAGCGAGCCGTGTCCTGGAGCCCACCCAGCCTCCACCGCTCGGACGAGCCGCTGGGCCTCCTCGGCCTCCAGCCTGCGCTGCAAGGCCCACACCGTGCATTGCTCAAAACATGGCGCCAGCACAAGTGCCCGGACGTCCCTCGTGGCCATGACGAGGCTGCGGGGCCGGCGAGGCCACGCTCACACCTGGGCTTGGGGCCCGAGTCCCGGCCTGGCCCCCCAGAAGCCGGGGTCCGCCATGGGCGCGGCCGTGTGCCATCGCACCTCAGTAGCCGTCGTCGTCGTCACCGTCACAGCCGTAATCTGCAGAGACAGACGGCGCCGCTGAGCAGTGGCGCAACCAGGCCCCGGCCCTGCCCCCGAGGCTCCAGCACCAGCGGGGGCCCTGGCCGCACAGGCCCCACCGCGGATGAAAGGCGCTGCTATGGTCCCTTCGGGTCCCGGGGGCTGATGGCCTGGCATATGGGCGGTGGGGGCCTGGCTTCAGGTCAAGGGCCCGTGTGAGGTGCACTGTGAGGTGGGTGGGACCCCTACGTCTGTGGGCATCACTCCCGGGCACCCCAGGCCCCGGTCTCCCAGGGGGCAGGCTTGGCCAGTCCATCTCGCACACCTAGGGCCCCAAAACCCAGAGTCCGCTCCGTCCGGAGTCCCTCCCCGGGGCAGACAGACCCCACGGCCTCAGCAGGGTCGCCAGGGCAGGCGGCCGGTGCCCGCTTCTCTGGGGGCCCAGCCCTGCGGGGCCCTCACCGCTGCCGCCCATCATCTGCAGGGCACTGACGCAGGGCTCCCCGTCCTCCTCATCGGGGTCGGGGTCCTCCTCCTCGGCGTCCTCCTCGGGGTGGTACGACACAGGCCCGCTCTCCACCAGCACCGCCGCGGGCCGCCCCGGGTCACAGCCGCGGGCGGGGGGTTTGGGGGGCAGGGTCTGCGAGTGAGGGGACAGCTCTGAACGAGGCTCTAGGCCACCCCCTGACCGGGCCCTCCTGAGCTGCACCTGCAGCTGCTCTGGGACCCCTGGGGACCCCCGTTTCCCATTCTGTTTCCTGACAATAGGAGTGAAGACCGAGCCCCTCCGGGAGGGCCGACCCCACACCAGGCCTTCACCCGCGGAGGGCGCCACACGACGGCCGCACCGGGACTTGGGCCTCGCTGCCCAGAGGCTCTCCAACGGCCCGGGAGACATGGCCGCAGGCTGGCCAGGGCCGCAGGGCGCCGGGAGGACTCAGCTCTCTGGACCAGGCCCTCCCAGGACACTCCTCCCGCGCCCGGGGCCTCAGGATCCCCTCTGCCCACCAAGTCCCAGCTCCTCCCTCCCACGTCCGCTGGCTGCTGCTCCCCGAGGCCCCGCCCTGGCTGGCCACACACACCTCGCCCGGGGCTGCCTTCTTAGCCGCCTGCGTGGACACCATTGGCCTCAACCTGAAAGCAAGCACAGGAGGGGGGTGAGGGGGGCATGGAAGGGAGGTGAGGGGGGGAGGTGAGGGGGGGCATGGGAGGGGGGGCATGGGAGGGGGTGGGGGGGCACGGGAGGGGGTGAGGGGGGCATGGGAAGGAGATGATAAGAGGCACAAAAGGGGGTGAGGGGGGCACCGGAGGGAATGAGGGGGGCACGGGAGGGGGTGGGGGGGCACGAGAGGGGGTGAGGGGGCACGGGAGGGGGTGAGAGGGGCATGGGAAGGGGATGATGAGAGGCACAAAAGGGGGTGAGGGGGGCACCGGAAGGAATGAGGGGGGGCACCAGAGGGAATGAGGGGGGGCACAGGAGGGGGTGAGGGGGCACGGGAGGGGGTGAGGGGGGCACGGAGGGAGTGAGGGGGGCACGGAGGGGGTGAGGGGGGCACGGAGGGAGTGAGGGGGGCACCGAGGGGGTGAGGGGGGCACGGAGGGGGTGAGGGGGCATGGGAGGGGGTGAGGGGGGCACGGAGGGGGTGAGGGGGGCACCGAGGGGGTGAGGGGGGCACCGAGGGGGTGAGGGGGGGCACGGAGGGGGTGGGGGGCACGGAGGGGGTGAGGGGGGCACGGAGGGGGTGAGGGGGCACGGAGGGGGTGGGGGGCACGGAGGGGGTGAGGGGGGCACCGAGGGGGTGAGGGGGGGCACGGAGGGGGTGAGGGGGGCACGGAGGGGGTGAGGGGGGCACGGAGGGCGTGAGGGGGGCACCGAGGGGGTGAGGGGGGGCATGGAGGGGGTGAGGGGGCACGGAGGGGGTGAGGGGCACGGAGGGGGTGAGGGGGGCACGGAGGGGGTGGGGGGCACGGAGGGGGTGAGGGGGGCACGGAGGGGGTGAGGGGGCACGGAGGGGGTGAGGGGGGCACGGAGGGGGTGGGGGGCACGGAGGGGGTGGGGGGCACGGAGGGGGTGGGGGGCACGGAGGGGGTGGGGGGGGCACGGAGGGGGTGAGGGGGGCACGGAGGGGGTGAGGGGGGCACGGAGGGGGTGAGGGGGCACGGAGGGGGTGAGGGGGGCACGGAGGGGGTGAGGGGGGCACGGAGGGGGTGAGGGGGGCACGGAGGGGGTGAGGGGGCACGGAGGGGGTGAGGGGGGCACGGAGGGGGTGGGGGGCACGGAGGGGGTGGGGGGCACGGAGGGGAGCAGGAAGAGCACTCTTGGGCCCAAGTCTGCCCCTCTCCTCCCAGCAAACAGCTCTGGCTTCTCCCTCCCGCCCAGGTCAGAGTCAGCATCCTCCAGGCCCACAGCAGGGGGCACCCAACTGTTGCTCACAGCACCCCGTCCCACAGGCCTGCTCACCCTCCCCACACCCTCCCCACACAGAGCCAGGGCACCTTTCCCACGGTCACCTGCGAGGGGCCGAGCGGGGAACACACAAGCTCCTGGGCGCTCCCACCTCAGGCAGGCCCCCTTCGGGCCCGGGAACCCCACCGCCCAGGGCTGGCGGCAGGAGGTGGGGCGGGGTGGGCGGAGCCCATGCGCAGCCCTTAGCCCGTCCCCCCGGGCACAGCTGAGGGGAGCTGGAGGGACCCAGAGGACCCTGCACCCACATGGGCCCAGCCCCGCACTGGATGTGAGCCGGCCAGGGCAGGGGGCACCACGCTGGCACCGACACGGTCCCTGGCACCGAGCCCCCGCCCTCGCCCAGCCCCGGCCCAGCACCTTTTCCCCACGCTGGCCACGGGGTCAGCCCCGCTCCTGCCGGCCGGCTTCTTCCTCCGAGGCAGCTTCCTGGCCCCAGCCCTGTCCTCGGGCCCCGCGTCCGGCCGCTGCGCCCCGCCCTTGCTGTCCAGGTCGCGGAGCACGCTGTAGTTGATCTTGCTGGAGATGCGCTTCTGCTCCAGCATCTTCTCGATGGCCTCGCCGGCCGTGCTGGCCTGGATCGGCTCCTTGCGCTTGCACGGCTTCTTGGGCTGAGGGCGGCGCAGAGTCACGCCCGCCCACGAGGGGCTGCCCCGGGCTCCCGGGAAGGAGGGGCTCGGCCACCCGAAGGCTGCGCCCACCTTCTCCTCCCGGGATGGGAAGGGGCCTGAGCCCCGCCCCACTGCACCCCCAGGGAGCGGGCACTGCCTCCAGCCCACCACGCGGCGCCCCTGCCGGGCCCGTGGCCAAGCAGAGGACAGGGCAGGCGCTCTGAGCCCGGCTGTCGCCAGCGGGGACGATGGTCCCTGGATGCGTCCTGGCGCCGAGCTGAGCCCCCGCAGGAGCCGCCTCTGCCTCTCCAGCCCCCCCGCCTCCTGAGCAGCCGACGGAGCCATGACACGGACCAGCTGCCAGGTCCCCACCCGACCCTGCTCCCAGCCGCCCCCTCTGGGTCCAGGTTTGCGAGCGCAGCTTTCCGGCTGCCACGACCCCCGCCTGCCGCACGCAAGCTGGTCTCTTCTGTCAGTTACAGGCCTGAGCACTCACTCCCCAGGCAGCTCCCGCCAGACAGCACCGTCCACCACCGAGGAGCCACTCAGCCACGGTGCTGCGACCACAGGACGGGCGGACGCTGCGGCGGGGCAGGCCTGAAGCCCCACGGCCTGCCTGGGGCTTCCCTACCGAGTGCGCAGCTACCGACCCCGCCACCCGCCAGCCCCACCCGTCAGGGGCAGTGGTCCCGGCAGCGCCCACCTTCTGCTCCTTGTAGATGCCCAGCTCCTTCTCCTTGGCGATGCGGGCTTCCTTCTCTGAAAGGCCAACGGCAGCGGGTCAGCGAGGGCCTCCCCCCTGGGGCGCCTGGGCGGGGCGGGGCGGCACTCACCCCGCTGCTCCCGCAGGTACTCGGCGTTCTCCCGCATCCACAGCTCGGCCTTCACGCGGGCTTCTGCCTCGTTCAGGATGTACTGGGGAGCACAGCGTGACCTGGGGGCTGGCTCACCTTGGCGGTGGGCCTCCCCCGAGGAGGGTGCAGGGACCCCTTTCCACCTGGGCAGCTCCCCGGCCCCAGCGGCACAGAAGCGGGGCCACCGGAGGGCAGGGCACCGTGCTGTGTCCTCAGGACCGAGTGGCCCCCCTCCTGCAGGGC